>NC_092697.1:36153229-36753229 GCF_964275005.1 Diadema setosum | reverse complement strand
ACAAAAGACATGTATTAACTAGACTCGGAATTTGTCAACACTGACAAATTAGGTGATCCGATCTATTGGGAAATCAATGATTTGAGTCCTGATCCCAATAGGCATGATCATACAGGTTTCATCTGTGTTGAGGAGACATTGGCCATGTGATGTTTGGAGTCTCATTTAGAAAAGGGAGTCAGACCTGCCATCTTTGGTACCGAATTCCGTATGCACTAACGAAGATACAGAATGAAGTATATTTGACCTTTGACCCCATTTTGCACACCAAAGATGGCATCTGAGCAAAAAGTAGTTATTTTGTGAAATGATTCTTGTAACATGGTCTTTGCGTGTGCAAAATATGGGAAAGATAGGACAAGTATTCACCAAGATACATGATGAAACATTTATGACCTTTGACCCTAATTTACATACCCAAGATGGTGTCCGATCAAGTAGTTGTTATTTTATGAAATAATGTACGTGACATGAACTAAACATGTACAAAATATGTGGGTGATAGAGGCTGTTTTTCTTGAGTTATTGCAAAGAAAGCTGCAGAAAGAAAGAAAGATCTCAATACATCGAAGATAAGCTTTAATTTCAACCAAGTTTTTTAGCATGATCCAGACATCGTATGAAAAAACAAAAGGCACATCACTGCTAGCACAAAGTCTCAGCTACAACATATTAAAATCTGGGAGAAATTCACCGAAGAGTAAGTGAGCTAGTGCTCGATAAAGACCGTCATGTCAATTTTTGTTTCCAGAAAAATTCCCTCCCATAGAGATAACACGTAAACTGGTTAAATTTGACAAGGTTACATTATATCCATTTTCACGAGGTGAAGACATCATCCGATTAAATCTTTGATGAACAAAACTTAAAGAGTATTAAATTGGCTACAACATACTAAAATCTGGAAGAAATTCACCGAAGGGTAATTGAGCTAGTCGTCGATAAAGACAATCATGTCAATTTTCACATCTAGAAAAATTCCCTCCCATATAGATAACACGTCATAACGAAGATGCAGGAAGAAGTACATATGACCTTTGACCCCACTTTGCACAGACAAGATGGCATCTGAGCAAAAAGTGGTTATTTTGTGAAATGATCCTTGTAACATGGTCTTTACGTGTGCAAAATATGGTAAACATAGGACATGTATTCAGTAAGATACAGGATAAAACATTTATGACCTTTGACCCTAATTTACATAGCCAAGATGGTGTCTGATCAAGTAGTTGTTATTTTGTGAAATAATGTACGTGACATGAACTAAATATGTGCAAAATATGGTGGTGATAGGGTATGTTTTTCTTGAGTTATTGCAAAGAAAGTTGCAGAAACAAAGACATATTTCAATACATTGAAGATAAGCTTTAATTTCAACCAAGTTTTTGGACGTGATGCCGACTCCGTATGAAAAAACAAAGGGCACACTTACGATAGCCCACGGTCTCAGCTACAACATACTAAAATCTGGGAGAAATTCACCGAAGCATAAGTGAGCTAGTGCTCGATAAAGATAGTCATGTCAGTTTTCATTTCCAGAAAAACTGCACTCCCATAGAGATAACACGTAAACTGGTCAAATTTGACAATGTTACTTTTAATCCCTTTTTAAGAGGTGATGCCGTCATCCAATCAAAATGTTGTTATTATAGGACTGAAAGACCATTTAATAAGCTACAACATATTGAGATTTGGATGAAAATCAACGAAAGAATAAGTGAGATATGCTTGAGTGAACTTAAAATTCGATGACGTCATTTTGAAAATTTACTTTTTTTAGTTTATTAAGAAATTTGATATCTTTTCATCATTTTTCCAGCATCGCCAACCCATGAAATGACATGTACAACTCATCAGCTTTCAGAATATGTAAAAAAAATGGGGGGTCACCGTCCATCTTGACGAGTAAAATCGGATTCAAAATTGGCGGTTTTTTGGCATTGTTGCACTGTATATCGCCATTAACGCGCGCGCGGAATTTCAACTTTGACGGGCCCGTGTGACGTCATATTGAATCGGATTGACTTGAAACTTGGTAGAAATATTCCTTGACATTTCAGGCATCCGATAAGTGTAAAAAAATGGGAAATTTCTATTGCATAAGAGCTGTGCGTGCGTATATGTGCGCGCGCGTACGCGTCCATCCAATTTTTTCAATTTTTCAAAAAATGCTCCGATTGGTCTGAAACGTGTGCAAAAAAAATTTGAGCTCGATTTGAGCATACAAATATTTCAACGCGCGCGTACGCGCACGTTTTAAGAGAAAATATGAATTTTGATTATATGAGTAGAATGCGCTTGACTTGAACTATATGTGACGTAAATTTCATTGAAAAATTCCATTCCATTAATGAGATAGGAGTGAAAATGTGTTTTCATATAATGACGTCATAGTGACGTCACGGTCGACTGATCACTATGATTTTATAAAATTTTTCGTCTTTGGGACATGATACATATATGGTATGAGTTTGAAGTTGATACTGTGAGTACTTTCTGAGTACGTAGATACACAACTTTTGTCCAGAAATAAAGAAAGAAGAAGAAGAAGAAGAACAAAGAATCCGTACAGATACAGAAGGTGATCCGAGAGGATACTCGGATCACCTAATAATACAGGAAGAGGGATAGACTGCTTTTTTGCCTTAGCAAGATGGAATAGTGAAAGAAATGAATGAAAGATAAAATCTTCAAGTGAATGAGGAGAATGTGCTTTGGTCGGCTGTCATAATGAAGTTCTTATTTAAACTGACTGCAGCTTTTCTCATTTGTTTATTTTACATCAAAGGTTGAAGGCAAATGGAAGGTAATGAAAACGCCCTGATGACATGTCCGGAGAGGAGACGAAGCCGTCGGTCCAGAGAATCCATCATGAAGCCCTCGGCATGTGAAGCGCTGTCATGCGAGAATGGAGATGAAGACACGGTATCACCAGGACCGAGTTCTTCACTGGAGACCAGAGGGAAGGTGGGACGGTCTTCCACCAGGAGGCGGTCGTCAAGCCAACAGATCTGCCCCATCTGCGGGATCACCGTTAGATCCGGTGAACTGGAGCAACATTTGAAATACGAGGTGCAGCAGTTGGACCAAGTGGTTGCTAAGGGCAGGGTCGCTAGGGATGCCCAGGCTTCGTACTCCCTGCAGAAGAGACGAGAGCAGGACAGGGAGAAGAGGAAAGCATGTGTGAGTAACAAACGGAGGAGAACTGAGAGAGACAGTGATGATTCCTCCAGTGAAAGTGACTCAGACGGGGCGATGTGCCTTGACGGCAACCTATCATTGCTAGAGGTTAGAGCCAACAGGCAAGCACGGGAGAGAAGGAAGGAACTCTTGCACAATCCTGCTGTGAAGCCGGAAACAATGCTCTGCCCTGTATGCTTCTCTCCTCTTTTAGGTAAATGGAATACAGTGCACTCCCATTATAATGAACATGGTTATAACAAAATTTCGGTTCCAACAAAGTGAAAATTCAGGTCGCAACATTTTCCGCTCTTTGTTTTTTGTTGTTTATTCGTTCGTTTATAACGAAATTTTGATATAACGAAAGAAAACTGCCAGTTCCAAGGACTTCGTTATAACGGGAGTCCACTGTATTAGTGATACTGGAAAAGTGGAAGTTTTTGTTTGTGAGTAATATTTCACATTCAGCCTGGTAAGATGAATTCTCTGGATTGAAAACATAATATATTGTTTCATATAACAAGCAGGAACATTTGCTTGCTGTTATTTTCGCACTAATTTCTGGTCACGTGAAATGCGAGAAAATTTCCACTTTTATAATACTTCTCTCTCTCACTCTCTTGTGAATGGTTCCAGCTTTTTTTATTATCTGTACTTATTCACTAGATAAATCATCTTTCCTCTACATAAATGATTGAAACATCTGAATTTTCTTTTATGAAAAAGAATATTAGATATTTAGGAAAGGAGTGGAAAGTAAGAATAGATCTCTTTGATAAAGTGTTGCGGCACCATCTTCAAGTTGACATATTGAATAAAAAGTAACAGTGCACTTTGTTGGAGAAAAGTTTGCAGTAAATATTTCTGTTATGCTCCAGATCCGCAGAAATAAAAAAAAAAGGAAAAAAAAAAAAAAACCCAGGACTTACATCTGCAAGAACTGTGTGTTTTATGATGATCACTTTATCTGCGTATCTATATTCAAGAAATATGAATAAAAACTTGCGAAGTTTGCAAAAAGTCCTAATCAACTTTTGCATTCTTTGGAAGAACGTGTATGTTGAAGAAAAGGCTGCTATCTCAAACTCGTGGTCTCACCCAAAACCTCTCCATTAAATGAACACAGGATCGGAGGTGGAGCGAAATCGCCATGTTGAGAACTGCCTGAGCACCTATCCCGTTGCGTCGACGTCAGGAGCAAACAGTGGGGCTGGAGACCCAGTGGATGTGGAGGGAGATGGGGCGGGGCCATATCAGCAGATTCCTCTGGAGAACCAGGATGATGGAGATGAGGAGGAGAGCCTAGAGGGTGTTGAGACATATGAGTGGGCGGGGCAAACCAGGATAAGACCTGTTAGCTTAGTCAGAGGTGGATACCAAGGTAACGTGTGATTGATGATACTCAACTCTCTTTCTCTGCATAAATGACTGGCCAACAAAATCCTACTTATTTACAAATTCCAGTTTCTCCACTTCAAATGTCATGTTGGACTTAGGGTATTGAAACACATTTCATCTTGCAAGTTGATGAAGACTTTGTTAGAATGCATCAGGGAAGAATGATATACATTGTTTATTACAATTTATACCGTAATTACAATGTGCTTGTTTTACTCCACCTTTCTAAGAATCATGAAATAAAGATGCGATCATCAATTTGAGTCTCTGTGCATGGACTTTGCCTGAAACATATTACCTGGCACATATGTTTTGATGGTTTATTTCTTTGTTGTTGATTTTTTTTTTTTTCTGTAGGGATGGGCTACCATACTGTCTCCACCAAGCCAGAGTCTAATCCAGATGGTGATGATGACCTTGATGTCGATGGAGATGAAACAGAAGAATTTGGTCCTCAGCAGTACTCGGAAGAAGACGTCCTTGCCAGATCATCATCAAGAACGTCGATGGACACTGGCGATGTGGGCTACGAAGATCACGTCAATGACAACCTTCTTATCGAGGGTTGCCTTGGAAACGGCACCACTGCAGATCATGGGGATGAGACTGAACCTGAACTGGAAGGGAGCAAGTCGTCTGCTCGGCTGGTTGGTCTGCCCAGCAGTGGAGTACAGATGGTGATTGAGAGTCTGAAAGCCAGAGTAGAGGAGCTAGAGGCTGAGGTTGGTGAGGGGGGCAAGAACCGTGTGACCTGTCAAATCTGCATGGGGGCCTACACAAGACCATTGGTATCCATCCAGTGCTGGCATGTACACTGTGAGGAATGTTGGCTGGCTACACTGGTAAGTGTCATTTCAGTTTCAGTTAACTTTATTAAAGGGACTGTACAGTACTGGTTGAGATGGGGATTCATGTTTTGAACATTCCCAAGTGAGATAATGAAAAGCCTCTTATGAAATATGAAAGAGCATGTAGTTTTAAGAAGGATTCGAAGTTTATTTGATGAAAATTGGTTTTCATATGGCTGAGATATCCAAAAAAGTGCTAATAAAGGCGACATACCACAACTTTATTAGGATCTCTTTGTTTCACCTTGTTTTTGGATATCTCAGCCATTTCAAAACCAATTTTCATCGAATAAACTTTTGATACCCCTTTAAACTGCATGCTCTTTGACATCTCATAGAGTGGTTTCTGAATATCTCGCAAAACGTTAAAAGCTAAATCCTCACCTCGACCAGAACTGTACACACCCTTTAATTGCAGAAAACACATTAGATTACAAAGACACATGAAACTACAAACATAGAACATATTTCATGTGAATAGGGTCAACAACAAAAAATTGAAAAGTGTTATGACACATTAACCTCAAGACAAACTCATAGGATGAACTTTATTTATAAATGCATTTGGAACCATTATGAAACAGAATATTTTGAAGAAAGAGTGGTAAGTTATTTCATTTGTATCCAGAATAGGAAATAGATGCACTCACAGACTTTTTAACATGATTTAAATTCATTTATTTTCCACATCCAAATGATTTTATCTGACATATCAAAGCTCTGTCATGAGTTTGATCATGGGAATGAATAGATTAATTTTTGTAATCCAGGACTCATTAATCTGTGTGTTTTAATCTATGCTGATATGTCTTTGTAATTCTGAGATATTCATGTTTTGGATGGAGTTGCAGGTATCATGTCTTGAAAGAAATATTTTGAATCATATTGTCAGTATGCCATGACACCGTTTCATGAAAATTGTCAGCCCTTCCTTACAAGTTGTCAGTCTCTGACAATTTCAATGAAATCCTTGATTTTGATTGGCTGAGAAGCTGTGGTCACCGACTGTTACTATAGTAATTGTCAGAGACTGACAACTTGTCAGGGCTGACAAGTTGTCAGCACAGTGACAACTTTTGTGAAACGGTGCCCATATCAGCAAAGTGAGAATTGCCCATAGGTTGGATTTATCTGACCTTCAAACAAGTTGCAGCATTTCATTCTGTATGTGTGCACTTTTTTTTTTTTTCTTACCATGCAGGCCTGTAAAAAGCTGTGCCCTCAGTGTCAGATGATTACAGCGCCCTCTCAGCTCAGACGTCTCTACTTATGACAGGAAAATGGCAATATTGCAAACAACTTCGCTTCGTGTTGCAGATGTGTGCATTCAAAGACTGCTTTTCAACTATTATTGTTGGATTACTTTTTTTTTCTTTTTTTTCTTTTTTTTTTAACTCACACACCAGGGGTGCCAGGGGCATTATGGTTTTGATAATCCCATTTGTCAAATTTTCAGGTGTCTGTCCAATTGTTGGGATGTCTTTATATGTGGCTTTGAGTTATTCACTTTCCCATTGCAGTTTTTTGATGACTTATGAATACAAATCAGGTTGTGGCATTGGGACTGAGTATAACAGAGCAGTTCATAACTAAACGGACATGTAGAGATCAGCATGATATTTCAGAAATTTGCCCTTCATAAACAGTCTTCTTTTGATTTTAGTTATAGCAGGTAATCAAGGTGCCTTGGTTAAAGTGAGATTGATATGTGAAGGCAAATCATTCAAAATCTTGCCTTTAGATGTTACAACAACTCTCTTAGTTGTTTTGTTTATAATGAAGCCTGTTACTCTGTCGAGATGCTCATATTTTGCTGATGATTACAGAGCTGTCAAGTCTTCCTGATTCTGCAGGAGGCTACCTAAAAATCACATTCTATCTTATCATGTCCTCACAAGAAAATATATCCCAAAAGTCTTCCTGGTACAAAGCTGCCCAGTCTCCCTGATTCTGCAGGAGTCTCCCTGAAAATGTCAAAATCTGTTCAAGTCTGAATAAGAGAATATTAAAATCTCCTTGATTTGGAAATTATTTGCCCATTGAAATGCATGTAACACACAGATATCTCCCTGATTGCTGTGTGGAAACTCCCTGACTTGGATGTGGGAATGTTGGCAGACCTGCATACAGGTAATGACTACCTGTCTACAAAGTACATATATATTTTATGTAAAAATTATTCACACTTGGTATTCAGAGAAGTACAAAGAATGTTTGAAGCTGTACAACTTGAACCCATTTTTAGTCATCTCTCTCTTGCTTTTTTTTTTCACAGGGAAGATCAAGAAACTAGGACATGTTCTTTCCAGTGAATTTGGACCCTGATGGGTTGGATTACAGAATGAGTATGCATGGACATACAGGAAATGTTCAATAAAAAAAACCCAAACAAACAAACTGGCTTTCATTGGCACCCCACTTTCTCAGTGTCACTCTCGTAGAAATTTAAAACTTTGGAGTGTGAAACTACACACTCTTTGAGTTGTTTTCAGACCAATTGCAATTTTATAAAGAGTTGTCTATAGTTTATTGAAATAAAAATGTTAAAATTATTCATAACATGCTGTATTGTGTTGAAATGTTTGTGTATAAATAAACATTAAAATACTCACATATGTGTAGTTTTACAATACTGCAACCAAAAGTGTGACATTGTACTACAAATTAAATTCCACTAGAATGACCTCAAAATAAGCTTCATTTTAATGAATAGTGACTTCTTGATATTCAGGGTTGTACAGAGAGATAGTGCACAAAAAAGCTCTGTAAAAAATTAAATCAGAAAAATGTTATTTTGTGTACATTCCTATAGGGAAATCCATTGAAAATGCTTGGTGTCCTATGTAACATCCGTTACATAGAATATTGAAAATAATTTTAAACACATATTGTTGATCACAAAATATTTATGAACTTGATTTGTTAATAATGTAACTAATGTATTGTGATAACAGTGCAGAATTTTACTGTTTGTACTTATTTAGGCATTTTCCAAATATGCATAATGCGTGTCGCAACGCGCGTCGCGATTGGACACTAAAGAGAAAGAGGCAAATAGTTTCTTCCCAAATATTTTATATAATTTATATTCTTTTCTTTTGGATACCTATCCTGGAAAGGAACTCAGAAAAATCAGAAAGGCCAGTAAATAGTATTGGAAATGTACAAAATAAAAGATCAAATCTTCATGTGTAACGGTGGTTACATTGGACACCAAAAAATTGTTGATTTACCATTGTTAATTTTGACATAAAGATGTAAATATTTTGGAACAAAAGTCACATATTTTTCATCCCCCATTGAGCTCATTAAAACAGCAAAAATGCATTGATTTTCAGAATTCCGATCAACCTTTTCTAGGATCTCTGTGTAACGGTTGTCGCGTGGACACCAAGCGTAACACGCGTTACGCACTGTTTATAATGGCATTTTAGGAATGAAAAAGGTTTATTAACAGGATTTTCTTTACATGTCATTCCAAATAGGCATGTTCTGGAATAAGATCAGTCAAAAACACTTATAGAAATATATAATTTAGTTGAGTGTGATGCATTTGATCTTAGGGGTACTAATCATGTCACAAATTTGGTGTCCAAAAATGGCCAATTTTTAAGGCATATTGTTTAAAATATACATGAAAAATGTAAGGTTTCATATGATTTTATCTCCACTGTCTCTCATATATGTGGGCTACATATCCTGAAAGTTTTAAGTCTTAATTATGTTTAATTTTTGAAATAGGGCTAATCAAACTTAATCACCTTAAATCTCTGCAGTATTGGAAAAATACACATATATGATATATATTGTACAGGCAAACCCTGCTATGATGGACATTAATGCCATGAGACTTTAATACCTAGCACAAAGGGATTTCATGGGCAAAACTTTCTTTCCTTTGTTTTATTTTGGGTTTTTTTTTTCACTTATGACAAAATTCTCGTGGTCCTGATAACTAATGTCTTCTAACGAGTTTCACCTAAATATGTGTTTTATATACACATTGTATATTTCATTGTGCCTTGCCCACTTCAGTGAAGTTGACATAGTGAGATTTACAATCTTTTTATTTAAAAAAATGATATCTAATTTATGTACATGCTCATACATAAGTCCAAGCTGTATGAAATTACTGACTGATGACAAATGTTAACATGCAACTTGTGTATGTACTGAACACTTTGTATCTCAAAGTTACTGTAAAACCAGAAATTTTTGCATGCATTTTAATTTCACAAATTTCATGAGAACCAAGATTCGTGGAAATAGAAATACACGTGGAAGCTCTTGTTTACACTATATACATTGAATACCAGAGGCAGTTCATGTAAATATCATGCAGGGATAAATTCCGTCAGCTCCAATTCACGAAAATTTCGTGCCACAAAATTTCTTGCTTTACATCGGTCTTTTGTTCTCTTTGAAGGTTTGTAATGTTAGATTCTCTAGTGTCATTGCACCCCACACAATCTTTGTGCGACAAATGTGATGGAAATTTATTGGAATGAATGGGTCTTTTTTGGGACCACAATCTTCTAAGAAAGAATCTACTTTAATTATATGCTGCAAACAAATGGAGCTTATTAAATCTTCTCTTCCACCCTTATGACTTGACATAATACTGAAGTACACTTGTACCCTGTATATCTTAAATGATCTCAAGATTTGTTAGATGATTTGACCAGCATATCATGAAACATGGCAGTCACAGACAACTGTTTTAATTCACTGAATCCTTGCATCTTGGATGAAATGCTCCCCAGGAACCCCTCCCTCCCCCCCCCCCCCCCCCCAAAGAAAAAATGGATTTTATCCTACATGTTGAGCAATACTACAATTATGACTTGGGATTCTGTAGTGAAAGAGATCTACAAGAGTGATTTTAGATTTACATTGATACCTCTTTGCAGTTAATGGAAACCCAAACCCAAAGAGCAATGTGGATTGAGTGAAAGCAGCAACGTAAGTAGAACACATATAAAGTTTGAGGAAAAGAAAATCGGACATTCAGTACAAGAGTTATTAAATTTTAAAGTTTTGGTGTTGGAACCACTGGATAAGGAGACTCCTAGAGATCATGACGTCATGTGTGAACTACATTATAGAAAATATAAAGAGAGTTTCATTTTTTCATTAACTTGATACTGACATATGTTACGGGTACTAATATTCCCTAAGTTTTTTGATAGTGATTAGTCAAGTGCTCTTTCATTATGCTTGAAAAGTGAAAGCATGTTGAATTTTCTTTATATTTTCTGTATATTATTGTCCATAATTGATGTCATAAACTCGAGTAATCTCCTTATCCAGTACTAGTTCCAACACCAAAACTTTAAAAATTCATAACTTTTGCATCGATTGTCCTATTTTTATCAAACTATCTATAATGTGTTCTACTAACGTTGCTGCTTTCATTCAATCCACATTGCTCTTTGGGTTTGGGTTTCCTTTAAAGACCTGGTAGCATAAGGACACCATGGAGTGGGAAGGCTGACCTAGTTCCCATACATTTGAGGATCCCTGTAACAAATCTTATACAGTGTACACGTACAGCTTTTAAAACATGACCCTTATACAGTGGACTCCCGTTATAACGAAGTCCTTGGGACCGGCAATTTTCTTTGTTATATCAAAATTTTGGTTACAGCTTGTTATTCCGAAGGTTCGTTATTCCGAAGGCTCTTCAGTCCAAAAATTCTTTATTCTGAAGGTTCATTATTCCAAAATTCATTTTCGGATTAACAAATCTTCGGATTAACAAATGTTCGGATTAAAAAACCCTTTTTCATTTTCGGATTGACGAACGTCTAAGTATAGGGAATTTGTGAGTTTCGGATTAACAAACCTTCGGAATAACGAACCTTCGGAATAGCAAACCTTCGGAATAACGAACAGCACCCAAAATTTCTTTATAACCGAATAAACAATATAAATACATAGAGTTGACAATTTTGCGGCCCTAAATTTCACTTTGTTGTAAACGGAATTTTGTTATAACCGTGTTCATTATAACGGGAGTGCACTGTATTCAATTCAATTCAATTAAATCAATTCAATGTTTTATTTAAGTTTTTGACAAGAACATATAAGCATTACTTTTTTTCGTAATGGTAAGGTGTGTAAAACTATGTAGGATGAAAAGAATGTACAATGATTGTAGCACCTCATGACAATTATACATTCTCATAAAACTCAAGTGATTGGAAGTAAGTAAACAATGTGGATAATTTGAAAAATGGAGGGACCCACTAAAAAGACACGTGAACATGTGAACCCTGCATAAATGGTCACACATTCACACCACACAGTCACAAACAACACAAGGACTCGGTAGATTTTGTTCTGTTTTGTAGTCAATTTATTCAAGTTTGATAATTTGCCTCTAATCTGAAATCCAAATTCTTTTCAAAGTATAAATACAAGCAAGCATAACATACCAACAAACATCTTTAATCCACACACATCTCATGCCATTATCTCTAGTATTAATGTTATCTAATTCTTAGCATTACACTCGTACTGAAAAGGTACGTAGTACCAACCATGCAGAGTCTGGTATGTTCACTGTTGCCTTAATCACAGTGAAAGCAATTGAAAGGAATCAAAAGAAGACACAAACATTTTGCAATGAATCATCACGTACACAAATGGTAAGCATAACAAATTCACACAAATAATGATGTTTAGAGGAACACTTGAAATCTTGCTACCTGTCATTCTTTCTCTTTTCTTTCTGAAAGGTTAAGACTTGGGGGAAAAAAAAAAAGGAAGAAGGAAGGAAGGAAAGTGGAGGGAGAGAAGGAACAAATGACACCAGGGCTTTGAGGTACATAATTAGATTCTACATAATTAAAGGACAAGTTCACCTTCATAGACATGAGGGTTGAGTGAATACAGGAATAATAGTAGAACACATCAGTGAGAGTTTGAGGAAAATCGCACAATCCGTTCAAAAATTATGAATTTTTAAAGTGCTGACAGCATTTTGAAAGAAGGAAATTTAGATTGTATGTTGTGTATTTATGCCGGATAGACACAGCTTACTGTACTTGGTATGCAATCATTGGTAACTTAATACATCATTACCAAACAGCAAACGTGGGCTAAGCATACTAACAAGAAGCATTTACTCTCCATATAGACATGTTGGGAAGGTTTTAAGTAAAAGAAAGATGGATGAAGAGCATAACGTTAATGTAGCAACAATATAACTTCACAATTCTGTTGGGGAAAAATCGCAACATGGACTTCGTATTATGAAAACTGCAGTACAATTGTACAATATTTTCAAGATTTATGAAATTTGCACTGCAGCATGAAAGAATCAACCTGACACAACTCTCGGAAAAGAAACACATACAAGCTCTTGCCTAAATACAGCTAATAATTCATGAGTTTTTGTTGTTCTCTGTCCTCATATATCTAGAAATACATTACAACCAACATTTTTTTTTTTTTTTGTCTTTCCTGGACCCTGTATAGAAGTGCACTAAAATGGAATTTTGTTTTTTCATTTTCTTCTTTTGGTAAAAAGTTGTTTTCCTTTTTTTTTTTCCAAACATTCCTCCTGTATCTACAGTGAAAAGCCCTGCGGTCCATGAAAATGAAGACAAAATAGCTAATCTAACCCACCATGACTGCAGCTATCATGGCATATACACGTAAAATCATATATCAAACAAAAACAAAGTTTACATACATTGTAGGTCCTTGTTGGTATTAATTTACCAACTTAACCCCAGGCCGATTCTCAGTGTCAAATATGGCAACAACACAAATCTTGATGTTTCAGCTTTACATTCACACTGCAATGGCAATTTGTAATGTAAGAGACAACGTTGTTCTTCATTTCTGTGTCCCTTTATGCACACTTGGTTTGAAAGTCTGCTGTGACCAGCAATTTCAACTACATTGTACCAGTGTTACATGAAGACAGCCCAGGTAGCCAGCTTCACATATTGTTAGTGTTGAGGGGGGGGGGGGGGGGGAGGGGTGGTAGGGGTGGGGATAAAATTGCAATCTTCTTCCGGTAAGGGCATTGCCACTGCCTAATGCCACAGCATATTTAGAAAACTTGCATTCGGCTAGACTGCTATTTTTCTGATGTTTCAGTGGGCATAGAGTAAAGTTGCTCAGCAACATTCATCCAAACGTTGCAAATACCGGATTATCTGATCTTGCGACTTTTCACTGGCGGCATGAATGGTCCTCATTGACGACGTTCGCGTGAAACAGTCTCTAACATATTATATTTCATTTCATTTTAACAAATAAATCTAGAGTACAACACATGCATATCCAATATCCCTGGTTATTTTACCCCATATTAATATAGATACATCAACAGTATTTACACTTGATACATTCAATAACATGAACAATTCACACAGTACAACAACAGAATAAACTGACATATTTCATTGCTAAAAAATATACATTCTGGGAATAAATGAGGAATACACATGTACACGTACCATGTGATTTATGGTACCATAGATGCATATAAACGTATTGTGATTATGTTGAAGGTCTAAACGATACAACATTGGTGTTTAAACAGGATATCAGGCTATTGCTCAACTTCATAAGCCAATCCCAACATCAACCATATTATGTCAGGAGTGTTTGTATCCAGTCAGAGTACCAGCACTTTTCCTACTGGTAGCAGGAGCAGACTTAAAATTTCAATGTGGAAAAAGAAATGCATCTCTTGCATTACAAATGGGTATTTTCTTGTTACTGCATGTATTAGAATAAATCAAATATATGTGATATTGCTTTGTGGACATAATATATACAACTGCAAAGATGCAGTGTATTTAATCGCACCTACATGTATGTTTTGAGTTGAATGTACCATGACTCACCAATACTTTGTAGGTTGGTCAAATGACTGCATCAGTTGCAGAAAAATGTATTGTGGGAGGAAATAAACATTAAGTGCTCTTTATTTAATTATATACATGTTCCAAATGTGATCCAATTATACAAAATACTAAATGATTTATTGCATGGCATGACATCACAAATGAGGACTTGATCTTTAAAGGCATTTTTGACCATTTGCAGAGGAAACAAAAGCCCTGCTTTAGTGCTTCAAAATAGTTCTAAAATGTGAGATAGGTATAGAAACAACCAATGTGAAAATGTTACATCAGTATACAATTAATATTCAGTATTGTTAAATATAAAATATGTGAACAATAGTTATGACATTTTTTTTCGAGAATAAACCATACAGTCATGGTTAATTGAGAAAAATAGTGATACCTCCTTATACAGATTTATTGCAAAATTTTTGTATGGTAGGATGTTTTGTGATACAACTGACCTACACATACACGTATGCATCGTATGTGACAACTAAAACATATTTTTAAATCACTGCTCCCAACGGAAAACAATCCCTTTAACCCCTGACCTTCATTAGACTTTTTAGCAAAACCCCGACTTAAATGGAGCTCTTCCCTAAAACCATTATCTATTTTACTATCATACTTTATCCCTGATCAGCAGAATATCTCCTGAAATCATGACATGATTTCTTAGTAATCATATCTTTGACAAATATCCAGAGGAGGGCAGTAACAATATATGCAAACAAGTCAACTTTGGTTCAAACATTTTTACTGAGCAATGCACGTATTACAATAAACTCCTTAAAGGACAAGTCCACCTTCATATACATGGTATGTGGATTAAGTGAATGCAGCAATATTAGTAAAACACATCAGTGAAAGTTTGGGGAAAATCGGACAATCCGTTCAAAAGTTGTGAATCTTTAAAGTATCTGCGTAGTCACTGCTGGATGAGAAGACTACTATAGTGTATGATGTCATATGCGTACAACCATATAAAGAAAATAAAAAGAGAATTACACAAAACTTTACTTTTTGAATAAAGTGCACATTTCTTCGACTTGTTACTGACATATGTTAAGGGTAATATTATTCCCCCCATGCCTTCTGAAAGAGAGAAGTCAAGTGTTCTTTTGTTATGCGAGAAAAGTGGAAATATGTTGAATTTTCTTTATTCTTTCTTTATATTGTTGTACTCATGTGACATCACAAGCTATAGTAGTCTTGTCATCAAGCCTTGAGTGAGCAGAAACTTCAAAAATTCATAACTCTTGAACAGATTGTCCGATTTTCCTCAAACTCTCAATGATGTGTTCTACTAATATTGCTACATTCACTCAACCCACATGTCTATGAGGGTGAACTTGTCTTTTAAAAACTGTAAAAGGGTTATGACACACTGACAAATTGAATGCTTCATGGACTGAAGGACTGTTGCTTTATAATCTCTTTTCCCAAAACAATTTCACTGCTCAAAAACCACAAGCAGGTTGCACTACATTGAAGTCATGTGGCACTTACATCCTATGTATAGCTCACTCACTGACGATTATGCTGAATTAAATATTAACCCATGTATCATGCCTGCATGAATGACACAGGCATAGCAAAACTCTGAAGCTGTAACAACCAGGTGGCAATCCATAAAACAAATTTGAGAAATTAATCTAAAATCCACAAACTTCACATCTCATAAATACTGGTTACACCTGAACTGTTCTTATTCTCTTTGCTCCATCACAAAGAGGAAGAAAAAAATCTTGTGAGGGGATAACGGACCATATTCTTAGCCCTGCAACAGAGCAGAGCATCAACAAGGGAAAACATCACAGCAAGCACGAATACAAAACACAGCCCTGTCATTTCATATCACTGTCAATTTCAACACAGAATGTCCAGGATTTACCTCACATCAGCAATATGAAAATAGATCACTATAGTATACCATCTATATATCACTAAACATTCCTTGTCTTGCATAATAAAGGGGAAAATCATATTCATGCTGAGGGAAACTACATTTACCTTTTATACTAATCTAAAGTGTACAATTTGTAATTCCACACTATATGACTTGAATTAAAAGAGTGAAATCAAACCAACAGAATGGAAGATGTTTTATCAAATTGCCATGTTTAATACAGAAGTTACAGAATTTGAAGTTCCTTTTTTTTTTTTCACCGAATGGTAATACTTGTTGCAACAGCATATGCAAATTAGCAGACATGGTTGCAACTGTCCCACTGGTTCATGCACAAAATATTATAAAATTCATGTTTTTGGTTGATAATTCAGCAACTACAACCACAACCCCACCCCCTGCTAATGATAGGTAATCATAATTCAACACACATGCACACACACAGGTGCACACTCACACACAAACACACATGCAAACAAACTAACTGTTATGAACAATTATTTATTTATTTTTTCTTCAAATTGATTTCATGCAATTACAGAAATTTAGTGAAAGTATCATGTGCAGGTCAATGGAAAACTTTTGAGGTCATGACATCATCAAATCAACTTTGCAAATTAAACTGGTTGATATTGATTTTCACTGATGGTCACTTATAACCCCAGTTGTCTTATTGTAGGTCCAGTATTGATAAAGCATCTACCATTCTGCTGGTCCAATTGTACTCTCTTTCATATTAAAGTCGACTTGAACAACAACGAAAAATGTGGAATTGCCTTGTAACAGACAACAGACAATGACTATAATTATTCAAACACTAGATGGCGCTCACTGGCACCTCCAACACAGCTGCCTGAAAAATTAGTCGGGTGATTAAAAAAGCAATGAATATGACAGCCTTTTGAGATGGTGTTTGTGTGGCTTCCTCACATTACCTGAAATTCAGAGTCGAAGCACACAAGTTCATACATGAATTTATGCTAATACAGTTCAAATAAAGTTCTGCTAACACCAAGATCTTACAAGCAAACCTTGAAGCTTAAAGATGTCTAATCTTCGTGTGTACTTCATCCTGAATCAATGTAGTTTTTAAGTATTTACATTTTGTAGTATATGATACAGTATATTAGGGTACTATCGACATTCTTTCCAAGGTTTCGTTTCACGGCTTTGAGGTCGGATAGCCCCAACCTTGCGCTCAAGTGAGGTACACTCATGTAATAAAAATAGCTTTTCTCCAAGACAGTATGTACTATTTTATAATGTAATTATATACAATGAAGTAGTTCCTACCACAACATGAAGTATAATTGAACTTTCCTGTCCGTCATTTTAGCAGCTCAATAATACAATCAAAATGCTGCAGAGCTGGTAGCAATAAATAAAGAAAAAAAAAGATAGATTTTGTAATGCCATAAGCCAAGATTAAGCAATAAAATCATGTAATCCAAAACCTTTTTCCCTAATATAATCCAATATGTCCATTTGCATTTTTTTTTCTCATCTTATTATGGTCTATTTCTCTACAGATGCAAATTGTATTGGTCTTGATAATCTTTCATACGGTACCATTGCATCATTCAAAATTCAGGGAATAGTTTGCTGTATAGAAAACAATTATACAGAACAGATTGCAACATAACATTTTCCTTTCAATATCTCAGTGACCAGTCCCTTGAATGAATGCCCAAATTGTCAAGCTTTCACAAAGATCCATAAAATTGAATCAAGTGAAACAAACCATTTGTAACCCTTTGATTCTACAAACAGCTTACATTTTACCTCTTGGACGGAAGTAGTTTCCCGTCTAAAGTCTTGCATAATGACCGGCATGAGATTACGTATCACTGACACACATAGTACACCAAGACTCTATCTTTCTTGATGTCAGTAAATCTCAACCAGTGGTACAAACTATACAATGTAAGATGATACCAGTCTAGCATGTGACAAGTCTTATATCAAAGCAACATGACATAGGGTACACGCATGACTAGAGAGCCAAGGGCACATTTATACTGGCTCAAAGTGAGAAAAAAAAAAAGAAACACAGGAAATTACCTCCAGCATCCCCTCCCCCCTCCCAAGTAAGCATCACATTAGAATACAACAAATTATGGACTTTTGCCCTAATACCTTGTTGGTAAAATTCTTAACAGTGATATGAGCAGCACACTCAATCCTTTCTCAAAAAAGAAAGACATTTCATTACCATCCACATTCTGGAGTTAGATTTACTTTACCATTAAAGAGATGGTATATTTTCAGCTGAGATGGGGCTTTAGGTTTCCAATGTGTTTGTGAGATAATGAAATATCTCTTATGAAAATTAAAGAGTGGAAAAATGAGCAAAGAAAATGGGATTCCACCAGGATTCGAACCTGAGACCTCCTGATTGCTAGCCCACTGCTCTACCAACTGAGCTATAGAAAGCCTTAGAACATTGTTCGTCGCAGAAACCCTAAATTCTCAATGCTCGTATGGTCAAGAGCTATATACTGTAGCAACGTGTAATGTATGTGAAATACATGCACACACTTAAACCTGACATAAACCTGAACGATAATTCAACTTGGTAAAAAATAATCCGGAGGTCTCGGGTTTGAATCCCGATGGAATCCCATTTTCTTTGCTCATTTTTCTACCAATAAATTATATTAATTTCTTGTCAGTTTCCTTCTGTTTGATTTTGAAAAATAAAGAGCATACAATTTTAAGAGGAATTCAGTTTATTTGATGAAAATTGGTTTTGAAATGGCTGAAATATCCAAAAACAAAGAGGTAAGAAAAGGTGGGACCTACCTTTATTAGGACCCCCTTGTTATACTTTTGATTGTTTTTGAATGTCTCAGCCATTTCAAAACTGATTTTCATCAAATAAATTTTGAATTCCTGTTTAAATTGCATGCTCTTTAGTCCTTCATGGGGTTTCTAATTATCTTGCAAAAAGTTAAGATATGAGTTCCCCATCTCAACCAAAACTACACCATCCCTTTGATAAACACACAGACAAACATACAGACACACACCCCCACGACATCCAACTGTTATCTACAAGACATTAATTAACAGTTTACCTTGTACCGGTTGATGCATAAAATAAATGACAATAATGATTCTCTTTGATATCTAAATGTCTACTGCCACATTAGAAACATGAATACATGTTTGCAAGAGAAAATGACTCAAAACTACAAGAAATTATTTCAATATCAATCAAGAAAATGATGTCACTCCATGATTTTACTTTCTCAATCACAAACACACTAAGCTCATGAGTGATGAGATCTGTCTTTATAATAATTTGTTCACTTGTCAAAAAATTCTGCCTACTCTTCTGAAAGACCCAGTAGCATGGGGATACCAAGGAGTGGGGAGGCTGGCCGGGCTTGGATATTTTCAAGAATCCCTGTAACGAATTGTATACAGCTTTATCTTTAAACCCGTTCCACAATTCTATGAGTGCTTTGAATCCCCCCAAACGAGATTCATCTGTGCGAAAGCAGTCAAGCGGTACGTGTATCCCCTTTCCACAGCCAACTACATGGGCCATCGAACAATGAAAATATCAATCGGGTGCGAGGTATGAATAGAGCGTGTGCTGATGGGCTCGCACACCCTTTTGCTCTACACAAAACCAGGCACCTGAATGGGATGACTGGGGTCAGCGAACACAGAAATCTACTGAGCTCAGCGTTATTCGCTATGTACATGTTCATATGAGTTTTAAAGCAGAATAAGCACAAACTAAATCAGTAAAAAGGTAAATAAAACTGTAATATACACATTTTTCCAACAGAAGGAGAACATATGGTGATAGAATAAACTCTTATCCTTTTATCAAACCCATTTTTCTGGACATTATAACAGAAAGAAACATGAATTTACGTCATGAAAGCAGGCACTCTTGTCTTCATCTTGGGAACCTGGTATACTGTAAAAGTGGATATTTTCGCGAGACTAATTTTTCGCGCTCGGCCAGGTAAAAAGAGTTTCGCATGTATTTAATTCTGCCGAATCAAGGCAGTAAGTACAGGAACATATGGCAAGCAAAAATATTTGCGTGCTTTTATTTTCGCGCTAGTTTCTGGTTGCGCGAAATGCGCGAAAATTTCCATTTTTACAGTACCAGGTTCCCGTATATCAGTTGCACCCACGGGAACCTGGTATACCCGGGGGGCATTTCATGAAGCATTATGTTCAGATATTTTTCTGACAAACTGTTACAAGCTACTAAAATCCTTGCATCTGATTGGCTGAGAGCAAGTTTGTCCGACAACTCTGTCGGACAAAATACTTCATGAAATGCCCCCCAGGTTCCCATAAGGAACGGGTTAATCTCTGTGCAAGTACACACACAGTCAAAGAGTCTCGACTGGAGTTGAAATTCCACAAATGAGCCTACAGAACGTTTTGATGCAAATATTAGGGAGCTTTAGATTTTAGACGCGCGGACGTTCAAAGGAAAAAAACATGTTCTGAGCGTGCGCAGTAGCACGCGTAAAGTCAATCTATTTTTAGCTTGTGTCACCTGAGTTTTTCACTACGCGTACTGGGCTATTTTCATGTCCGCACAGTTTGCGACGTAGAGAGCTTCTTCATGCACTGATCATTATGGGGGCACGATTTTGTTTTTTATACCTTGCGTCCCAGCGTAATCTAAAGCTACTTTTCCACACGACGCAGGGAGAGGAGAACGTCCAGCGCAAGCGTCGGCTCAAACGTCCGCGCGTCAAAATCTAAAGCTCCCTATTGGCTGACGGGCAATTCTATTCTAGCAGGCCTGCCCTATTCCTAGTTTTCTGATGTGCTCCAGCAGGCCGCGGATGAAGATTATTTCAACTGGGCCAACCTATCCCCACGCTACTGGGTCTGTAACTGAGTACATATATTCTATGGAGATTGACAATTACCGTGATAGAGCAGAGATAGCCATCATTTCTTTTCCGTCATCAGCATTATTCTTGCCAAAATTAATCACAGGTATCATCATCATCACCATCACTATTAAGCTCATAGTTTTAAGCAACGATCAGCCTTGAAGATCCCGCCAATGATGGAACTACACTATAAACTAGTATTGCATCTGACTAATATTGCATAAAGTACACACAAAAAGTTAGTTGTTTTTATTTTTAATTTTTTTTTTATTCCAGATATCATGTAAGTCTACTGTTATACTACCAACTTCCATTCTGCAGACCCATTAGAAGCTAAAGGGAATATGTCAAATTATTCGGAAATTTTCACTTAAAGCTGAATTTCCGCCATTTGCTAAATATTCATCATGAAGATGGACACTTACTTCAGAGGGAACAGTAAGAAAGAAACAGTGATGTGACATCAATTTCAAAAACTTGCTGCGTCGCTTGTCGCAGTGCAGATCATACATGCTCCGATCCAATTCGAAAGTGCAACTGCTGAGCACACTGCAGCACTTTGCAACACAACAGTCTTCACACTTGAAACTGACCATCTTTTCCACATCGTGAGAACATCACTTCCCTGTTTTCACCCAATCCTGCAGGCCTTCCTTTCCATTCACCAACTCATCACCCTTTGGTGTTCATTTTTACCGATGAAGAGGCATTGCCAATCACCTTCTTCCATCTGTATCCATCTCCAGTACTGAGAAATCCTGCTTATGCTACCTTCAGACTGATGAGAGTTGTTTAACTTTGGGCAATTTGAAGTCCTTGCAATCCTCAATTCTTTGCTTGTTTGGTTTCTTTTTCCACAAAGAAGTAGGATCATGTCTGCGGAACCGCAATCTCAACTCTTCTATCAGAGAAAGAGAAAAAAAAAAATGGCATCTGGTGTGGTGCACCAGTCTTCTCAAGAGTCACCGGTGAGAAATGATCACCAGTCTCTGTGACACATCTACTTTACTGCAATCAATCACTGATTGACTTGTCCCCATCCATAGAGTTTCGAGTTTGTTCAATCTGGTCTCCCTGCGTCCTCTACCTGTGGGAAAGATTAATTCATAAGTCGATAAGTGGAATGACATTTTTTGCCCCATGCACTTTGTGCTGACACTTCGGCATGCCATTTCATGAAGGGAACTACACATACTTTTGCGGTAATTATTGCAGTTACCATGGCAACTAGAATGCACAGAGGTGATTGATCATTGCATTGCTACTGCCATAGTTACAAATTTCTCTCATTAATGCATGCTGCAGTGGATTGCTCTGTGAAACAGAAGCCCTGCTCTTCATTGATAGCACACATTTTTTTTTTCCCCTGCCATTTTGAGATCACAAAATGCACAATTCTTACAACTTTGAAATGTCTCTTTCTCTCACTTTAATCTATCAGTTACTGTATACGCTATAATTTTCGCGTACATAAATTTTCGCGAATTGCCGCTGTCACACATTTTCGTGAGTGGTTAAATTCGCGATTGGGGGACCAGAGAAAATATGAAGTAGCAAAGAAAGTGTGAATTTTCAACTTACGAGCAAATAAGAATGATACTAGTTATACACTGCATGAAAAAGACTTACCAAACTCTGTGAACTAGTAAGTTAGAATTCAACATTTTTGAAGTGGTTAAGTCCATCGCGCTAGATTTCTGACGAGTGGTCCCCTTGCGATAATGGATTGGCTCTCTACAGTATTCGTAAGTAGACGTGGACGTGCGTAAACAAGCTTAGCCAGTATGGTCTGTTTGGTAAGCCGTACATGGTATACTAGTACTGAAATGTTCGTATCATCAAGGCATGGGATTCATTTTAGAAGGTGAATATTTTCGCATGTTGTCAATTTCGTGAATAGCTCCCGACTCACGATTCGCGAAAATAAAACCCCCGCGAAATATATAGCGTATACAGTATCTGTCTGTTATTTAATATATCAATCTACTATGAGGAGACAAAACCTTCCATTGAAAAAATGTCATATGTTCAGGAGAACAAAAAACAAAACTAAACAAAACAAAACAAAAGACATGGCAGCCAAAGCACTGTAACAAATGATATCGCTTATCCTTTGGCAAGTTGTGGTGGCTTCATTTTTGGGGTATTAAAGACAGCTAGGATTTGGACAGGATATCACCTGATTATCTCACAATTCATAAAAAGAAAAGTGCTTTTCAACAAAATTTAACATACAAGGTCTTGTCACCCCAGTGACGATACGAGCAAGAACCCTTTTGCATTTTGCTTAGATTCTTCTTCCCTCATCCTAGATCAAATAACAACTAGAAAATGAAGTGGCCAACCTCAAAGGGAATACCAGAACACACGATTTGCATTGACATTTACAAAAGACATGGCAGCCAAAGCACTGTAACAAATGATATCGCTTATCCTTTGGCAGGTTGTGGTGGCTTCATTTTTGGGGTATTAAAGACAGCTAGGATTTGGACAGGATATCACCTGATTATCTCACAATTGATAAAAAGAAAAGTGCTTTTCAACAAAATTTAACATACAAGGTCTTGTCACCCCAGTGATGATACGAGCAAGAACCCTTTTGCATTTTGCTTAGATTCTTCTTCCCTCATCCTAGATCAAATAACAACTAGAAAATGAAGTGGCCAACCTCAAAGGGAATACCAGAACACACGATTTGCACTGATACAATCTATTGCCCCCTTCACTTCCCCCACACACTATTTGCATAGATAAAGTCTCATAGTTCCCCCAACCCTTCCACCATCAACTTCCATACAAGAGGCCAACCAATGGCTAATATTATGGTTATTATTCTTATCACATGACTGCCAATGGGATCAGATTGGAGAGAGAGATAGAAAGAGAGAGAGAAGGATACAGATAAGATCAGAAGAAAAGAGAAAAACAATATGTATAAGATGTAACCCTATTTCACAGAGGAATTTAGGTCAAGTGAAACACAGCTCTCAACCTGGAAGACAAGCATGGATATATCACTTGTGAATTTCACACTACATCAATAAAGACAAGACACTTTCCATTAAGAATATTTCTGCCCTGCTTTGGCAAAATGAAGCAAGTGACACATCTGCTAAACCCATACGTACCAATGTCTTAAGATTGCATAAGAGGAGAGTTTAGTGGGATGCTATGTTTGGAGCATGAACACTCAACCTGCTGAGATATATCAAAGTAAAGATGTCATAATATTACTCTGATTACTGTATACGCCGAATATTTCGCGAGGATTTTATTTTCGCGAATTTCGCGAGTCAGGCGCTATTTGCGAAATTAAACACACGCGAAAATATTGACTCTGATCCCGATGTGGATGTGACGTACGCGTGTACATTTCTCCATTCAGTACAGGACTCCACGATTGCGAATTTAACCACTCGTGAAATCGTTGGGAATTCCCCATTCATGAAAAATGAAACTTGGGAAATATATGGCGTATACAGTATATACCATTTATGACATATATACATTTTGCTCCTTGATAAAAAAATAAATAAATGAATAAAAAACAAGAAAAAAGGATTTACTTCCTTCCTTTTACCAATATCCAGCAGATTATACAATGTAGCTTGTACCTTTTATCTGGAAATCCTTCATGGACTTGTAGGTGACTCTGATGTGCTGTCAGGATTATTCCCTGGATAAAAGAGAGATGGAATATAGAGTGATTACACACTACCCATGCAAGCATAAAACATGAAACACTACATATTCCAATATACCATACAGCATTTATCATGCATTGTTTAATAACCGATAGGGGCCCTGTCAATAATCATTAATATGCTTCAAAACAATCCTACTTTCACACTAACCATTTTATTTTAAGGGATACCAACCTTCTAAACAGCTATACAGTATTCTGATGGCTGAAAAGGCACATTTTTTCTTTTTCGCTAGGAAAACAGTATTTTTACCTTTCCTGCAATAGATGTGTGCAGTATACACTGGAGGGGGGGGGGGGGGGGAGTATTCCTCTAAAACCTGCAGTATATTTGGTATTAAAAAAAAGATAACAAACTACTGCCACAGAGTAACAGTTGGCATAACTGTATTTATTCTCGACTTGGCATAAAAGACATCACTTTAAAATTTTGACTTACAACAGCAACATGAATGGAAGTAGATAATAGCACATGATATGTTGTAAGGGCCCAAGATTTGACATCCATTCTGCACATACCTGGCTGTGACCTAGATGTGTGTGGTGCTACAGTGGGTAGATGTGGAGGTACACTACCTGTTGACTTCT
Organism: Diadema setosum; assembly: GCF_964275005.1. NCBI lineage: Eukaryota > Metazoa > Echinodermata > Echinoidea > Diadematoida > Diadematidae > Diadema > Diadema setosum. Next base: position 36,727,853 of record NC_092697.1, on the reverse strand, counting down.
CAGTGGATACGGTCGACCCTTCAGTTTTGCTCCTAGTGACACCTTCAAAAGCAAACAAGCAACCAAATATCCGAGGATAAAGCACTGACAAGATATGTTACTGGTGACAGGAGAAGAGATCAAAGTAATTAAACATCTCATATACCTCATATATAGATTCCTCTCATCTGATTGGTTAAAAGTGGAGTCATGATTGTAGCTGTGCCCCATTTTTGATCAAAATGACATCATGATTTACTGTGCCCGGGGCATAGAATCAACTGTGCCCTGTAAATAGGTTTGGAGACAGTCGCAACCCCCTACACATAGATCACTCATATGTACGCACCAATGATACGACCGCCGCGCTGTCGATCAGCGTTGATTACGAGTGCTGTAAAAGAGACTAGAATCTATATTTTCAGTATCTATTTTTCGGAATCTATATTTTCGGTATATAAAACAAATAATGACAGCTTGATATTCGGGGCACAGATAAAATTATGTAGGCCCTCGGTAATGTGAAAATCATAACTATGCCCTCAGCTTCGCTTCGGGCATATTTATGGTTTTGACATCACCTTGGGCCCATAATTTTAACTGTGCCCCTCATAGCAGTCATTATTTGTACAATGTTTGCATTGTGGCACATTAGGCACAGTAAGCAGGGGCAATAGACATTATGTTTTCATGAGTTAAATTAATGGCATATAATGGCAAATAATAGCATATTTGTCTCGTCCTTAGCTCTGACAGCAAAATACTTCTTCTGCCTATAAAGTGGAGTCCACCTTCTAGTGAACCTAATCCTTTTTGGCTAGTTATGGTAGTGTGTTAGTAGTTGGTACATCAATTATTTGGTTTACTGATGTCATTACTAATGGCTTGCTGAAGCCTTCATAATTTGTCTGAAAACTCTCAGTCCCACTCAGGTAGTAGGATTTTATGCCAAAAAATTTGAGAAGGTTTGTTTTCTTCTTCCTCTTCATTACTGTCCAACACCCCTATGCAGGGGCCAAGCGGACAGGGGGTGTGCTGATGTTGGGAGCGCAGAGAGAGAAGCATTAGGAACTAGCTGTTTTGCTCTTAGATGTAGTGGAGGGTTGCTGTTTTGAAGGAGTCTTTGTTTGTGATGGCAGTGATTGTTGGTGGGAGTGCATTCCAATCTGTGATAGTTCTTGGAGTAAATGAGTACTTGTGGCAGTTTTTGTTTGTGGCGATTGGGATATAACTCGTAGAAGCCGACCTTCGGAGAACCCTTCGGACCGGATTCAGGGCTTTTCATATTGGGATGGATAGGCGACCCACAAGCGCCTCACGGAATGTAGTGATGAGTCCTACCCTGCGTCGGTGTTGAAGTAGTTCGAAGCCCAGCTCATGCTTCATATCGGTGATAGTACTATGCCTAGAATAATCACCTTTAACCCTAAAAAGGCCGGAGGGGTTGAATCAACCACCCACCTTGACATTTTTTGTGACTACTCCGCCGCGCAAAATTTTTTGACCGCGTCATTCGCTGACTTTTTACTTTCAAGTCTCGCATATCTTTTGACATCATTTTTGCGAAAATCGCGCATTCCGTTACGACGCTGCACGACCTTTTATACATGCCTGTCAGACCGAAAATGGCTCAAAAATGTGATTTTGTGTATTAAGTCTATGCAAATGGAGTTTTCTCTTCTTATTCATAAAGATATGATTATTTTCACTTTCATACGCTGAAATCAATTAATTTCAGCATAATTATGCTTGAAACAGGTTCTGTCATAAATTTCGCGAAAAAAATGATAAAACAAAAATAAAAAAACAAAGAAATACATAAGAAATTGATTTTGATACCAGATTTTTTGTCGAGTACATTGTTAGGAATGCTACAAAGAATGCTATCACCAAAAATAGGGATTCTAGGAACTTTACTTTCTGATTTAGAGCAAAATGTATGATTCTATGCATATATTAGCATAATTAATCATTTTGACAAAATTTCCATTTCTTTTTGTATAGTTTGGTAGATTACGCCACAGGTAATGCATGTGCCAATTTTCGGCCCAGATCTTGGGCGGGGGGGGGGGGGGGGGGGGGGGGGGGGTTTAATCAACCCCCCGCCCACAAAACACCCAAAAAAGCCCGGCCTAGTTAGGGTTAACAAATCGCACTGCTCTGTTTTGCATCAATGTAATAAAAATTAGATCATACAAATATAGAACAAAAAGACAAAAAACACTAACACAATGGGGGAAGGGGGAAGCATGGGTTGGTGGGAAATTAATTGCCATATTTCATTACAAGTACAGTGTATGTGCATAGATAGCAACTCTCATCAAACATGATGTACAATATTCATAGCTAGCATCATTAACTCATTACAAAGCAATGTAACATTATCTGTGGGAATGTTGACCAGGACAGGGAGCTCCCATTACAACAGACACAGTTATAATGAAATTTCATTACAATGAAGTAAAATTAAGATCCCATAATCAATGATAATCAATAAACTCTATGGTGCAAACTTCCCTCTGTTATAGTGAATTTTTGATACACTATAAAACTAGAAATTTTTGTGTGCATGAATTTGTCAGAATTTCTCAAGGAGCCAAGATTTGCAAAAGTAGCATGCATGCATGCATCGCGAAAGTTTCATGCCGAGGACTTTTTTAACGGGAGTTGCTTTTATTGCAAATAGTGAAAGCATCTGTGGGTAGCACACATTCAGCAGTAAACACAGAGTGAGCAAAGGATGTCGGAAACCTTACCTGCTGGGGAAGGCGCTGCAACAGGCTGACACGACGAACACCTGGTCTGCAGGTCCCGTATCTGGTCGGTGATCGACGTCAACCGGTAGCCGACCTCATCCTGGTACGACTTCACACTCTTCATGTCGTCCGTGAGCGTCAGAATGTTGTCGCAGAGTTCTTTGATCTTGGCGACGTCCTCCTCGTTGTATGCCGCCATGGCACTCGCCATGACTTGCTGGATCCCGAGCGTCGTGTTCATGTTGAGAAGGTTGTTATTCAGATCGTCTGGATTTAACTGGAAAAACAATTGATGTCACCACGTCAACAAGGGGGAAAAGTGCATAAGTTGCACAGTCCATATTCTCTCTGCCAAGAAAGGGAATGTTGGACAATCCAATCATAATGATTGGTTCAGCATCCCACTTTATATATTAATGTTGCTCATTACTGAACAGACTAAACAAGACATATTTTTTGGAATTTAACCCAACAACAACTTTAAAGGGATCGTATAGTTTTGGTTGAGACCCAATTTTAGGTTTCTAACATTATTTGGTGGGATAATGACAAACCTCTTATGAAATATGAAAGAGCATGTAATTCTATGAGGAATTCAATGTTTATTTGATGAAAATTGGTTTTGAAATGGCTGAGATATAAAAAAAAAAGCGATTCTAATAAAGTGTGGGACCCACACTTCATTACGATCGCTTTGTTTTACTTTGTTTTTGGATGTTTCAGTCATTCCAAACCCGATTTTCATCAAATAAACTTTGAATTCCTCTTAAAATGGTATGCTTTGTACTATATCATAAGTGTTTTCTTGGTATCTTGCAAAAAGTTAAAAGCGCAATTTTCATCTCCACCAATACTGTACCATCCCTTTAAATCTTTATTTCCATGATAGGTATGTACCATTAGTACATATGTACAGAATGCATTAACATTACTTGTGATCAATTCATGTTGAAAAAAAATTGTATGTCTTTATTTCATTGTCTTCATTATGTATTTGTGACATGAAATACAGGTCACTAAACTCAAAACACATGGCCTGACCTAGAAGATGAAAAAAGCCCTTCACTTTTCTTCCTATAAAGTAAAAAAGTGCTCCAAATTTTGGGGATTTGCCTTTTTTAATGCACAAAGCTTGTAAGTACACAGATGAAGTTCTATCAAATGACTTTACATCCTCCTCATCTTCAATGCATGTTTTTCCCACTCGATGGGACTGAACTTTCATTTCCTTTATGGCTTTTTCTCCAGGCTTCCTGGTCCTTGGTATCACCTCCAAAACATATAAAAAATGGGGGAAAAAAGAATAAAAAAAGGAAAAAAAAATCAAGAAGTCTCTCACCTCACTGACTCTTGTCTCAAGCTGCTGTAATCTATCTGCGAACAGCTGCATTTCTGTATCATTGGTTCTCCCCTCTGGCGAGGGGATGTGTTCTGGAGGAGTCACAGATTCAAGGCTGATATTTTGGTATGCCTCTTTCTGCAGCAATCCAGTTCGTGCAAGATGAGAGAAAAATGCGTAAGCAAATGTGTAATATGAATGCAAATGTTATAACCACTGCACATTTTTTATATTTTGGACAGTGGCAGCTGTTACTACGATTGACATGATTTAGGGCCTACTGCAAGACAAGACAGAGCTAAAGCAAAATGTATCACCATGTCTTCAAAATGTAATGTGAAGGTCACCTTGAATGATTGATCATCAATTAATTCATAAGCCATGATGCTGATTAATTAATTAATCAAAAATGAACTATTTCTTCCTATTTCAAATCATGATATGACTGAGCAATGAGAATACTTCAGGTATCAAAAGCTTTAGCTTTCTTTTGGGGAAAAAATTTGACTTTCAAGGAAATTTAGCAGATTATTCCTCTAATATCACAGCTGTTTCGCACTACAAAAGAATGATGTTTTTCTTTCCAAAGAAACAATGCTGCATATCATTTTGCACTATTTTGTTATTAAGGACAGTGCTACCTGGTACGAGCAAAAACATCCAAATCAGTTCCAGTATCACTCACAATGAAGGTTCTCATATTGCTTGTGATACAAGTCAAACTTGATGTTTAAAGGGACTGTACAGTACTAGTTGAGGTGGGGATTCATGTTTTGAACATTCCTAAGTGAGATAATGAGAAACCTCTTTTGAAATATGAGAGAGCACGTAATTTTAAGAAGGATTCAATGTTTATTTGATGAAAATTGGTTTTCAAATGGCTGAGATATCCAAAAAAAGTGATAATAATAAAAGGTGACAGGCCACGCCTTTTATTAGGATCTCTTTGTTTCACCTTGTTTTTTGATATCTCAGCCATTTCAAAACCGAATTTCATCAAATAAACTTTTGATACCCCTTAGAATAACATGCGCTTTGACATCTCATAGAGTGGTTTCTGAATATCTCACAAAATGTTAAAAGCTAAATCCTCACCTCAACCAGAACTGTACACACCTTTTAACACACATGCTAAATAACACAGAGCAGCTCTTTGCGGACATCTGTTGGGTCTCATATACATGTAATATTGAACTGGCAGTTACACTATGCTGTAAAGTGGAAATTTTTGCATATTCTACGTGACTTAAAACAAGCATGTAAATAAAAAACACACTAATATTTTGCTTGTTGTGTGTAATATATATCATATTTTGATTCTACAGAAATGAAAAACATGCTAAATTCGTCTTACCTAAATTGAGTGCAAAACCTAAGACCCCCAAATTTCTACTTTTATGGTACAATTTCCACATTACCTGGTAATTGTTTATTTTATGTAATCTGGATGATGCTGATAAAACTCCCAGGAAGATAAAAGAGCATTGCTGGTATATTGCCATTCAAACTATTACACATTAAAGCAGGTTAAGCTGAATTTTGACAAGAATATTTCTGACCAATAAAAAAGTGTTCCAACTTCACAGGAAAAACAGAACACTGATGGCATGATGATAGAGTAGGTACCGACTTAGAAATGAAATACTCACCAAATATTCAATGTCGGCCTCCATCTGTGCCAAATCATACTGGCCAACTAAGAGGGCGGGGGACAGGGTGCGTTCTGGGCGAGGCGTTTGGGTGTGGTATGGACGGGGTGTTTGGGTGTGGTCTGGATGGGGTGTTTGCGTGTGGTCTGGGTGCGGTGTTTGGGTTGGAAGCCCTGAAGTTTGCAGGCTGGACTCTAACTTGGACACAGAAGCTGCAAGACTGTCATGCTCCGAGGACAAAGTGTATATCGTCACATTCAGTTCACCTATTGTGTCCCAAACTCTCCTCATTTCCTGCATACAGAATTGGTGAAAAACATACAACGTATTCTTAATGCTACGTTCCCAGTGGGAACCTTACATAGCATCGATAATGGAAAGAGTGCTCTTCACTGACGTACCCGAGTATCCCACCCAAGTATGTATGCCTAAGGTGAGGGCTACTACTCTAAAGCTGCATTTACACCATGTTCCCGGCGGCCATGGCAGCCCTATTTGGCCGAAGCACAGTGCGCCATGGGTAGATGAGACATTCTCCTATTTTCCCCCCTTCGCATTCTAGTCTTATTTGTTTGAGTCCTCGTCCCAGTTAACATATCATAGCTATCAGATGCTGCTCTCAGGGCGTCTGATCAGGCTAGACTATCAATATTTCCTGTCGCATCCAGCTATGGACCGCCTCCAAGTTTTATTACGGTCTATTACGTGCTGCCGTGTTTCGTTGCCTTCATCCCATTTTATCAGGGCATACAAATTCCTCATTAGCACCAGGACTGCCGTGGCAATTTTTTTGACAGTTTAAAAATCTGACACTGCATCCACGGCAATCACGGCCTGCCATGTTTGACAACCCCGTGTCAACGCGTCATTTCACGTCCATCCCGTTTTTTCCACGGTGGCCTGAAACGGGGCTGCCGTGGTTGCTGGTGCTCATTTACGTTGGTTGATGAAGGGCAATTTGCCAGTCAATTGTACTAAAAACAAGGCAAGAATCATAATGCAAGAATGAGTAATTAGAATAGATTATTAACTCCTCTGGTTGAGGCACAACTGGGGTTAAACTATCATCATTTTTTTTTTTTTTTTTTGTGCAATTGTCATATATACAAACACACACAAACAATCACTTGTGTCATCTTTCCAAATGAATCTTAGTAACAAAATAATCTTGATCTAATTTTGAATCAGCAACATGCAACAAAATGTGAACACATACTGATTCTTTGTCACGTACTTGACGATGAACTGTAAAATAACTTTGCTTGGGAAGAAGCTGCACCACACCTAGGTGCTGATGAATTCAAGCAATGTACAGTATGTCAAAAAAAAAATTACAACCAGATTTTCGCATTGATAACTTCCTATATAATTAAACTGTCTGAATGCTACTTCAGGGTCTTAAAATATAACATCTTAGCTATATTTTGCAGAAAACCCCATTCAATTTGGTTAAGTCGTCACAGAGAAATGTAGATCGCTGTTAAGCATGTCAGGGGTCTGATTCTTCAAAATTTATTACTTGGATGCTCTTGGAATTGCATAATGTGTGAACACAATGGACGCAACTTGGAGGGAAGGGATTCCTGACATGCTCTACAAAACTCCTCATATCTCTTTGACCACTGAAGCAAATCAGGTGGGGCTTTCAGTAAGATGTGGGTAATAAGTTATAGTTTCACACCCTGAAATTGTATTTGGATTAATTCACTATTTTTAAAGTTATCATTGCAGAGGGTCCCATTATATATATATATATATATATTCATTTATTTTTTTTTTGACATACAGTATAATGCTGTGTACATGAATGCATCAAGGTGTGCTCTATGTGTCATCTACACTGGAGGACAAAAATCCCAGTGTGGGTTGCTATGCACGTAAATGTGTATACTTACCTCACGTAATAAAATGAGATTTGCTGTACCACTTGGTGACATTGTTGTATCTGAGCCTGTATCTTTCCTTGTAGCAACTGTTGTTGTCGGAGGTGGATTTGTTGCGGCTCTTGGTTGAGTGGTGGGTGGATGTAGTAACAAATCTACCTGACCCTTCACTGTCGTCATATCCTCCTAGCATTGGTCACAAACAGATTTGACATGCAGTGCACCCTTGATACAATGAACATGGCTGAAACAAAATTTTGTAACAGCAAAGAAAAAAATCAAGTGTTCTTTTTACCACAACAGATCTATCCTGAATCTTTCACCAAAATCCATTTGTTACATTTAGAGTCAACAAACAAACAGACAAACAAATAAACACCAGCAATAGCTTCACTGTCACTTAAAAAAAAATATATATATTTTAAGGTAATCAAATATTTCTTCACCATGAACATTTCCCAACTCCCCCTGCCCTTTTCCAACAACGACAGAAGCAGCACCATCAACAACAATAACAACAGAAAACAACAATGACAACAGCAGCAGCAACAACAAATACAAAACACTTTCACATTTTTCTCCTCCAGGAACTTCAAGGCAGCAAAGCCCTAATGAGAAGCCAAGCTTACCTGTAATTTGTCCAGGACAGCTTTGTGGTCCTTATCAGTGGCCTCCAGTTCTGTTATATGACTTCCATGATTGGCTATTGTCTGAAGAATCAAGACCAAACCACGAAATGGGCTTTGACATCATTACAACATATTTTTCTCTGTTTTAAGTTTTATCATGGACAAGATAAAGAAAAAGTTATATACTCTGGGCTCACAGCATGATAATGAAAATTGTAATTCTAGAGGTAATGATGATAAAAAATGCTCTCCTTCTTTTCTTTGTAGCTTCCAGGACTGTAGTTGAACCTGATACAAGTGTCTATTTCACACTGTCTTGTGTTTGCTTCTTTGTCAAACCTGTCATGATTTTTTTTTCTAACTACCTCCACCAAGGAAGTTATTTTAGCATATGTTCTATCATCCCTAATTGTGATCATGTTCTGATAACTCCATGTGTTTGTAAAAACTACATTCAATGTGCAAACGTGATTTTATCTCTTCACTTGTACTGATTGACAATTGTAGCAGGTCTAACAAAAAGTCACTCACACACTTGTCTTTGACATCCTAATTCACAAAGTATTGATACCGTCAGCTCTGAATTATTAAAAGACCTGTCATTTCCAGCCACTTTGTGAATAATGTGCAACATATTGTGAGAGCTGGACGCCTTTGAATGTTGTTGACAGACACATGACGCTATATAAATGCTGTTCATTGTCATCATCATCACCATCTTCACCTTCATCACCATCACCATCATATCATCATCACTATCATCACAACCATCATCATCATCATCACCATCATCGCCATCACAATCATCACCATCATCACCATCTTCACCATCACCACCAGCACCACCACCATCATCAGCATCATCAGCATCATCATCTTCATCTTCATCTTCATCATCATACAGTGTAAACTGCATAATAAAAACCCATTGGCTGTCGGCTTTTTTTCTTTAAGGTGGCCACAACCCACTGTGGCCACTATAGGAAGGTGGCTGCTGTAGACAGGTTTCAATGTATTAACTTTCAAAATTATCAAACAGTGATGAGCATTTCCAGCTCTGGCCGATGTGATACCTGCTGGAGACTTTCTGAAGGACCAGCCGAGATTCGGCTTTCAACTGTCTCCACTCTACTCTTGAGTTTGTCTAATTCCTCCTGCTTGCTTTTTAGTTGAAGAAGAGTCTCATTTAGCTGGCGAATCTGTGGAGACAAGAAATTAGGGTAAAAAAGATGAAGCACTTGAAAGTCAGTGCCAGTACACAGGACTACTTGTAAATAGTGAAAACAACAACAACAAAAAATAATAATAAAGTTTAGCATAAAACCAATTGGGAAGTGTCAGTCAAATAAGTGATTTTAAAAGAAAATGGATAAAGTCTGTTCTGCATGGTAAAAGAGGGGAATACCACTACTGAATGTCCTTGAGTGTCTAGATCTCAGATGAATTGACTTTTTGATATACCTAGACAGAGGAAAAGGTTGGTAAAAGAGCATAAACTCTAAAACTAGCGAACTAGCAATGGCAGCTTTACGCACAATACAGACATTAAATCACATATTTTATTGCCACAAACCTTGTCTGCGTAGTTAATAATCTCACTCACAATACACCTTTAATTTGTCAGTTATATCATAATTGTGAAAGATAAAGCACAGCTATGCAAGAACTGCTTTACATCCCCCATCTACACTGACACTTACAACTACATCCTGAGAAAAGTTACATGCGAAAACATGCAACATGAATGTTCCTTTGAAAATCTCCACACGACTTTCATCAAAAAGTTGAAATACATGTATGGTAATACAAGAAAACATTGCTGTGCTGAACACAACCATTCTGTATATATGGTAAGGGGTTCATGAGGTATTAACCAAATCACTGAACGCAGCAGGCCTCACCTTGATTGCAGAAGTATCTACTTTCTCTGGAACATCACTAATCCTTTGCAGTTTGGATTCTAGATCTATGATGGTGGCTTCTTGAGATGATGTTGATTCTACTTGTTGTGTGACTATGGAACAGGAAATACAAAATAATATTAGAAAACACACGTTTACAAGGTCGCAATCAGCTGAAGTAGCACACAAAACTGGAACATTGAGTGTGAAAAATTACTGTCGCCACTTTGGATGAACTACAATATACACTGACATCTACAATCACAGCACAAATATTGGAAAGAATTTGACCCCCCCCCAAAAAAAAAAAAAAAAAAGTCAAAGTGATATCATTGAATATATGAAGCATGTTTGTTTGTTGTTTTTTTCTCCTCTGAGTATCCAATATTTGATGCACCCTACCTAAATGCACACTGTGGCAAGAACTTTTGCAAATTGGAGCCAATGGCATTTTTCGTAGCATGAAATTTTTGCAAATTCCCACTGGCAGATTCATTTTGTTTGATCATTTTCAGATCATTTTGTAGACAAACACTTTAATTTGCTTGCATTTTACTTCAGCAAATCTTGGCTCCTCGCAAAAGTTTGCGAAAATCATGCACACAAAAATGTTGGTTTTTCTGTAGTTCTATTTTGGGCTGGTTCCAGCCATTATCCAAACGTTTTAATATATAGCATGTTTTGTCTATTTTTGCTATATTTGGTAACAATAGCTTTTATCAAAACGAATTTCATTGAAAAAAATACATGGTAACTGTTTTTTCACAATTCAATTTCCATTAAAAATTTCTACCAGTTTAATAGTTCAGGATTTTTTCCTAGCGTGCTTGTCTACCTTAATACAGGTCTATGCTCTGAGCTGGTCAAGACCATGCTCCAAACGACAAAAATATTTTTTAATACCATGAGTTTGCTATAACTTCACCAATAAGTTCCCACTAATCAATGCTGCGCACTGGCACTGGTCCGGCAGTTCCTGACCAGTAAAAATTACTGTCAAACCATTAACTTTTTCAGGAATGGACCAGTAAAAATGGAAAAAACTGGGTACCTACTGGTCTGACAGACAGGTTGGACCAGTAGAAAAAATGGGTTAGTGAGCAGCCCTGCATTATCCATCTGATTTTTTAAATTATTATTTTTTTTTTTTTTTACAGTATTCACTCTTCAGAAGTCTTTCTTTCCCCAAAACCTCCTGCCCGTTAGTGCTGTACTGTCTTTGTGTGCTTTCTCCACCTTTCTGTAGTTCCATCTTGAGCTGGTCGAGGTCGTGCTTGAGGTTGAAGTGCATCCAGATGAGTCCTCCGGTCACCACGATGCAGAGCACGGTGAGGATGAACATCACCAGGGGCAGGCACATAGAGCAGCAGGAACACGCCCTTGGTCTGAGTTTGGGGACGGATGGAGGAGGGACACGCCCAAACAGATGGATACAATTTGTAGATAGAGAAAAGGATCAATTCATGGTTGGAATGAAAGAAATGATAATAATAATAATAGTAATAATGATGATAATGATGATAATGATAATGATAGTGATAATGATGATAATAATAATATAAACAGTAATAATAATAATAATAATAGTAATAATGATGATAATGATAATAATAATTATAATAATAATGATAATAATAATATAAACAGTAATAATAATAGTAATAATAACAACAACAACAACAATAAGAATGACTATATCCAAAGTAGCCTCTTCAGTGTTGCCGCTACTCTACCAGAGGGCCCTGCAAATCATAAATTACCCAAGCATTACCAGGTACGCATCTATACACCTGGGTTGTGAGGGACACGATGGGTAAGAACCAAGGAGGTAAGCACTGGGCATGAATCAAACTCGGGTCCTCCGCACTAGAGTCAGGAGTCCGATCCACTATGCCACAGCGCCCCCATAGAAGGATGGTAGGAAAAATGGATGCAGGTAAATTTATAGACTTAAGAAAAAGAAATGGAGGAATGGAGGGGAAAATGGTAAGAGCGATGGACGAATGGATTAAAAAAGCGACAGATTTTTGGAAAATGAAAGATAGATGGAGGGAAGGATGGAAAAAGAAGAGATTAATCATGACAGACAAAAGGAGGGAGGGGAGGAGAATTGATAGAATTATACAGGAAGCAAGAAGAGATGGATGGATGGATGATATTACAATAAGACAGATTTTTATTGAGTGAGAGACAGAGGAAAGGATGGAAAATGGAGAGATTTATGTGGAAGTAAGAGAATGAGATGGAGATATATGAATGGATAGAAATATGGATGTAATGGATGAATTTTAATACATATCGTCGCCGGTCACACGAACCGACGAATCCCTCAGGTTTGCGTAAGGATGACAATTCAAGAAAATCGCGTTTGAAGTTAACCCATTTTTGACTTATGGTTGCTACACTTTCATGTCTATAATTTCCAATTATTTTTGTAGTACATCAGACTTCAATTCTTGCTCTAACTTGTGAAGTTTTTATCGAATTGTATTGTTAACAAATAAGCGGGAAATCGTCAAAGAGCTGCATGCATGTATTTTCGGTCTGCAAAGAACGTTGTCATTTTCCATGTGTGTCCATATGTACATGTACATTGAGCGTTGTCACTGTCAACACATGTATTACATAGTACGTGCACTGTGCGCGCGGTCAATGAACTGTTGAATCTAAAAAATTACACACAAGTCAATGCGTACTGATTCATCGGTTCGGTGACCGCGCGGTCACCGAACTGTCGAATCGCTTGATTGTTTAACACACGCGTCTATGGGGAAAACAAACAATTTTCACAAATGGAATTTACATACTTCTACAAAAGTGATAACTACGTAAAAATTACACCGAATTACACACTGAGAATTTCAGAATATGTAGTATGGAATATCTACTATCAAAATGATTGAAAATCTCAAAATCGAAAATTTGACCCAAAATTGAGTGATTCGTCGGTTCGTGTGACCGGCGACGATATGTACAATGTAGAATAGTCATATCAGGGTTATAGATTGGAGAGATATTGTAATAGATGATGAATGGATTGATACAGAATAGGCAGATTTATGTGAAGACAGTTACAAGAGAAGTGAGAGATAGAATTAGGAATATGAGTGGATAAATACAGAAAGGGGAGAAAGAGATGGAAAAGAGTAATGTTAAAGATGATGAATTTACTAGGTATGTGGGAAAAACCATTACAGTTGTATTCCCGTACTATAACAACTAATCTTTGACATAAAAAAAGTGGTGGCAACAACTCTACGGTACATTCATTCAAATCATATTGCCCAATATTTTACAAAATAGTTTATAAAAATAACCACTGTACCTTCTATGTCCAACTGCCAAACAAAATGTTTGAGTGTGGCTACAGAGTAGAATCTATGTGTACATGAGAATGGTTTATGCCTTGTGACGGCATGGCAATAAACATTAACGATAGTGATTTCATGATTGGGTTTCATCAAAACAACAAGCTCAAGATACAAAGTGACATCCTGCACCAAAACTGTTTTATTATATGCCTTGTTTGTGAGGTTTTCTACATTCTCCAGACATACGCTCTGTTAAAGGTACTGTTTACCATTGGGAACAGTGATTTAAAGAATGTTTGAGTTATCAGATTTGATGCACATGTGTACGTCAGTTGTATCACAAAACATCGTACCCGTATGTTTTGCAATAAAGCCTCAAATATATGGAGATATAACTATTTTTCTCAATAAACCATAACTGTAGATGGTATACATTGTAGTCTACAAACAATTTTACTATAACTATTGTTCACATTTTGTATAATTACACTTCATCATACTGATTAAACATTTTTGCATTGATAGATGATATCAGATTAATAGTGCCCGGGTATGCCCAGTCGAGTAATTTTCATCTTTATTGCAGCATTTTTGCTCAATTTCTATTCGCTCATCCTTGTGTCTGTACCACCTACCTTTTATAAGTAAGAAGGGATAGCGAAAAGTAATTACCATCACAAAGACATATCTTCCCTTGAAAGTGGGTGGTGATTATGCAATGAGACACGAGTCAATTGTCTTCGTATCTGCGCGGCAGATCCTGTTTGGCACATGCTTCAAATATTTTTGAGCGGCGGCTTCGAACATCTAACAAAGGAAATAAGACGGTTGTGACTCCATTCTCTAGAACCTCCTTGCCCAAACCGATCGATAAATCGTCAAATGCCGCAGTACAATGAAAACTTTTCTCGCACTTCTGCTCATCTCACATATAGCTTGCATTTTAAGTGGTGATTGACTATCAAGTGGTGTTCCCTAATAGATTAGCGTGTAAATTCTAAGTTTCTGTACTGTTTTGTGCGCAAAAGTTATGCCTGTAGTAATGTAGCTACTGGTCATTTCAAAGAAAAACATCCATCTATTTGTCATACAATTTTCACCAAAGCAAAGCTTCTATTTTCTCAACAACTCTGCTCACTACATGTCCAGCTTAACAGAAATCTAATAGAAGTTACATAGATTTGAAAAAGAGAATGTTTTCTCAAAGCATGACTACGTTGTTGTCTCAGAATAATGTGGCACACAGGGGGTTTCAACCATGGCACATACAGGGTTAATGCCTTTAAAGGGATCATATAGTTTTGGTTTTAAAAGACCCAACTTCAGGTTTCTGTCATTTTTCAGTGAGATGATATTAGAGTAACCTCCTAAAAAAATATGAAAGAGCATGTCATTTCAAGAGGAATTCAGCGTTCATTTGATGAAAATCTGTTGTGAAATGGCCGAGTTATCCAAAACAGAGCAATCTGACAACAAGGTGGGATCTACCTTTCACGAGGACCACTTTCTTTTACTTTATTTTTGGATATCTCAGCCATTCCAAAATCGATTTCCATCAATTAAACTTTGAAGTCCTCTTAGAATGGCATGTCCTAAATGTATTTTATAAGTGGTTTCTTGGTATCTCACAAAAAGTTCAAAGCCCAATCCTCATCTCAACCATTACTATACCATCACTTTCAAGATGCACTTCCTGCTATGAAATGAAGTTTGTGATGGTTCAGTATGTTCTCGAGGAAGAAAATTCACTGATTGAGAGTGATGTATATTTTGAGTGTAATATGACCTGTCTGACCATCACTTCCCTCCACCACGCTGCCATGAAGCATGAAATGTCTTCATATGAAACACACATTATATAATGCACAATATCTACTTCCAGTTGTGTAGACACATTGCACATACACATTCCCATGTAATACAATACTATACATTCACATACACATAATGGCAGAACGCTGCACATACATGTATTGGTGAAAGCCATAAAACAACACAATTGCATTTGCACAACAGAGGAAAAATGAATACCATGAAGGGATTACAAAATTGGAAGATACTGTACAATGTATTACATTTAAACTTGACTCTTGTCTACAATCTGTGGAGATTCATGGTTTTTCATAATTAGAACACAAAATATGAATTAGTGTCAAAAGATATATAAATCAATCTTGGCAGCTTTGTGCTGGTATATGAGTGTGTCCCTCTGTGTGGCTTGCGATAGTGAACATCTGTTTACAAGTGTATATGTGTTGTTGTTGTTTTTTTATGGAAAACATCCAGATTGAAACGAAATAACTAATGATACAGGTCTGTAAATCACTACCAGTGTATCCTAAACTGCCAGTACTTTATACATGCAGTGTACATGTACAGACTAAGTCTGGGATGTGTTCTGGTATTTTAAAAACACTCTTTTTATCATCATTATCATGCTTTGTGCCACAGTTGGACAGTTGCACATATTTCTAACTAACTAAAAAAAAAAAAAAAAAATAAAAATAAAAAAAAAAAAAAAAAAAATCTCCGGTGAATGGTCGCACCCCTCTTTGTATTTGGTAAATCCACTTTTACAGTATAGAGTCTATTTTTGGCCATGAAGCCCTGAAGTAAAAGAAAATGGAAGGGCAAAAAATGAATGCACACGGGACAAGTAAAACAAATTCATGACAAACAGATGCTTGTGATGTAATACACCAGAAATTTCTAATCAACTTCTTAAGTACTGGATGAGTCATGCACAGCAAATGCAAATCAGATTAATGAATTCATGCAATCTTTGCAGAGAGGAAGGGGGACAAAAAGACACATACATGTATATACATGCACATGTGCATGCCTAGCTGCAAGGCTTATCTCTATCAGAATAAAATGAATTGATGGTTAGATTGAATACATGATTCTCTAAATAGGAAAAAAAAAAAATGTCCTGCAGCCTTCTTGTCACAGATCTGGCAGAATTTGATTTTTTTTTTTTCTCTCTGTCTTCTTTTTTTTTTCCCCTTCTGTTTTGTTTTGGGATTTTTTTCCCCCTGGGGAATAATGTTCCAGGCTTGTGGGAACCCATCCGAGTAATGGATGGAATACATACCAGGGTACAGGTTGTACATTATACAATATGTATATTACTTCTGTACGCTTGAGCATGCTCAGGGCATATGAGAAGAGGATGATTTCAAATTCAATGCATGAATACTTTGTGATAAAAAAAGGCAGATTCGATAACACTGCAGGTGCAAAGACCAAGACCCCGTTTACAGTGCGGGGCTGGGCCGAGCCGCGGCTGAGCCCCGCAATTTTGTCCGTTTACACTGCCGGGCTCGGCCGCGCTTTTAATTCAAACCTTTCAATATTTTGTTGTAGTGGCGCTCTGCTTGTAAACAAACGCAATTTGGTATCTAGTCTGGCTTTCAGACCCTTTGCCAACTGGATTCCATGGCGACGAAGTCGCCGTTCGGGCAAAGGCCTTTGCCGAAGGAAAAATCCTTTGCAGGACAAAACTACCTTTAAACTATACTAGTTTTCGACGTTGAGGGGGTTAATATCCTGGATAGCGAAATAGTACGGGCAGAGGGTCTGGAAGCCAGACTAAAATTGGCCGTGCATTTGGCCCAGTTTGCGTTTACACTGAGAAATGGCCGGGCTCAGCAGCGGCATGGCCGGGCTCAGCAGCGGCTTGGCCGCGGCTTGGCCGCAGCCGAGACCGCCTCCAGAACGTGGCCAAATGCGCGGGCAATCTTGGCCCCGCATTTGGCCTTTTGCGCGTTTACACTGGAATGAAGGCGTGCTCGGCCACGGCCGAACCGCGGCCCAGCCCCGCACTGTAAACGGGGTCAAAGTCCCAACACAGCAAGCCCTTGCCTGTTATTGGTAAATAGTCAGGTTTATGGAGGGAGATTCAGATTCTACGGATACACAATCCCCACATACACTGTAATTCCCCTTCACACCTGTACCTGATTTGTACATACCGAACATGTACAAAATGTACCGGTATGTGAATTTAGAGCAGACAAATTTGAAAGTGTGCAGAATACAAGTAGCCCTACATTGTATATCTCCATATGAATCAACTGATACATTATCTAGAATTGTTTACTCCTTTGTAGATCATGTTTCTGACAAATCCTCTTCCACCAGTGGTGTTGATTTCTGGGAGATATGCATGCGGAAGCAGTAGACACAACAAGATTTGTGCTGTGCTTTGTGAATACCGGTACATAGTCTATTTTATGTCGCAGCATTACCTACCAGGTACCTATGTATACGGCTACACATGTACATTGTATGATCTTCCTTGTCAGGTGCTGCTTTGGCTATTATGAAGATGGACAATTTCCAGTCATGTCCTTGAAGAAACTTTATTCAAAGAATTTCCTGGGTTGGTGTACTGGTACATTGGTCTTCAATATCTACAATGTAGATCTTTCTTTAAAAAAAAAAATGTACTTCCTAAATGTACTGAATGGTATGACGTTTACTGATGCAAATAATGCATACAACCATGTGTAATCATACCCACCACTTTGTTGAATTTTTTAATACCAAATTACTAACTTGGAATGCAGAATAAAACTAAACTGAACTGAACCTTTAAGCATCAATAAATTCACAGTACTGGTGTACACTGTAGGCCTACATGTGCATACATGTACAATGTAAGTGATCTATATTCAGTTTACTGGCTGACAATATGTTTCAAGTACACTGTACATGTACCAATGATACTTCAATTTATGCCAAGATCTCTACTTAGAATATCTCCAAAATAAAATCATAAAATGTAACACTTGTGCTTCTGATCACTATCATTTCATGGGGACAGTTTCCTGACAAGCTTTGCAAAGTGTCTACATGTATGAGGGTTGACAGGTAGACACACATTATCTAAAGGCAATTCCATTTGCAAAGAAACAAAGCTCACTACATAATTTCACTTTGGCCAAATGAAACTGCTCATGCAAAAACTTCTTCGACTGGAATCTGAAGTTTGCCTTCCCCTCATTTGAAGAATGCTCCAGGTATACTTTGTTAGTGTGTGTGTGTATGTAAAGATATGGCAACATCTGGTTGTTCAGAAAACTTCAACAGTAAACATGGTACATAAATTTATGCCAGATTTATGTTAGAACTCTTATTTGAAAATAAATGAAAACCTACAGCTTAGCATGTGAAAACTCTTATTTGAAAATAAATGAAAACCTACAGCTTAGCATGTGAAAACTTTGTGCAGTGTAAATATGAGAGGAAGTAGAAGTAGTATGAAGAAGATTATCAGTGAGTAGGATTAACTAGCAACTATTTCTGTTGATCAAGCTCTTGTTTGTAGACCATATCAACTTGTTCAAATGTTTAACTCTATTAAGCCCTTTTTACACTTGTGTTTCTTAACCCTGGACTTTCTCTGACCCAGGACTATTGTTAGTCCCGTACCAATTTTTTCAGCTTTTTACACTCGCCAATTAGTCCCGTACTATCTCTTGTCCGGGGCTAAGGAGAAAACTG
The DNA here is from genome assembly GCF_964275005.1 of Diadema setosum. Lineage (NCBI taxonomy): Eukaryota > Metazoa > Echinodermata > Echinoidea > Diadematoida > Diadematidae > Diadema > Diadema setosum. The sequence goes on along the minus strand of NC_092697.1, from coordinate 36,708,898 downwards.
ACCTTTTTACACTCATATTTCTTAGCCCCGGACTTTCCAAACCACATGAATATTCATGATTACGCTGTGTACTGTACACGTACACGCATGCACCGGCAGCACTTGATTACCTCGTTTCTGATTGGTCAATGAGGGTCGGATTTCGTCTCCGTCGCTTAGCCCAGGATTATTTTTTTGTTCTGTTTACACTGACTTGCTTGGCACCGCAATTGCGGTGCTAACCCTGCTATTTTGCAGGGCCAGATAGTACGGGATTATCGGTGGGGCTAGCCCACTTTGGCAAAAACGAGTGTAAACAGAAAGTGGGCTAAGGATAGTCCCGTACCAACGGTGGGGCTAAGGCCCCCCCCCCCCCCCCTTAGCCCCACCGTTGGTACGGGACTAAGCAAAAATTTACGGGGCTAAGGCCCCCCCCCCCCCCCTTAGCCCCACCGTTGCTACGGGACTAAGCAAAAATTTACAAGTGTAAAAAGCCCTTTAGCCACGTGTAGTTCTCAGTTCTTCCCCCATAAAAGAAATACAAAAATAAACATTAACAGTAATAATAATAATAATTCACAACATTTATATAGCGCGTTATTACATAAAATGTCTCTAAGCGCTAAAAAAACAGTGTATTATGCAGCACCTATGAATCAAATTATTGAGCAAATATGCTCAATGATAGATATCATATCACAAAGACCTTTAATAGGTAACATTTTGTCAGTATCTCTATTTAATTAGACAATCTAACCACCAGACTATAAATTACACAGTAAAAGTACAGTACAATGCATGTAGAAAGCAAATGGCAGAAATTTGTTGTTGCTATTGTTTTGTGGGGTTTGAACAATCTATTTTAGGGAGACAGTTTGGACAGCCAAATCTCTCGCTTCGCAAAATGAAGTCACTGACTACATTCACGTCGCGAGTCATCACTCATTGTGATTGTGGAACAGACCACATGAAGCGGCTGATATAGCCAAGTTTGTTCACAGATGGTATGAAAATGAACGATGTGTGGAAACTCACCCTTGCAGTCCACTGCAAGGCAAAACTTACACGCACAGTATACATACTGTATACATGTACAGCGTGCAAACCACAACAAACAGAGATGATGACATAACTGATTGTAAGGGGTTTTCAGTGCAGCCCATTTTTAATATTCTACTAACCAAAGTTATTTGCTCATTTCCAAATTTCACTATTAGTATGTTACACACTGTACAGTGTACAATGTAGCTGCAGGACATTACTTTTTTCCTTTCTGATGTCTGAAGTGAAAGACTGTGGTAATGTCATAGTATCACCTGCAGGTCAGGTGACTTAACTGCCATTTTGTTTTCTTCCTGTATTGGCTAAATTATTTCAAATCTTGGAAACATTGTAAATAACCTTACAAGAAATGAGAAGAAATCATGTCTTGATTCAGCATCGCAATCAAATAAACCCTGCACTGCTCACATGTCTACACGTAACTCACTTCTGTTGGAGACACATGTAACTGATGAATATTCTAAAACAGAGGGATTTGGGGGTGCATTATGTGTAGCTTGCCATTAAAGGTACTGTTTACCATTGGGAGCTGTGATTTAAAAAATGTTCTCGTTATCACATTTGATGCATATATGTGTACATGTAGGTCAGTTGTATCACAAAACATTCCCCAAACATTACCCAATATAAAAAATCTGCAATAAATCTTTGATCTATCACTAATTTTCTTAGTAAGCCAGAACTGAAGATGGTTTATTCTAGAAACAATTTTTATTACAACTATTGTTCATACTTCATATTTAACAATTCTAGATTATACTAATTAAAAGATTTAATTCTCATTGGTTGTCTCTATACCTAACTCACATTTTAGAACTACTTTGAATGCTGGGTTTTTGTTTCATCTGCAAATAATAAATAATGCCTTTAACACTAAACATAATCAATGTGCTGCTTTGATAAATTTGCGCTTTTGATACATTCAAAGCTTTACCTTCTGTAACGATTTGTTTTTGTTTTGTTTAGTTTAGTTTAGTTTAGTTTTGTTTTTGTTTTTTGTTTTGTTTTTTGCTGCAGAGGTACTTGACGATACCTCAGACTAAACATTACCACATCCAGCCCTGCTCAACTGCAGACATATGGTAACACAAGAGCTATGCAATATTGTTATTACGGACCCTGCAACAATTTGTCATTGTCATTTCTACAGCAGAGAGCCACATTGTACCATCGTCCCCTTAACCCGTTGAGGACGAGTCCCGCGTATACTCAGGCAGGTGTCTATGGGATATGTGAGTTGTAGCAAAATCAGTCCGTCCTTAATGGGCTAAGCAGCTCTTTGCCTTCAATTGTCATTAATTTTCTACATACAACAGTTGAGTATACAGTGTATGATATGTATAGGTTTTTACTTGATATGTAAACATATCATACCATTGTAAAAACCTAAACTGTACATGTAAATCATTATCTATTTTGCTGGGTTACAAGTACTATGTACAATGTAATATCATCATACTCAAACCACTGTCTGTACTCCCACAAGCCTGATTTAGAAAGAAAAGTCAAATTAATGTAAAATGTGCTACCATGTTTGTTCTGTGGACTGAATCCTGCCTTACATTATATATTTATAGTGTGTGGACTGATGGCTACATGTACCAGTATGTCTGCTGGTCATCACACTACTATAATTATGGTAAAAGTTCATCATATTCTAGGATTCATCACACCCTAGGGTCCAGTGAGTCCCCCAGGGATCCATACTGGGCCCTCTCCTGTTTCTTTTATATATTATTTGCCGACGATTCCAATATTATTTCCTCTCACAGTGATTTTAATTATCTTGTCTCTAAAACAAATACTGAGCCTGATAAAGTATCTGATTGCTTCAACGCAATGGTAATAAATGAATTGTTAATCATGTAAAGACAAGTGTTATGTATTTTCGTAAACCCACAATATCTCATGTTCTAGATGAAGTCAAAATTAAGATGAATAATGTTCAATTACATATCAACATCAATTAAATTTCTAGGTATTATACTTGACGAAAAATTAAAATTTAACGAACACCGTTTTTTGATTTGTAACAAAGTTTCTAAAAATATTGGTATATTATGTAAATTACGTACTATGCTCCCTGAAAAGCAGTTATTTATGTTGTATAATTCTTTTGTTCTCCCATATTTACAGTATTGCACCACCACATGGGCAAATGTTGAAAGTTAGATCCAATACACAAATTGCAAAAGAAAGCTTTACGTATGCTCTAATTCTGCTTACTTTGCCCCTTCTTTGCCTTTATTCTTCCGTTTAAAAACCTTAACAATATATGATATTTAATTCAAAATCGCTAACTTAATGTTTTATGTTAATAATAATTTGGCTTCAGTCAATATTTTTAATCTATTTTGCCACAATAAAGATGTTCACCAATATAATACTCGCTCACGTTTTAAATTCAATTATCCTGTAGCCAATAGTCACTCCATACTAAAATCTGTTAAGCATACTGGTCCCCGTATCTGGAACAATATTCCAAATGACATCGTTTCCTGTTCAACCATTTCTTCTTTTAAGTTTGAAGTGAAGAATTTTTTTTATTAATATTTATAAAGAAAATAACCAAGTTCAATAATTCATTTGATTTGAACTCCAAATGTATTTACAATTTAGCTATAATATTACCCATGAATTTCATTACCAAGAGGTTAATATTAATTATGCAGTCTGCATGTGACTGTATTCATGGGGGGGGGGGGGGGGGGGAGGGGAGGGAAGGAGGCATCGTACTTCATTGGGCTTAGACCTCCTTATTTATTTTCTCCTTTTCAATGTATAGTATTTTTTCCTATGTTTTATGTACAATTTCAAGCAGTTCAGTATTCTACTTCATTTAAAAATTTTGTTTACTTCATTTAAAAATTTTGTTTACTTCATTTAAAAATTTTGTTCACTTCGTCATGTACGTATGCATTCTATATACCATTGTAATCTGGGGGCTTTACGCCTTTTCAAGCTATCGCTTTCTGTAGTCCCCGTTCTCCTCATCAATATTTCCTTTTACTATGTTGATCTCACAATGTATTTGTTTTTATGATGACTGAGATGAATAAACAAATTGAATTGAATTGAAATGAAAAAAGTGGAAATTTTTGTGCAATCTTTCGTGCTCACCTGGGTAAAATCAAGTTTGCGTGAATTTATTTCTTTTGTGCTCACCTGGGTATAAAATCAAGTTTGTGTGAATTTATTTTGGCAGAGTGAAGGGGGATATAAGATGTAATAAGCAAAAATATTCACATATGTATGTTGTACTTGACTGTAATTTGTGCTAGTTGCAAGTCACGCCAAATGTGCTGAAATCTCCGTACTGCAACACTTTTGACTAGGACAGTGTAGAGAACTGTGTATGGAATTGGGTAATACAAGTACACACAAAGTTTCAAGAAAAATCCTGCAGGCATTGCATAGATATGAGGGAATAGTTAAATTTTGAGGAGTTGACCTTGACCTTTGATCCTGACCTTTAACCCATGACCCCAAAATTCCCTCTACTGCCAGTCAGTACATGCACATGTACACTGTAATAAGTTTCATGAAGATATCCTGAGCCATTTCCACGATATACATGTATAGTATCAACACTGCAAGCACTAGTATTCTCACATGAAAGAAGTTAGCATTAATACAAACTGCAGATCAGTCAATAAATTGATCAGGCATCAGAACTGCTATGAATCTTTCACTGCAAACCTGTGCATGACCCACGGCAGAACCCATTTCATTAAATTTCATGGAATTGAAACTCAGTACGCTAGCTACGGGAAACAGAAACACTGCAAACGCAGGGCTGCAGAAAGCCTACGTGTACATAATGTTGATTTACAGTTTAAAAGCATTTACTAGACAGTATAGTATCGGGTACAGTGTACCAGAGTTGTATGTTGGTGTATACCTCCAATGCTATTAGTCACACACATACAAGGTACAGTAGGTGCAACTCCATGGGATATGGTAGTTTTGAAGGGTACTAGCAATGATGACATACATGTAAAGGAGGAAGTGACAAGCAGCTCTGTATTACACTTGGTGCTTGGATGATCATAATGGAGATGTGAAGGTCTACATGTACAGTATGTTGTGCACTAATTCATGGGGAGCAAGCTTTTCCCGTTATTAGTCCTCCATCTTTATAACTTTTCATCTTTATAAGAAATGCAACTAAAATAGAAATACCTGTGAAAGCTTTCCTTAGATTACCTATTAAAGATACTGTAAAGTACTTTTTTTATACTCTAATCTACAGTCTGTGCAAGTTGCAAGTACAATATGTATGTAACTTCATAGCCTTCTCAATGGAGTCTTTCTCATTAATTTTACTAACTGTACACATTGTACTACATGTACCTGATAGTGACTGTACAGCCAGTGTTAGTATACATTTGTACGCGCACTCTCTAAGAATAGTTTTTCTCACCATTAATACTGGCACAACTGAAGGTAGCAAGTGCATCTTTTTTCTTTTTCTTTTTTATAAAATGGGAGCTGGTGATATCTAGAATGCAACACTTGCACTCTATGTTTTTGTCAAGAATAATGTTTCAAGTCGGTGGGGACAATTTAAATGTTTTGTTTTGTTTTGTTTTGTTTTGTCTTGTTTTGTCTTGCTTTTATAGTGGATCATACAACTATGGCAAGATCCTGCATGAAGTACTCTAGCATCTTTGATAATAGTCATTCACATTTTGTATTACGGGTAATTGCTTCATCAGTCCCCTGGTTTGAGTGTTCACAACGACATTGTTGTACTGTGTGAAGAAAAGTGCAATGACACAAGTAAATAGGAATGAACAATTGTAAACAGAGTTACGCAATGCATTCGATTGTACTGAATGACACATACCCCTGTATATGATGATGTACTATTAAATGTGTATGTGGGTTAATCAAATACCAGTGACCAATTGGATACACATGATCCCATAACAGTGAAACATTTTGATATAATGTTCTCTCACATCTCCCATGGGGGAAAAAAAAAATACTGATGTGCTTAATAGCACACACGTTAGTTAAAAGAGTAATTGTTTTTAGTGTAGTTGGTTTAAAATCTACTTTGATATTCCATGTGCCACACTAAAATCCAGGTGGCAGGAAAGTATTAGAAATCATGCATGAAGATACACTATGTATTACACATCAGAAAGCTGCACAGAATCACAAGTCTGGAAAGAGGCCGAAGACAATTTGTACTTCAGACTCGGCATCTCTCTCATGACAAGTTGAAAGCATACAAATGTATGTCATCAGATTGACTAACCCACATAATATGACAGATGATGCATTTTGTTGTGAGGAATAGGCAGTGCACAGTATTCCTGCCTCAGGGCTTGACATTATACGTAACATTTTGGGGATGTTGCAGGTCCTTCAGTAGCATTACAAACACAACAAGAAAAATAATCTGTAAATTCTCTCCCTCAAAAGTCATCTGCTACATGTAAGTACATTGTACTGTATACGCTGTTATTTTCGCGTACAGATATTTTCGTAAATGGGGTCATGGACATTTTCGCGAGATGTTATGTTCGCGAATTGACACAGAGGCCTACATAAGTGCACTACTATCTATAGCATATATGGTGACATTTTCAAATTTGTGGTCCAACTGAGATTCGCAAAATTCGCGAAAATTAAACCCTCGCGAAAATAACAGCTAAATACAGTAATAGAGTGTACAGGGTGTACATGTACCTTTGTATAGTACATATGACTGAAAATTGAAATACTGCATATTGATAGTGTGAGAGCCAGGTGACATTACAAGTACAGTAAGTGGAATCAACGTTTAGAATGATCTGTTAACTGTCGCTAGAAGTTCTAGAGCAATTCACATACCTGCGTACATTGATATGGCTTGGTTGCTGAGAACTACAATATGGTGATGTAAAAAAAAAAAAAAAATGATTGTTACAGTACAAGAATAAAGTGAAGACATATTTGTTTTAAATTCTCTCAGGTGGTGTGAGTGCAGTACTACATGCATGTGCTTTGTTCCAAAGATAACAGTAAAATACTAGCTACTCTAGTCAGTAATCTCTCACAGGTAGGAAAGACTTTACACTGTGTGCATTTCTACAGTTTCTCAATGTAATTTTCCTAATTTCAGCAGCTCAGTTTTGCTGGGACTTTTGTTTTTGTTTTGTTTTGTTTTTTCTTTTCAGGCATCTCTCTTTGACACAGTAGTAGACATGTTTAGGCGAGGGGTAAAATCTGAGAATACCAACTACATTGTAACTCACTCAGTACAACACAAGAGAAAAAAATCTATATTCCTCAACATTACTCACATCACAGCTCTACAAAATGCAATTACAGAAAAACATACATGTAGGTGTTTCTATATCATTATTTAACCAGGAATAACAATCATGAATTGGGACAGAATTTCTCGAGAACTGGCAGTGGAATACATTTCCTATAGCCACGGAATGAGAAACTGCATACAATGTTGTACACATGTACCTGTTATTTTCAGGCCTTTTTTTTTTTTTTTTGAAGTTTAGGGTTAGGAAATTTCTTTCTTTAAAATTGAATTTGGGACATTATGAGGCAATATTTTGACATGTTACATGTATTTCTTTCCCCTAAACTTGTACATACACAGGGTTCTCGCCAGGAATTTCTTCACGCTTGTCGGCATTTATGCGCGCTGTTCTGGGGGTGGGTACGGGAGGGGGGTTCCCCCTCCCTCGCGAAGCGCGGAAGCCTTCACTAATGCTCAATACAACACAGATAAATCGCCGCTAAAATGCCACTAAATGCGACATTCTCACGGAGATGTAATGAACGTTGTGAGGGGCATATTCTCACAGAAACAGTGCAGAAACTCCATACCTTATGTTAGCGGCAGTTCCTAAATAATACCGGTAAATGAAAGAGAAGTAGGTGCCGATGGTGGAGGTTCCGATTTCTTTTAGGCCTTTCCTGTTTCACTGTTGCAATAATTAGCCGCCTCTGCATCGCAACAACGCGCGCCGTGTTGCTTTCTCGCCGTCTGCTCGACCACGTGGTAGGCCTATTGCATGCAGATGCGCGAGAAGCGATCGAGAACTTTCGGGACATCGTTGCACTTTCCTTTCTTGGTATACTGCGGTAGTTTGGCCGTGACATCAAAGAGATATCCTACAATTTTAAATGTAATGATGGTCATTATTCCGAAGGTTTGTTTAATCATAAAATGAAACGATTCATTACTGAGTACTTCGAAGGTTTGTAATCGAAAACAACAACAACACCAAAGGTCGGTACTACAGATGAATGTTCAAAATAAAACTGATTTCGTTCGAAGATTAACAAGCATTTTTTTTTTTCATTTTCCGATCAACGAACCTTCAGAAAGGAATCTATCATCTATCATCGTTATTGTTTCAGAATAAAAAACCTTCAGTATAAGAAAACACCGTTTTGGGGCCGTTGTTGTATTCCGAAATTATACTGGCAGAACATTCGAAATAACAAAACTGATTTCGTTTGGATATAAACGAATATTTTCTCCTTTATAATTTTTCTATTAACGATCATTCAGAATCAAGAATGTAGAGTATTATTTTGCCATTATTCTGTCGGAGTAACGAACCCTGAGGGTAAGAAAACTATAACCGTTTTCATTTCTTCTTTATTGTTTTCCGATTAACGATCGTTCAGAATTAAGAATCTAAAGTATTATCGTTATTCTTTCGCAGTAACGAACCTTCAGAGTAAAAGAAAACTAACAGTTTTGGGGCCGTCGTTTTATTCTGAAATTTCACTGACGGAAACGTTCGAAATAACAAAACTGATTTCGTTGTGAAATGAACGGACATTTTTTAAAATCATTTTTGGATTAACGAACCTTCAGAATAAGGAATATAGCATTGTTTTATCATTAATCTCTCGGATTAACGAACCCTAAGAGTAAGAAAAGTGCAACTGTTTTTTTTGGGCAGTTGTTTTATTCCAAATTTCACTGGCAAAACGTTCGAAATGACGCACTGATTTCGTTTTGAAATTTACGGACATTTTTCTTTATTCAATTTTCGGTTAACGAACCTTCAGAATAAAGAATCTACAATTTATTATTTCATCATTACTACTTCTGTCGGAATAACAGACCCTTATAGAGTACGAAAACACGCTGTTTTGTGCCGTCGTTTTATTCCGAAATTTCACTGACAGAAACGTTCGAAATAACAAAACTGATTTCGTTGTGAAATGAACGGACATTTTTTCTTAATCATTTTTTTTTTTTTGATTAACGAACCTTCAGAAGAAGGAATCTAGCATTATTTTTTCATTAATCTGTCGGAGTAATGAACCCTCAGAGTAAGAAAACTGCAACCGTTTGGGGGCAGTCGTTTTATTCCAAAATTTCACTGGCAAAACGTTTGAAATGACGCACTGATTTCGTTTTGAAATTTACGGACATTTTTCTTTATTCAATTTTCGGTTAACGAACCTTCAGAATAAAGAATCTACAATTTATTATTTCATCATAACTACTTCTGTCGGAATAACAGACCCTTAGAGTACGAAAACACGCTGTTTTGTGCCGTCGTTTTATTCCGAAATTTCACTGCCAGAACGTTCGAAATAACAAAACTGATTTCGTCGTGAAATGAACGGACATTTTTTCTTAATCATTTTTGGATTAACGAACCTTCAGAATAAAGAATCTAGCATCATTTTATCATTAATCTGTCGGAGTAACGAAAAAAAAAAATGAACCTTGGTGGCGATGACTGATGCTGGTGTAGAGAAAAACAAAGACAGCTCGCTCTAAAGATAAAGATGCTTCCTTCTTTCAGTTTATTTTCTCCCCAGTCATTCTTATCGTTCTCCTCCCATGAACCCCTGCCATGCACGGACGATGAACAAAACAAAATGTTACCGACGCTGCAATGAAAAAAAAAAAAAGAAAAAAAAGAAAGAAACACGTCCTCGAAGCAAATTATCTACACTTTTCAAGTTGAAAAAAATTGATGTTCGTAATGAAGAATAAAAAAAAAAAAGCACGACCTCAAGCAGTGGGGAAACTTGATATCATGGCTTGGAAATTTCCACGAAAGCCAGGTGTCAGATAAAGAATGTCGCGCGTACTGCCACCTTGCTTCAGTAGTCGTAAACAGCGTGTACATAGCATGTAAACCAACTGGGAATATTGATGAATGATCAGCCATTTATTTTCTGCCCATGAAGGCCCCCTAACCCACCTTTTAACAAACCAACCCAGAAGCACGTGGAGCATTACGTACGTTGAACTTGAAAGACCATCATGACAGAATTACTATAAATTTCGGCCCGGAGAAGGAAAATGGAATATTCACGAATGACGTTTACAAATCCATGGAAATTGAAAAGGCTAAAATGGAACGCATAACCCACTGAAACTACCAAAACCTAAATAACAATTTGCATTTGCTTACTCCATCGCACGTTCTTTTTTCTTTTCTTTTTTTAAACGAAAAATGGAGTTAATTTTCTCTCTGCGGCAATGCTTTGAACGCATCTAATTTTGCATCATTGCCGATGGCCAGCTTCCTAAAGAATTGATACGAATCCTTTCAAATATACGAAACAAAGTCTAAACATCCTGGATCCTGGCGGTGAATTTCGATGGTATTATAAATCCTGCTCACTATCAAAATTTAATCATCAATAGTTCCTTGCGCCATTTTACCAACCAACTGTAACTGTTCCTGAAAATTTCATCCTAATCTGTTCCCAAATTTTGACTTATTTTGCGAATAGAGAGACAGACAGGCAGACAAACTAACAAACAAACCAAAGCAGCCAAAAAAAAAAAAAAAAATACAACCTTTGGCGGAGGGGGGCATGCATTTCATATCGTTTGTTTTTGCGTAACCCGACAACAAGCGTGACAACAAGCGAGCACGTGTCAGCCTTCCTCGGCCTCCTTCCCTCTCTTTCCGTCCTCTCTCTCCATCTCACAATACACTGTACCGTTGTACACGCAGGCAGTGGCCGGCTGGGTGCTTGTGCATGTGTGTGTGGATCCCAAATCAGAGCGCATGTGAGTGAGCAAGTGTGTGATGTGGTGTGTATCAGCTAGTACGTCGCTCTGTTGTGTTGAGCCGCGTTGTTGTGATCGGTGCGGTGACTGCGTAGATAAATTTTTGCGCTTGTAAGTATGTAAACTGCTGCTGCTTTCAACATCTAGCATCTTTTCTAGCCAGATAATAAAGATCGAAAAAGGCGAGAAATTGGTCCGAACTTAGCTCGTCAAGCAAGTTACCCTTGTCGGCAAGTTCACGCGTGGTGTTACCCTTGTCGGCAAGTTTTACCCTTGTCGGCAATTGCTTCTTCAAACCGCACGCTTGTCGGGGCCGACAAGGGTGATATACGCTGGCGAGATCCCTGATACACACTGTATTTGTCTATTCAAAAATTGACAAAAAAATCATTAATTACCAATCACATACATGTATAGCAACACACTTTATATACAATACATTTGTACGCATTTCAAAGGTGTTTGCAGTACAATGTATTCACTGGCACTGATTTTCACAAAATAAGTCATTTTTATATATTTTTCATTAATTTATTTTTCTATTTTTTTTTGCATTGATGTATTAAAATAAGAGAGATTTTCGGTTTGAGACTTGACATGTGTTAGGATTGTTAAAACACCATTCATTAGAGGCATACATATGCTGTGTGGAGGGTTGAAGATCTAAGGCTGCAATTGTAGAGAGTCATCAACGACATTGCTATTCATTTCATTCTTTCTTTTCTTTTGTTTTTTCCCCCAAGAGGCAGTTTATGAAGATCTCTTCTCATGAAGTCTTCACGAGATCTTACTAGTGTTCTTAGCTGCTTGACATTGTAATTAAATTTGTTCAAATAAAGAATATTCCAATAAATACACTCTCATTTAACAATCTTATATTGCAAAGAGCAGGTAAGAGTAAATGATTGACTAAGTTAGAAGGAATAAGTCAAAATAGAATGGAATCCACACTACCTTCTGACAACAGTCTTCTTTGGTGCCAGGAACAGCTCATCATTGTCTGAGGAGTTGGAGTCGGAGTCGAGGCGTAGCAGTTCGTGGCCCTCCTTAGAGCGCTTGCTCTTTCCATTTTTCTTTCCATTAGCCATTGTGAGAAGTGCATCCAACTCCTTCCTCTTTTTCATTCTTTTCGTCCCCCTCAGAGAAGAATGTTTCTGTCGCTGTGGCTCCAGATTTGATTGCTGTCACGTTGGTCACTTGGTGTGTATCAAAGGCCGGAGATTCGCCATTCAGTGATTTCTGCTGGAAATGAGGTGACAAAAGTTACAATTACACACAAATCTGAAACATGCTCTTACAGATGATATTTGGATTAAGTTCTGCTACACAGACTCATTCATGCCCAAGAGTTTATCAGTGAGGGACTTGTTAAGTTCTAAACAGAGGCTTTAAAACACTGGCATGGAGACACATCATTCTATTTCCCTCTTTTTTGCTACTTTCATCTTGAAATAATATTCCACGATTACAAAATTGTTACTTACAGCGTGACCTTTAAAAGTGCAGCTCCGATCGCGTGAACTCCCAATTATTCAAAATGGCTGTCAGTGAAAGATGATGTACTATTCGCACACACTGCATATAATCTTTGTTTTCGGTAAGTTATGAATTGTGTATGTCAATATCGAAAACATAGACATGAAGTCTATTCTAATGAAGATTGTCTTTAATGAGTTTGAAGTGACAAAAATGATGTCAGGTATCAAAACTCAACATCAATATGTACGCTTTGTATTCGCTTTGTGTTGTGGACAATCCTGGTACAGCTCTGTCACATTTTTACAGCAACTGGGCTGTGTATAGTTATGATATAATCCTACTACGTTATCGACCGCCCTTACACTGTATTTAAACCGACCGCGTAGTATTGGTGCACAGGAAGCTTATAAATGTAGTACACACTTCACTGCGCGCAGAGCACATAAAAATTGATTGGCTTTGACTGTTGATGAGGATGTGTGGGAAAACGCGAAAATTCACTGTTCATTAATGGTTCTAATCAAGGACAAAATTTCGAATGAATATTTTCACTGAATCATAATGTAACGTCTATGGAAGTTTCTAAAAAGCTTCCTACAACACGGTGTTCAATACAACTCGGTTTGCGTGCATTGTCAATGCAAAAACAGCGGTCGATTTCAATAAGGAGCATTACCGTGACCGCGGGGAGCTGAAACGAGGTCACGCAAATTCGAAGGCGATATTTTTGCACTGAAACTTCGAATCGAAATGGGAACAACGGCATTTGATATTGCTGGATTTTCTCAATCACGTAGGTCAAGTTTTTAATGTGAATTTCAGTGTTAAATATTCTTATCAAACAAATAAAGATTAGGCGGTCGATGTGTAGTAGGTCCAACCATACTCCCAGAGCAAATGATGGGCAATTTCTTGTGGGATTCATAAAAACAATGACGTGTGACAAAGGACTTACTTTATTTCAAATAGCCTATTACTAGCTGGCTGGCTATATATGCACTATATCAGTTCGGGAAACCCACTCACAAGGGGGGCCCCTCCTTATAAGTAACCCGTCCCCCTTATAAGTAACCCCGTCCCCCTTATAAGTAACCCCCGGGGCACCCCTTATAAGGAGTCTCCACGCTTTTTTGCAATGCAACGCGAAAATGAAAGGACTGCGGCAATTTGCTTGATTATGTCCATAAAGCTTCACAAGTTTCCTAGTTACTCACGAAATTTGAGCAAAATCGGTTTGAGGCATCATATCTAAAATCATGGATTTAAATGCGATGTCAAACGACCCATGCGAATGCTGAAATGCGAGCGATTACTGGCGTGAGTGTCGCCAGGCGCGGCGGCGCGGCAATGCTTGAGTGCAGACGTGGCGACTGACCTCCGTACTCAGTCGCCACGTATAAGGGGGACGGGTTACTTATAAGGAGGGGCCCCCCTTGTGAGTGGGTTTCCCGAACTGATACTGACACTGATATATTAAAGTCCTGGTAGAATTTTCTATTAAAAGTATTGCAGCAGTCTAGCAAGAGGGTATCAATTCATTGTCATTTTTCTTGCAGTGCACCTTACCAACTTACAAATCAAGCCTAAAAAAACAAGTGTTTGATGACTGACTAAAAAAATTCAATGAAATGAACGAGAATTGATGAATCACTGACAGTCAACACACAACAGAGCACTAACGACTATTGTGTATTACGTTTCGTAATTCAACACACAGTGGTTGGTTGCACACTTCTCCAAAGTTTCGATTCTGTTTGTTTAAAATTTAATGTTTAAAGTGAGAGAGACAGTATCCAATCTCTACATCTGTTAAGTGTTAGGTCCAACAAGCTTGCGCTTGCTTGGCAAGTGCAGTGCAATCATAATCATATACGATTTATAAATAACATACATCCCAACGTGTGGGACTACGTAAATTGGTCAAAGACTCGCAGTTTACATTTTTTATCACTAGCAGCAAAAGTTTCACGTAAGTAATGTGATCAAATTAACAGTCCAACAATAATAATTTCGCAATTTTGCCACTCACTTACGTATAATTGAGGCCTCAGAAGAGCAGACGTGTGTCATTCAATCGCGTAATCGTACGGTCTGGCGTCCACTTGGATGGATGTGTCGTTCATTCGGTACTTGAGGTCATGGACCAGCGAGGCGAGCGAGCGATCACGAACTGATACTTCCACGTACCATACCATGTACAATTTATCATCAACGCACGCGCAGCGGCTGCGCAGCAGGTGCATCGGATGATCGGAAAAAGCGAACATACGCGCTATACATCGACCACTATGACACACACAGTCAAGACTAAGTACTGTACTATATTGATGGGCACTATGGGAGGATAGATATTGCGCTTTCACTGGCGCACGCACATAGTTGGCTTTCTTGTGAAATCGTCCGATATGCCAGAACTTGCCTGCAACAAAAACAAAAAAAGAAAGAAAGAAAACAAAACAACCGAACCCCAAATTAAACAAACAAACAAATCAGAAACACCAAAAACTCCTGAAAACAAACAAATAAACAAACAAAAAACAACAACAACAAACCGACCTAAAAGTTGGAAAAAAAAAAACAAGCAGCAATTAATGAAAGATAGAGAGAGGGAGAGACAAAAGGATCTCAAAGTGCAGCAGTTTCAAATTCATGACAATGACAATGACAATGACAATGACAATGACAATGACAATGACAATGACAATGACAATGACAATGACAATGACAATGACAATGACAATGAATTTTATTTCTTAAAACGGCCCCTCCCCGGGCATGGAAGAAATACAATGAGTATAAAACACACAATAAAAGAAAAATTAAATCTTTGGCAGTCACAACACATAAATACATGTAATATAATATCGGCAAGATTTAACAACAAATAGAGCACACTGTGCCAACTTGCACACCTCACAGTTTTGGCACTACTAAAAATGATTCTAGACAAACTTCAACATAATTATCTTACAAAATCTAGACAAATTCTTCAACGTTTTAATACTCTTACTACTAAATAATTGATGAAATTTAATAACGTTAGGACGGCGTGAGAAATATCTCTTAATATAATGCCTACGTGTTTCACTGAAGAAAGGACAAACCAACAAGTAATGAAATTCATCCCCTTGAACCTGCAAGTTACATAGAGTACATAATTGGGATACTTGATCAGGTAAATATCGACAAGTAGCAATAGGCAGCTTGTGGTTCCCACACTAAATTTACACAGAGTTATTCTTTCCACAACATCCAGCTTTAACATTAATTTTTATTTCAATGTTATAGTATAAGCAGAGGTTGAAAACTGCTTAGATATAACTCGGTGGCTGCATGATATCCAATGATGTTATATACACCAAACTCCTTGCAGCCACTTTCAATTCAATTCAATTTATTCATTTCATAAAATCACATATAAACTACTTACATAGATGTGTGAGTCAAAGGAGGAAATCAGGCAAAAGCCTAGGGCTTGGAAATGGAGATTCCCTTTACAATATAGTTCAAAATCACAGTTTTGAATGAAACATAATACATATCAAAATGTACTTAAAACAGAACTTAGATTAGAGGCCGTTACAAAATCAACAATACATTATGATAGAAACAGGAAACAGGAAACAAAACAATGACTGAACTAATACATTTATCAGCTTCACAAGTTTCTTCATGCACCTCAGCATTATCACCAAAAGTGGACTTTGCTATAAGTAGGCCTACCACAGTAGATGTAGATAGTGAGCGAATGGAGAACAAAAATTGAGTTATGGGGCCTGGGCATCCTTTTTTTTTTTTTAATAGCCTCCTCCATATTGTTTTAATCCCCTTTCCTTACTTAATTGGCTCCCAATACGACACCCCACCAACCCATTTCGCTTTTATGTGTCCAGATAGTGCATGTTAAATGTTGTTTTAAGTCTGTATTCCAAATAAGTGTATTCATGCTTGATTACTGTTTATTGTCATCATTTTGCCTCTGATGAAGATTCTTCTAGGATGAAAAACCTGGGCCTCTTTTGACTCATTTCACTTCAGCAGACTGAAATACATGCATTATTTCTAGAAAATCATCTCACAGGTCAGATGCACACTAATAAAATCAAATAAAATCAGCATGGAAATAATCATAATTGTTTTATTTAAAAAAAGTAGGTATTCTGGAATTGGCTTACCACAAAATGCAAAACATGACACTTAACATTGTTTACGACATGAGTGACACAATTGGGTTTCCCACTCCTGTACAAGATCAGTCTACCAACTGATGAGCTCCAAGAGGTATGATGAAGTCGTTCCCTTTATTATACCATTTGCTGTATAATTCTTCCTCGGATTATTTGAGGAAACAACCTTGTTTTTTTTTTTTTCTTCTACTTCTAATTGTGTGTTTTTTTATAGTCTCTGTTAAATGTTTGTGAGGTTCAAATCTTTTTCACATTTTATGGATGTCAGTCCGAACAAGCATATTATAAGGTTTAACTTATAAAGCTCACAGCATACATTTGTTATAAAGGCAGGTTCAAATATGGTTTACTCAAAGCAACTAGAGTAAAATTGTTGGCATAAATTTGGAATTATGAAATAGCTTCAAGTCATAGGTGCTCACTTCAATTCTTACAATCACGAAACTTCATATTCAAACACGTGGATTACTTTGTTATAAAGGCAGGTTCAAATATAGTTTACTCAGAGCAACTAGAGTAAAATTGTTGTCAGAAATTTGGAATTATGAAATAGCTTCAAGTCATAGGTGCTCACTTCAATTCTCACAATCACTAAATTTGATATTCAATCACGTGGATTACTTTTAATGTGTCAACATTCTAGTAAGTTACAAAAAGTTCATGTTTAATATCATGTACCAATTTGTATGGGAACATGATTACATGGAACATTTTTTCCCTGATAACATTGTCAATTTTTAGAGTTGTGTTGTTGTTGTTGTATTTTTAAGAAGAGTGAGAAAAAACTAGGGCCCTATACAACAAATAATTTGTCCCAGACAACACTAACATTTAACAAACATAATAAATCTTAGAGGTATTAAACAAAAATATTAGAAATACCATGATGTCTCCACGAGGGAGCTCATAATATCTCCATGAGGGAGCTCATAAAGTTTCCACGAAGGAGCTCATGTAAAGTTTTGTTAGTACGTGTGATCTTCTCATCTTCATCCTTATCTATAAATCTGTTATACAATGTATCATGTTTGAAGGGCTTTTTTTTTCCTCTACAAAAAAGATAGGGATTAAATTTACCTTATTGTTCTACCGACTTCCTTTAATCTTACTCTAAACTGGTTTTACAGACGAAGTACTGTATAAGCTGTTATTTTCGCGAGGGTTTAATTTTCGCGAATTTTGCGAATCACAGTTGGACCGCAAATTTAACATGTGTAAATGTCATCATACGCTAAGGTAGTACATGTACAATGTAGTGCGTTTATGAAGGCCTCCGTGTCAATTCGCGAAAACAACACCTCGCGAAAATGTCCGTGACCTCATTCGCGAAAATATCTGTATGTGAAAATAACAGCGTATACAGTATCACAAATCTTAAAGAGACTGTACAGTACTGGTTGAGGTGGGGATTCATGTTTTGAACATTCCTAGAGGTGAGATTATGAGAAACCTCTTATGAAATATGAAAGAGCATGTAATTTTAAGAAGGATTCAATGTTTATTTGATGAAAATTGGTTTTTAAATGGCTGAGGTATCCAAAAAGGTGGCAATAATAAAAGGCGACAGGCCACGCCTTTTATTAGGATCTCTTTGTTTCCCCTTATTTTTGGATATCTCAGCCATTTCCACACCGATTTTCATAAACTTTTGATACCCCTTAGAATGGCATGCTCTTTGACATCTCATAGAGTGGTTTCTGAATATCTCGCAAAACGTTAAAAGCTAAATCCTCACCTCAACCAGAACTGTACACACCCTTTAAAACAAAAAGGCCAAAATGAGACAGGAACCATTCCAAACACACAGACACACACACACAAACACACACACTCGTGCTAATATCACACATCGGTTTTAATACCTTTCAACAACATCAATTTGCCCCAAACTCTCAGACTTTAACTTTAATATCCACATTAAACCATTTTGTGCTACAATTTCATGTTTTCAACAACCTATTTCACACTTCACTACAGATGATACAAATGTACATGTATAAGTGCTACTTACTTTACACAGCCAACAGGCCTTGATAAATAATTTTGTCAGATCAACACAAGACAAAATCATTCTATTCGTACTGATTGGGTTAAATGATACATAGCTTGGTAGTTCAGTTAAACAGATTTTTCCCCTTCACAAAATATATAAATGACTGAATGGATCTGTGGATATGGTCCTAGTGTGGAAAGTACACTACCAGTCGGTCCTATGTACAGCTCAGAAATTATGTTGTCAGCTTTGAGGACTCAAAAAACACTCTGAATCGTTCTGGTGCAGCACATTTTATCATTTGTTTAACATTTATTTTATTTTTCATCAGAACAGATACAGTAGGACTAATGCCACTGCAATGACACATAGTCTGCAGAACTTCAGGAGTTTGTGTTGTTGTTTTTTTTTCTCAAACGAAGCATTCTCCTGCATAATAATATAGACAAACATATTCCCTTTGTAATTCTGAAATACATTGTAAACTAGGACTACAGAGATGGTTACCTATATCATCCGAAGTAGTGATAAATGGAGAACTGTTAGTAGCAGATTTTTATGTGAACTAAGGCAGATCTTTATTTTTCATATGTGACGAAATTTTTTGCTCAACTATTGCGGAATCGAATAATGTACACAATTCTGACAAGAGAAAAATGAAGTTTCAATTATATTTTGCTTAAGTTAGAGCAAGCTGTAATCATTTGTTGTCTACATAAAGTCAGACTGAGCTACAATGTAGCACATCCCTTCTGTCTAAGCCTCGGGTTTTATCTGTTTCCTTGATCTAGCGAGGTAATCATGACAGATTTCCTTCTGAAGATGTTTAAAAAACACAGAAACAAGGTACCTTTTATGAAAGTTTGTTACGCATTTTGTCTTTGCATAACAATACTTGCACTGTTTGAATGTGATGTAATTGTCTTTTTGACATTCATTAAATTTTGTGAAATGCTAAGTACATAATGACAAAAAAGAGAGGATACAACACTGTATCTGTTTATACAAGCATCAATGCTAATTCTTGGAAGTGATAAACATCAGTCATTTCTAGAAAGTTCTTGTGTACTACATAACACAGAATTGTGTGTATAAATTACTATGTGTATTCTAATATGATAATCCTTTCTCTACGTACAAAGCAAAGAAAACAAATCTGTAAGTGTGAGCACATGATGTCAAATGATACAGTGAGTGAGATATATCCTGTCGCATGTCAGATCCGAGCAAGTTTTCTGCTCCTGGGTCACATGTTTAAGTGTTTCTCTTGAATGAGTCGATTCAAAATATTGCCATGTGTTGACATTCAATTCAGAAACCAACAAAGCAAAAATGTCATGCATTCTTCGGTGAAGCAAATATTATTCCTAATTGAGCGAGGGCACATTAGGGCTTCTTTCACTTTTCATCTTGCAGACAGTTGGTTCAATGCATGAGGACATTGGCATGTGCATGGACTAGTATATATATGAAAAGTAAAATTATGATGCACTTCCAGCAATTTATTATATTTATTTTTTTCCCCCATTTTTTTTTCACCATTAAATTTACAAATATTCTTGCACATTTGGCCGTACCTTATTTTAGAGTTAATTTCAATAATTTAAGATTGTACAGTGGCTTGGAACATGGCAATCATTGGGTAAATGGAACTCATGCACATATATTAATCATTGTTGCTTTTTTTCACATATTTTGTCATTCATCAGTCCTTTATTATGTTTTTCACAATTATGTATATCAAATTTTTAATTTTGTCATAGCAAACGAAAACAGCATCAAACAATTACAAACTAATCGTAAGAAATTACAATGGTATTATTTTCTATAAATAAACATTGATTTGCTTTGCAATGGAATATATATTGTTTAGTTGGGCATGAGATCGTTTACCGTGTCCGTCTCGCACAACAGCAGAAAAAAGGTCAGGAGGGCTGGGGCCTGCGAGAACCCCAACTCCTACCCCCAGCCCTTTTGCGATTAAGCGGTGCCAGTCATTACAATAAAATCTTAATGGACCATTCACAGTATCATATGTGGCAACATCTCTGTACAATTCCGCCCAATGGCGGGCAAAATGAACGGTACTGGCAAATCTTCATATTGGCATTCACGGCTAATGCACTGACCTCTTGGAATACCATGAGAGCAACATGCACGTAACACAAATCATTCTTGTTTGGGGGGAAAGTAAAGCAAAAACAAGATTACAAGATGTTCTCTCTTTTTGATGAAAGGATATTGATAATAAAAAAACCAACAGAACTTCGTTTTCCTTGATATTTGGCAGTTGACTTTCACTGAGAAAAATGTACATGCCAACCCGTCACTCACAAACAGAACATTTGAAGGCTTTGCCATAAAAAAAACCAAAAAAAAAAAAACCCAATACATTTCTCACAGATCTTTCAATTTTGATACCGTATCTGGTTCTGTTCAATAGCAAATCAGCTAGTCATGAACTCAAATCTTCATGTTTTCTAATATGTCATAATCTGATCAGAGAGAGAATGCTGCAATCTAAGCATTCATATCATTAGATCGGTTTGCTTTCAGGATCCTACTGAGGAATAATCTTTCGAATGAAAAAAAAAGACAATAAAAAACACTACCATTAGACTTACAAATTACAATATGCCTGTTGCATCCATAAGCAACATTTACCAAAGGACACGGTTACCACTGACAGTGACTTATAAATTGTACAAGAACTTCTTAATAACATTTTACTCAGTCCCTGTGACTCCCAGTCACAGAAATCACTGGACCCACAGCAACCACCAGTCCATGGAGTTATCTGCCTAGTTGTAGAGGTCATCATCGTCATCCTGATAGTGGTTTGGATTTCCTCCCCCAGACCCAGGGTTTCCCTGGCTGCCTGATGGCCCACTACTGCTTGGAAAGCTGCAAACCGCAGAGATACAGATAATTATAAACGATGGAATCAAACATCACAGAGCTTGGGGAAGCACATTATATCTGCTCCTTTATCTTTCATAGAGTCTCTTCATTACTTCATCAATACAAAGTAATTCTCTTTGCATTTGTTTTACCTCCTGATGTTTTCTTTAGAACTCACCCTACGCCAGTTTGATCCAGTAAAACGTAATCAAAATTCTCAAGAGAGTGTCAAACACATGCTAAGCTAAATTAACATAACCTTGCACTTCAATCTAAATTTCTCTGCAAATTTTCCATTCAACTTTTTGTAAACCATCTTTAGAAATGGTTGGATTAAATGTTTATCTTTGGGCTAAATGTCCAGGGTAATAGTATTTCAGTGGTGGAACGGTCCCAAGATCAGATTTTGTTTCAATATCAAATACAAAATAATGATAATAACTAGAAAATACAGGAAATGGTGAATGGTAAAAGAGGATTAGTTGCATCTGCCAACTGCAATGAGACACATGCCTTTTTGATTAACTTTGGGTCAACATAAACAGAATGTATAACACAAAGATTAACATTACATACACCTGCTGTAGCATTCATGCTAGGAAAAAAAAATCATATCTTAAAGGGACTGTACTGTGCTGGTTGAGATGGGGATTCAGGTTTATAACATTCTAAAGTGAGAAAATGAGAAACCTCTTATGAAATATGAAAGAGCATGTAATTTTAAGAAGGATTCAATGTTTATTTGATGAAAATTGGTTTTCAAATGGCTGAGATATCCAAAAAAGTGATAATAATAAAAGGCGACAGGCCATGTCTTTTATTAGGATCTCTTTATTTCACCTTGTTTTTGGGTATCTGAGCCATTTCAAAATCGATTTTCATCAAATAAACTATTGATACCCCTTAGAATTGCATGCTCTTTGACATCTCATAGAGTGGTTTCTGAATATCTCGCAAAACGTCAAAAGCCAAATCCTCACCACAGTCCCTTTAAACCAGAGTAACTAGCAACTATCAGGATCTATGAAAAATAAAGATGCAACAATGAACAGTATGCCAAGGTAATCTATTCTTTATTGCTTCAATAGAACAGGTATGCTAAAACTTTTTCATCTTTTTCCCAAAGGCCACTAGAGCATCCTTCCTTCATCTAAAGTGGAAGAATATTAAAGATGAGATGACTCTAACTACATGTGTCGATCTTAATTGAAGATTGACAGACATTCTTCAATATCAAAATTATAGTAACAAATTAGGTACAATGGAAGATTGACATGTCTCTTGACTTAAGAGAACTATCTCAAAACATGTTGAAGGAGAATATATGGCTAGATCCAATGAAAATCATGATGTTTTAGATCAAATCAACTTACTTGAAGTTGTTTCCGAAACCTCTGCTCTGTTGGAGTGTCTGTGCAAACATCTCGTACTTGCGGATGTCATTGTCGCTAACGGAGCGTCTGGCGAATCTCATGGCCTCCTCGAAGTGGGCTCGGGTGATCTCTGGTACTGGGTCCTCCTCATCGGTCTCCTAAATGGGTCAAGGTGAAACAAACATTCCAGTACAACACACAAAATCGGTTCAGGTATAACCTCAGAACCAATGAAATTATTAAGTTCATAATAGTCACCTATATGGGATACTTATTTATATTCACCTTCAAATGACAGGATTCATCAGTTTCACTGGTTGAAGTATAAATGATATACGATTGTAGATCAGACAAACTTGGCAGCAGAATTTAACCCGTTGAGGACGAGTCCCGAGTATACTCGGGCAGGTGTCTATGGGAAATGCGTGTTGTAGCAAAATCAGTCCGTCCTCAACGGGTTAAAGCAGGTAACTGGCAGACAATTTCTAAAGCTAGGTCATTTGAGGGAGTCAAGATCACTCAGAAAAGTATATCATCATGCCTTCATTAATGACTTCATACGACTGATCATTGACTGATTAGAATTGATTTTGATTATGTGACTGCTGCGGAAGCATCAAATGCTTGTAAACAAGCATGAGACTGAGTTCCCAAAGGAGTGGGCAGTGAGGATAAGCGTATCGGGACAAATACCCCCAGAGGACAATTACCTCCCCAGGACAATTACCCCCCGGCTAAATACCAGTTTTAAAAATAGCGATAGGGTCAGAGCAAAGATTAGGGTTAGAGTTTAGAGTTAGGTTTAGGGATAAAATTTGGGTTAGGGTTAGGATTAGGTCCTGGATTAGGATAAAGATTAGGATCAGGGAAAGGGTTGGGGGTAATCGTCCACAAGGTACTTGTCCTAGAAACGGCATAAAGTGCCTCGCCTAGGGGTACAACCGCTGCAGCAGGGGATTCGAACCAGAGACAACGTGATTGATTATCTGTGGTCTTATCAACTAGGCTACAACAGCTCCTCGTGAGTAAAAAAGGAGTTGGACTTAGATTCAGAATTTGAGCAGATCACACTTAAGCCTGCAAAGAGATTACTTTTCAGTGAGGATGGCTGTGACTGGCCGATGGATATCCACAGCTCGTGATACGTACCATGTCCAGACCCGGGTTGCCCATGCTCTCCTTCTGCCGCCTGATCTCAGCCTCAATGCTCTGCCTGATGGCCAGCTTGCAGGCCCGCTGGCAAATCTCAGTCAGGTCAGCACCGCTGAAGCCATGGGTCACCTTGGCCAGGTATGCCAAGTCTACTTCCTGCAAATCACAAAGTGAAAACAGTGGTGGTTGAAAGCTTCAGAGCTTCTGAACTGTTTAGAGATAATCGGGAACAGACACTAGAAAATTTTTTACGCCTCTGCTAAGGAGGTTACCATATAATTTTATCACAATTTGGTTTCGTGTGGACATCATGGTGATCTATTTCAACTGACCAGTAATCATCTGAGAATGACATATAAAAAATCCACATATTGCATTCATTTTATATATCTAATTTTGTAGCATATTTACCCAATCTTTGACTAGGATACAAGAAAATTGACTCAACTCTCTAACAACTTTAATGCCAATATACAATGTACACCTATCAATACCAACTACACCTCCAAATAAAATGTGGTATCAAAATGCTTTCAAAGACCTGATTTATGACATAAAGACATGGGCACTGACTTGACTGAACTTGACAAGGAAGGAATTTGACAGTTTCAGAGTTTTTCTAACTGGACAGTGAACAGACTCACCTCAGACACGGGTGATTTTCTTAGGTTGGCCCTCAGGATGGATGATCGGGAAGGCTCATCTGGCAGGGGGATGTAGATCAGCTGGTCAAGACGGCCTGGACGCAAGATGGCAGGATCAACAATGTCCGGCCTGGTCACAGGAGATTTGGTCAAGTGTGAGTAAAGGTGTGTTTTCCATGCTTCTGGGGTTTATATAATAATTTTGAAGTCACTTTCCGAACACTAAAATTAATCTCCCCCACCCCATATTCGACTCAACTTGGAAGTTTCATTACGTCATAAAATTTGGCAGAGCAGTAATAACTTTGTATATTTTTGAGGATATCATGCAAAATGTGATTGTTTCAACCAGTATAACCCCTAATGGACCACCCTGCCATGATCAACCACATGCTAAATGGGATAGAAAAATATACTCTGCCACTAATGCACACACAACCTATAAATTTCTTTGAGAGTTGCAGTACTATCACACACCTGTTTGTGGCACCGATGATGAAGACGTTCTTCTTGGCACCCATTCCGTCCATCTCAGTCAGGACCTGGTTGATGACACGATCTGACGCTCCGCCGGCATCGCCAACATTACCCCCTCGAGACTTGGCAATGGAGTCCAACTCATCGAAGAAGAGAACACATGGGGCAGCTTGTCTTGCCTATTGATATGATCAAATTAGTTTGATCTTTGGTAAAGCACGGTCTCTGTGATGGTCGCAGAAAGACTTCTACAAATCTTAACATAAACATTACCATTTCATCTGTAGGACTAATATTCCCCCCCGAGATCTCGGCCGTCGATCGCACAATCGCCATGAAAATTGGCACTTGTATTACCTGTGGCTTAATCTACCAAACTATACAAAAGGAAATGGAAATTTTGCTCTGAATCAGAAAGTAAAGCCCTTACAAACCTAATTTTTGGTGACAACATTCTTTGTAGCATTCCTCACAATGTATCGAAATCAATTTCTTATATATTTTATTGTTTTATGAATTTCTTATGTATTTATTTGTTTTTTGACCTTTTGCTTTACCATTGTCTTTTCGCAAAATTTATGACAGAACCTATTTCAAGCATAATCATGCTGAAATTAATTGATTTCAGCCTATGAATGTGAAAATAACCATATCTTTATAAGGTGAGAAGACTCCACTTACATAGACTTTATACACAAAATCACGTTTTTGAGCCATTATCGGTCTGACAGGCATGTATAAAAGGATGTGCAGCAACGTAACGGTTTGCGCCATTTTCGCAAAAATGGTGTCAAAAGTTGTGCGAGACTTGAAAGTAAAAGTCAACGAATGGCGCGGTCAAAAAATTTCACGCAGCGGAATAGTGGCAAAAAATGTCGAGGGGGGGGGGGGGTTTGATTCAATTCCCCCCCGGCCCTTTTAGGGTTAATCAATATCTTCATGTTTGATTCACGATAAAGCCTAAAATGTAAGGAGATATCTGTATTTTTCTCAATAAACCGTAACTGTAGACGGTTTAGTCTGGAAACATTTTTATTATAACTAATACTTTGATGAATGAAGCAGAGTTGTATTAAATGTGCATTTTCACATACTTCAGGCAGAAGCCCCTAAGCAGAGAGTGGAGTACCTCCTACAAAGCATGCTGATATGCCACATGGTAATCTTAAGCCCTATGAGGGATGGTTACAATATCGAACAAACCAAATTAAGTGTCCAAGATCACAGGTTTATTATTCAGATGCAATTAAGAACATAGATAGAATACAATCACAAATATCTCGTCACTAAGAAGAAACGTCTGGGGAAGAGACTACATCATCTACTCAGTTGGTTGAGAGTGTTTTTTCAGGGTAAGATGGCAGAAGGAAAAATGTTGACACATTGTGATCAGCACAGAGTGAATCCTTTTAATTGAAAATAAAACTCTGGGAGATCACATGTGGCTGTGACTGACCTTGTCAAAGACATCTCTGACGTTGGCCTCGGACTCTCCAAACCACATGGTGAGGAGCTCAGGCCCCTTGATGGAAATGAAGTTTGCTTGACACTCATTGGCAATGGCTTTGGCCAGCAGGGTCTTACCTGTAAGAACACAGAGAAGCACATGTGAAATGAGCGAAAGGGACCAAGGGACAAAGGTCACACAAAAGCAGGACGCATGAGGAACTGCATATTAGCTCAAAAAGAGTTCCCATAAAAACTCACACTGAATTACACGATCTCAGTCAAGTAGATCTTGACAATTTATATGGTGTTCAATGAAAGATTTTACTTGGTAATTCTTATACACTGCTCACTGCATATGCCATAATATATTTAGCAAGTCTAATTTTCCGTGAATCGGGACTTCCCAACAATTCTGTGGGTGGTTAAATTTGCAATCAGGGAGTGCAATAATGAACGGAGAAATATATGCATGCACATCGCAGTTATGTCACGATCAAAGTTTACTTATTTGAATGGTTAATTCACAAATAGCACCCGACTCATGAAATTTGCAAAAATAAAAATCTCGCAAAATATATGGCGTATACAGTACTCAAAGTAATGTGCCTGTGATAAAGACAATTCACCTCCAATAGTGACTCAAGCTGTACGATAAACACAACTTCCCTATCATCACAACAATGTCTTGCCAAAGTGTGCAGGAAGAAGACAAAGAAAACACAGCAACAACAAAGCAATAAACAAATGTGAAGTGGAAACCCCTTGATGCTCCAAACATACAAATGTCCCTACATTGAAATCAGTCTTATCCTCTGCCTGTGTATCACCTTTTCGACCTGGATGGGAAACTGAAAGTCACCACCCAGTCTAATAAGGAGAAATTGATGTGCCTCCACTTAAATTCCAGTAAAATATGCAAATGATTTTACCAGGGTAAGAGATGGAGGAAAGGTATAAAGGGTTATCATTAGAGTCACAGGTTGGACAATCAAATACAGTCAACTTCACCTGAGTCAAATCTAAAGCGACCAGAGAAAATCCTTTGACCTGTGTGAATTTCAACATACACTACAGAATTAAGACCTATTCGTATCCATTTGGGACATAAGGTTTTTTTGTTTTGTTTCGTTTTTTGGACTTG
The DNA here is from genome assembly GCF_964275005.1 of Diadema setosum. NCBI lineage: Eukaryota > Metazoa > Echinodermata > Echinoidea > Diadematoida > Diadematidae > Diadema > Diadema setosum. Next base: position 36,681,043 of record NC_092697.1, on the reverse strand, counting down.
GCGAATTTTTTGACTCCTGCAAGGTCGACCGCAGACTTAATGCATCATTCCACATTTGAAACAGAAACAAGCTCTGTCAAATATTGCGACTGTATATCTAGAGGGCAATGTGTGCCCTGAACTGGTGTTTCCACTCACCACAACCCGGCGGTCCATAGAAGAGCACACCACGGCTTGGCGTCATGCCAAACTTGAGGAATTTGTCCGGGTGCTCCACGGGGTACTGGACCAACTCCTGGAGCTCCTTCTTGACGCTTTCCAGACCACCAATGTCCTCCCACGTCACTGTGGGCACCTCAACCACCGTCTCACGCAGAGCACTCGGACTGCTCTTGCTCAGGGCATACTGTGGATCATCACAGGAGAAAATAGTCATGGCCATCAACACTCTTTCTTACTTCAATTGCAAACGCTGTGCGGTATCAAAAACTGTTAATCAGAGGAAAGGGTGGAATGAACGGTCCTAGAATTTTGTTCACTTTTTTGTGTATAATTCTTTAGAAGAAGGCATTTCTCACAACTACATGAAATTTGACATTCACTTCTTGTCTAAAAGAATATGCTGTAAACGCACAAATTTTCATGGTGGATTAATTTTCGCGCATTTTGCGCTACTTTTGGCTAGCATTTTGCGTGACTTTTGGCTAGCGCGAATTCTAAAACTTGCGAAAATATCTTGATTTTTTTTCTGCACATTTTGAATGGGTTGACAAATCATGCAGCACGAATTCAAGAACCCGCAAATACATTTTTGAGTGATCAGCGCAAAAAATTAATCACGCAAAAATATGGACGTTTGGAGGATGCAAAGTTTAAAGTTCACTTTCACAAAAAATAAAATATACAACAAAGCAAAACAAAGATAAAATGCCTTGCATGATTCTTTAAACATTCTCAATGAGGACTTGCTGCATGAGGAGCTGGACTCCATCAAATTCCCTCAGAATTCCTGTATCTCAGTTTTGACCTGAGTAGAGTATTGACTGCCCCTACTCAGTCTAATAATGAGAATGTCCCTCTCCCTCCATTAATGCCAGAAAGGCACATCGTCATGCCTTCATGGAGTAAGGTGGAGGACAGCGATTATTATCACAAACTCCTTATAACCAGCAGATGTAAACATGCTGAAAATATGTGGCCCTTAATTATCATATCCAAGACTGGTGGCTTTTGTGATAAATGCACAGCACAACATGAATGCAGTCTACCATCATGGTTGACCATTTAAATATGGCATAAAATACAGAAATTCATCTTTTATTTTAAATGAGTCATTCATTCTGGGCCTTTGGATTTGATACCTTGAAGAGGGAATTAATTCATAGAGACAGAAAGAAGTGAAAGGTTTAACAATCATAATCCTGATAATCTAGATCCACTCATACTAACTGTTACACACAGACAAACATTAACAGTTTAACATGGCTTCATGGAAGAAAGAAAAAAAATCAGAGAGGAAAGGTATTGTTGTTGTTCTATTGTTTTGTTGTTGAAAATCATGAGGCTAGAATCCTCCTATGGTTGAAAGCTATACAAGAATCTATTTATCAGAGTAGAGCAACACAAATTAAGCAGTCACATTCTCTTTGACAAAAGTATTAGGAACAGAAGTGAGAACTTAAATGAGCAACTGATGATCTGTGTGCTTACCCTGAAGTCATCCATAGAGACGGCAAGGGAATCCATGACCTCTGCATCGATGCTGTCTTCTTCGAGATCGATGAGGTCCATCTTCATTCGGATCTGCTGCAGGGCAGCCTCCGAGCAGAGGGCGGCCAGATCGGAGCCCACATGACCATGAGTCTCATTTGCAATCTGGGGAGGAAAAATAATCCAAACATAAGTAATATTGTTTATATGTGATATTATCATAATTACTATCAACATTATTATCAACATCATCAATATAATTATCATCATACTCATGAGAACCAGTGTGTGAAACAGCATCAACCTGTGCACACTCATACCAACAAAAGATTCCACTTGACCTCTCCCTGCAAAGGAGCAGGGTGCTAGGTCAGTGTGGTCGAAATCTTTGAAGGCTTCCATGGCGGTAGAACGTTGGTTGGTAGAGGCTATAACAGTGTACCACATATTATTTCTTGGGTATATATGTGGCCCTGAAAAGAGCCTACCCAATCTTGACATTTTGGCAAGCATGTTCTTGCTGTTTCTTGCCGAAACGTTGAGAGTGAGAAGGCCCTTTTCAGCGCCACATACATACCCAAGAAAGAATATGTGGTGCGCTGTTTAACCTTCTACCAACTGTCAGCGTGGTCCTTACAAAACATGCAAACAATCACAAACAAACAGATACATCCATACATACACACACCAGAACATGGAAGAACAACATCAACCCATTACGGTTCTCTCCAGGCAATGTGCAAATTGTTGAATGTTGTCAAACAGTATCAACTTAGCACTTCTTGCCATATTGATTCATAAATCAAGATAATAATGATAATAACGTGAAAGTGAAGGTAGTCCAAATAAACAACAATGAGGACAATGGTGACAACAACAATATAACTGCCCTCAAGAGTTTGTTTGGTTTGGTTTGGTCTGGGTAAGGAAATAAGTTGTGACTTCTATATGTGGCTACTTAATTATTCTACTACCCAAGTGAAACTGATGTCCTTCATAATAAAACAGTAACACCATTGAGAATCATGCTACTGTGGTAAGAATGAAGTGATTGTTATGCCTTTATATTTTACTGCACAATGAGACTGATAACCCGCTGGCAGTGGTAATCAAAGGCAATAGCAGAGGGGACACTGTATGGAGTTGCTCAATATCCTAGCGTCACATCCTGATGTCATATCCTGTTACCTTGTTAACTCTGAGCTCTACAAACTGACATCCACATGTGGTTTGTTGTCATTCAGCCAGACATTTCAGTCTCAAAAATACACAAAACGAAAAGAAAAACAACACCAATACCTAAGCTTCAACAGTACATACACTGGCAGAATCTCCGATAGTCTTTTCTACTCTTCTACTTTTCCTAATGCTCACAACTTATTGCAGTCACCTTCAATTGCAAACAACAAGCTGTACGAGCACTGGGATTGAATTGCAGACATTCTTCCACTTATGTTTTCTTTTTGTTTCTTGTTTTCTCATTCATTTACCTGTTCCAGATCAACATCCTCTGCAAGTTTCATGTTCTTTGTGTGGATGCGGAGGATCTCCAGACGGCCGGTGGCATCTGGGATGCCAATGTCAATTTCCCTATCGAAGCGACCTGTAAATTACCAAGAATGGTACATTTGGCAATAAAATTACACAAGGAACACATGCTAAAATCTAATTGCTGTTGTGTTTTTGATGACTATGTTATTTGTGGCCCTGACATCCCAGCCCTTCAGACCCCGAGAAGATTTCATCTGAAGATGGTAGGGGGTACATGAATAGCAGAAGTTATCAAATTTCAGCTGATTCTACAAGTATATCCTATTCAGGTGCGAGTTTCTTCACTTTGTCTCCCTCTACAAATTAAATTTGTTAAGATCGCAACTGCCGATCTGTAAATTAACAAACATGTCAGAAAAAAGGAACCTATATCTTATTACAAGAATACAAGTAGTACTTGAACTTCCTCTAACTAAGTCTCATGCTGATGGCACCTATAATCTGTCTATTACTAGGGATCTCTTTCATTGCATCTAACTTACATTGGCACCAAAGTGTGTTTATAAGCTCATGTGTCTACCTCCTGTATAATAATATTACAATACACATTATCTTTGAGACATCATCACTGTTCTGCACATAAGGGCTGCTGCCACTCATGATTAAAAAGATGTTTATACTTGTAGTTGTATCATATATAGTTTTTGAAAATTACAGCCGGTCTATCTCTTTCAAAATTCCTCACAATGATTTAAAGGTGAGGGCCATCGTAATGTGAAAATATGAAAGCACAATGATTTACCTTATGGATTATAGCATCAGTCTACAAAAGAAGTGTACCATACATGAATTTAAAATGAACAGGTTACTTCTGCTTGATAAAACAAAGCTTTTTTTTTTTGGCTTACCAAATCTGCGCAGAGCTGTGTCAATGCTGTTGGGCCTGTTCGTGGCTGCCATGACGATGACATGTGACCTCTTCTTAAGCCCATCCATGAGGGTGAGGAGCTGTGAGACAATCCTTCGCTCAACCTCTCCATGAGTCTAGAAGCAACATAAAGAGATATGAAAACATGAAATACAGTCTTACAACTATCTGCCACCCTAATGGCAACACATTCCATGTTATTACTCCAGCCCTTCTGCATATCATATACAATGCAAGTCTGTACGCTGCAATCACTTCATCTCAGGCCGTGAAGTTATACAATGTATTCCTCAGCAATCAAATTAATATTACAAAGAAACACAGAAAGCAGGCATTCACTATGCTACTCATCTGGAAGAGTACAATTAAAACGGTCACAATTCTAGTAGTAACTTCACAATCTACCATTAAAAGAATACCAGCTTTCATCAAGACAGTAATTTTTTAAAAGACACATGAAATAATTCACTAACTACGTTATTCCAAGAATAGATCTACTTTACTGTAACATAATTCTAACTGACCTTTTCTCTCTTTGGTGCAATTGAGTCCAGCTCATCAATGAAGATGATCGCTGGAGCATTTTTCTCTGCCTCCTCAAAGGCCTTGCGGAGATTGGACTCTGAGTCACCTGCCAGCTTGCTCATGATCTCTGGCCCGTTGATGAGGAAGAAGAAAGCCCCCGTCTCATTGGCAACAGCTCTGGCAATCAGGGTCTTACCAACACCGGGGGGTCCATACAAGAGGATACCTCGTGGGGGCTGGACAGGAATGGCAGATAAATCATACATTGTAGATGGTTTATTTGTACACTCCATATATTTTGCATGTCTAAATTTTCACAAATCGGGAATCCTCGACGATTTCGCGAGTGGTTAAATTTGTGATCGTGGAGTCCTGTACTGAACGGAGAAATGTAAACGTGTACACGTCACATTCACATCGGGATCAGAGTCAATATTTTCGAGTCTTTAATTTTGTGAATAGCACCCGACTCGCGAAATTCGCGAAAATAAAAACCTTACGAAATATTTGGCATATACAGTAAAATAGTACAGTAAGTTTTTAGGTACTGCAAGAAGAAACACTGCAAAACTCACGACTTCCACCCCTATCTACTGACAGAATACAGCACATACCATGTGATGACATGAGCTTGGGCATGGAAAGTGCCATCAGTATCATAAATTCAACAATTTCATTCACCCCATTTTTGTCTTTTAGTTTAAAACAGAAAAGTAAGCTCACACAGTCCCACATATCGATATCCAAGAAGGCGCTTTTGAGCTTTCACAGCAGTGTCATGTGGAAAATGATTTCTTTTAGGGTTACATCTCGCAAAACAATTTCGTAACTAGAATGAGAATGTAGACTTTGCTTTTTAGTGTGTTGCAAAAGGCTGTTCCTCAACTTCGACCTGAAAAGAGCATTAGCTGTCTCCATTCAGTCTAATGAAGAGAATTTTTCTCTTCCTCCAGTAATGCCAGCAAGACACAAAAATCACATCTTTCTGGAGTAAGGTGGAGGATTATCTCTAAAAATTTGATAATAATATTGGTATACATCTAAAAAGTGAAGATACAATTGTATGTTAAATAATATTTTCTGCATTTTACAATGTTGACAAAAATGATGTTTTTCTAATGTTTTACATGTCATTTGAATGTTGTTCATGTGATGTACATGTATTGCATATTTTTGGTAGAAAGCATGTATTAACAAAAATACCCTGATATGGATAATTAAACTGACTTGAAACAAATGTAAATGGAGGGAAACTGACCAGAAATGAAAATGAATATAATTCATTAGTGGAAAAATGAGCAAAGAAAATGGAATCCCATTTCTTCGCTAATTTTTCCACTAAATTGAATTGAATTAAATTATATTTCCATGGATTAGAATACAACTGTATGTCACCTATATCATTGACTATGATCTGGATTGAATGAAAAGTGAATATAATATGTTTAGTACTTTCCTGAAACCTTTTAACAATAGCATTACATGGGATGACAACCAAGTATTTTCACAGACATTGGTTTACTCGTTTCTATTTTCACACACAAGGACACATCAAAATACATACATTGCACAATATCAGATGCCATGCTGACTTATTTCTACTTAAAATGAATATCAGATACACTAAAGTAATGAAGAAATTGTCTGTTGTGTGAGAGAAAGGTACTTAACTCTCCCAGCCTTGATTACGATATGTGTCGAAAGATATTCACCTTGACACCAATGGCCCTAAAGAGGGCGGGGTGACGGAGTGGCAGCTCTACCATCTCTTTGATCATAGCCAGCTGTTTGCGGCAACCTCCGATGTCATCGTAGCCAACTTCATTCAGGTTCTCCTCCTCGTCCTACGACAAAGGTAAATAGAGATGATGACTAGCCAGACAAGAAATGATCATTCTGCAATGTCCTTGGTTCTATTTCTCTAAAGACTCTGTATGAGAATTGCAACACATGGAAGTTTCCATGGCAGCACCTAGACAACACGCAATCATCTACCTACAAGAACATCAGTTGTTACAATGATCATTGCAATTTGCAACAACCCAAACATACAAAATAGGTCCATGGAGATTGGCAATGCTTCTTTATCACTACTGTTACTTCCCATAATGCAAAAATTAGTAAGAAAAAGAAACAATCAACCAGAACAATCTTATTCCTTCTTGTACCTGGCCGTTTTAAAGTGATGGATATAACTAGACAGTCTTGAATAAAATACTTCACAGATTTTTTTTTGTGTGTGTGATAGAGAAGTCTTGTAATCAGGTTGTGGCGGAAGACTGTTGCATTCTTTGTAAATATTGTTGAATGGACAAATGATTGAACTCCTTTCTTGGTATGAAATCCAAAACCATACCAGCTCACTTAGCCTTGGGTCAGTGGAAAGAAGCAATACAATATACTATGTAAATTTCATTTCCCTCCCTTAAAACATATACATTTGTATATACTTGGTAATTAATAAAAGCAGAATATATATGTCAGCTTTCTCTGCAATACATTATTATCAGCAAAATCTTGACAAAGCACTTCTGTCTGACATCATCAAGGTTTTCTTCACTTCTGTGGCCTTTAAAAACAGATCATGAAACAATTTGATAGAAAAACCCTTGATTATTAAGTGTTCACATCCAAGTAATTCCACTTCATATGTGTGGGTATCAATGAACATCTATCCCACCTCACGCTTGATGGGTTCTCCCTCAAAGTGTATAACTGTGTCTGGTGAAACAATGCAGTACGGCCCGGGGTCGGTCTCTACCACTTTGAACTCCACAGCTCTCAGACCTCCTCTGATCAGGAAGATGTCCCCTTTCCTGACGGGTCGGTAGGCCTCCATGAAGTAGGGCTTCAGGTATACGTCAAACAGGTTTCTATGACGGGGAGGGAGTATGAGCATTCACCATCACATTACTCTTCTATGTGACTTCAAGGACACTCTTCTGACATTGTGGTAGTTCAATCTTAAAAATCATCACACTTTACTGGCTGAGCTGTAAAATGGTGTTCAAAAGGATGAAGCAATACTCAAGAATTTATACTTTTATGAAAATCACTGCTGAAATATCTGTGGACAGTACTCATGTAGAAAACCTCCCAGGTGTGAAGGGTGATAAAATCAATACACATTTAAACACACTAATACATCAAACACACAAACATTTACACACACACAATTGGATGCATGCAAGGGCGGTGACCACGAGCAGTCCAGTAAATCAAAGGTGGAGTCTTCAGAAGTAAATGGGGGCAAAGGGGTTAACTGTTTCCACTCAGCAAGTCACTTGTGCTTTTAACATGTAATGTGTCCACTTTGAGGTTGACACCTGACCTCTGAGGCAACAATCCCAATGTGCAACTGGTGATGATCTACTGGTTGCAATTCACATGTCTACCCAAACTGATTTATTTTTATCACACATACATGGTACATAATCTTGTTTCTCAAATGAGCCAGGCAGTACTTGCTTTGTGTATTATGTATCATGCAACTTGTATGTCTCCCATACCTCATAGTTGTTGTAACATGTCAGCTGATCATGAAGAATATTAACTACAAGGTAAGAAAGGTTGTGAAATATTGCAAAAAAGAAGTGAGGCAGAGGGTGTTCATTGATTCCAAGTCACAAGACACAAAGGCAAGTAAATACATACCCTGTCATGCCTTCCACAGTGTCATCAATTGGGAGGACGTGGATTCGCTTGCCATACTTCACATCAGGACAAGCTTGCACACTGTTTGAAATAACAGGAAATATGTAAAGAGTATATATAATCATAATTCAATTATTGATCTTTGTAAAACAAATCAAAGCAGAAGTGAGCTTTGACAAAAACAAATTGTGGACACTAGATTTCCCGACACTGGTTAAAGAAAAAAAAAAGAATCTTTTGTTATGTATTCAGCATCTTATGAAAACATCAAAAACAGGAAAACATGTTGAAACTTTAGGAATTGGGATGGCACTTCAAGGAAGAAAAGCCAGTGAAAAACAGGATTAGAATAATTGCAGATTAGTTAGCATCAATTGAAGTAAAAAATGTAGTCATCATGTACACTTTGTCTTCACCATGTCCACCTGATAGTCTACAAATTGTAGGTAAAGTGCTCAGTGCAAGCTATGAGTTCTTGAATTGAGATGCATACAGGCAGTCTAAACTTTATCCTGAGCTCAGTAAGATTATAGTTCTGCACTTCATTCTCACATACTCTGAAACTGAGGTACCTTCCTTACTCTATATACACCTTCTCTAATGCATGTAGTGCTCGCGGACAGTTCAGGGTTTATAACAGGAAGTCGATTAAGCCACATTGCACACAAAGGGTCACTCCTCACCTGACGATGTCTCCAAGACGCACTCTCAGGTTTGTCCTCACGCAACGGTTAATACGAATCTTGTCAACTGGGACGGTGTCATCTGACAGAACGATGCAGACAGTGTCACGCCTCTTCTTTCCCTTCAGCATCACTGTGTCACCACGGAAGAGCATCAGCTCATCCATCTTTGTCTGTGATAACAGGCAAACACTGCATGGTCAAAAATACTCCTCAAAGCCTCACATTTGCTTATCAAATCTACTAAAATAAGGTACAATTCAACACTGTGTAGTTACCTTTGATAATTAAGCAAATTCCTACAAGCAAAATAAGAGCCATTTAATCAAAATCAGTCAAGAAAACAGAAAGTCATAGACTATTATGGTGTCAAATGTTTTACCCTCTAAATGATTTTGGCTGCAACCACATTACACTGTACATATATGCATTATTAATATCAAGCTGAGGTGACAATGCTATTAACTTCCTCATAATATTAATTAGGTTCCACTTTGTTGAAACCTTGATGAAGCTGTTTGATTTAATTCTATTTATCAAGAGAAACTTGAACGAGGTATGGCATTGCACATGAAGACGAGGTACATATGTACATTGTATGACCAGAAGCTAATGAGATACAGTATGCGCAACAGAAAACGCCCGACGGGTGGTTAACCAGTATAATTATACCATGAATTGGAAAACCTACGGTAAGTTGTTGTTTTGGTTTTTTTTTTTTTCAAATACACACACAGCATGTAATATGTGTATTGTACAGACTGCATACAGCTCTTTCAATATACGGTGTACTCAATGTGTGGCTTTCTTTTTATGCCATCTGTTCTGTCAAATGCCCTAATACATCATATCAGCACATTATGCATTAAGTTTAACGACATAATGAATGTACACGGTGTATATCACAAAAAAATTGAAGATAGCACTTGCAGAATCTAATAATTTCTAGAACCATTTTGCTCTTTTCCCATCCTGATGCAATTGCACCTCCTCTAAATGGTACACAATTTTCTTGCATGTGACATTTTGAAAATCTGTGTATGGAAAAGGGGTAAACATCCCAAATTAAAACCCTCAGAGTAAACTATAAGTACTTAGGACTTACCTGTGACAGGGAGACAACAGAGTTATCATCATTGACAGCCTCTTCCACAATGAGCCTATTAGGCTTGGACTTGGTGCGCAGGATTGCCGTGGCAACGTCATCTCTGCAATGAAATTACAGCAAAGCAGGAATCATAAATGTACAATTGTTTTGTGTTTTTTTTTCATTATCATGTTCTGTCAATATCTGTTATTAAAGCCAACAATGCTCAAAACCAGGTATCAAAAAGATTTATGCTTTGCAATATCAACTAGAAATGTCACTATGGCGACTGGTATGCCTCAGCCTTAATGCATGGTTTTCCTAATATACCACAATGTATTGACAATGTGTGATGAGTTTCACATAAATGACAGGTTTGTCACAGATGTGTTGAAAGTTCACTTTCCTTGAACTAGATTTAAATGGATGGACGGCTATACTGCCTTGAAGAGCGCAGGTATTTAGGGATTTGAGGATTTTTACTTCACTTTTTACTCTTTTTATTAAAGTCTATACATGCATTGATTAACTTTTAAGGTATAAAAAAAAGTGTAATTTTATTATCAAATAGTATTTTGTTTTGCATTTTAACTTGGACTTTGACCCTGGACCTTTGACCCCATGACCCTAAAATTCCCAAGAGAATCACTGTCAGGTAGAACATGCATCTGTATAGATATGTACTAAGTTTCATGATTCAATAACTTGAGTCACTTTCGAGATATGGATGAAGAAATTAAATTTAGTACTTTCACCTGACCTTTGACCTTGACCTTTGGACAAGAAACTTCCAAGAGAATCTCTATTGGGTTATACCATGTATGTATCAAGTTTCAAGAAAAATCCAGCAAGTATTGCATTTAAATATTTAATGAGGGAAAAAGTGAAATTATGAGTTGACCTTGAACTTTGAACCATGACCTTTGACCCGTGAACCCCACATTCCCTAGATAATCACTGCTAGTCAGCACATGCATATATACTAAGTTCCATGAAGACAGCTTGAACCATTTCCAAGATTTGGAGAAAAAAGTGAAATTTTAACATTTTCACTTGACCTCTGACCTTTGACTTCATGACTCGAAACTCTCTCTGCAGAATTCTTATTTGGTATTACATGTATTTTGTATACACCAAGTTTCAAGAAAAAACCTCCAGGCATTGCATAGATATGAGGGAAATAGTGAAGTTTTGAGCATTTGACCTTGGCCTTTTGACCTTGAGCATGTGCGCTTAAAAGTTGATAGGCACAACTTTGTCCACTCATGCATACATACATGTACCAAGTCTCATCAGGATACCTTAAACATTTTTTTAGTTACGCTGTGCACAAAATTCATTACGGATGGACGGAAGGACGGACGGAAGGACAGACAACCCGAAAACAAAATGCCTTCGGCGACAGAGGCATAATTAAAACACATGGCAGGGCTGAATAGTATGATGGCCTACAGCCAGTAAAAATTGACTTTGGGGAAGTAATCAATTCAGATTTCGTGGCTAATGTTTGTGTGTCTTTTCTGTTGCACAGGTGCTTGGTACACATTAAAGGGAATCCAAACCCAAAGAGCAATTTGGATTGAGTAAAAACAGCAACATTAGTAGAACACATCGGTGAAAGTTTGAGGAAAATTGGACAATCGATGCAAAAGTTATGAATTTTTAAATTTTGGTGTTCGAACCTCTGGATGAGGAGACTACTAGAGGTTATGACGTACTGTTATACAATGTAAGCTGTTATTTCCACGAGGCTTTGATTTTTGTGAATTTCGTGAATCTCAGTTAGACCACATATTTAACAACACGCGAAAATGTCACCATACGCTAAGGTAGTAGTGCGCTTATGTAGGCCTCTGTGTCAATTCGCGAAGACAACATCTCGCAAAAATGTCTGCGACCTCCTCATTTGCGAAAATATCTGTACGCGAAAATAACAGCGTATACAGTATGAGTGGATAACAACATAAAGAAAATTCCACAAAAATCAACTTTTCTAGCATTATGAAAGAGCACTTGAGTAGCCGCTTTCAGGAAGCAGTGGGGAATAACTGCTACCCGTAACATACAGTATGTCAGTATCAAGTTGATGGAAATTGTAATTTTCATGAAAAAGGAATTTTTGTGGAATTTTCTTTATATCATTGTCCATTCATTTCACTCTGCTTGCCTCTTTAGAGCCAATTTAACAAATTGTGGAATTGCACTATGAATGTTTACATTGTCTTTCTGTTTCTGCACATATATGTGTATGCTGGTTTGAGAAATCAGTTTGTCACAGATTAAAATTTTTCAGGTTTTGATATTCTTTTAGATATCATTTAACTGAATGTTTTTATTGAATCTCTACTGCATCTGCCTTAAAAACAAAATTTTGCTACCCTTGTTGATGCTTTCATGGAATGATTTGCCCCCCCCCCCCCCCCTTGGACAGGTCTAGACAAGGGCACAATGCTTTGGAAAACAAGAGACCCGGGGGCTCACCCGAGTATCGCAAGTTCAACTTCCATGCATTCTTGCAGACTCTTACCTGAAAAGATTGGAAACTTATGGTGGGGGTAGCTTTGAGAGCTGGGGACATGGTGTCCATTTACATATTCCATCACCACTGGTAAAATATCTGCCAAGTACATTGTACTTTGAATGTTGGATTATGCAGTTTGGGGAAAAAAAGACTTAAAGCCCTATCACTTTTGATTCTAGAGAAAAATATTATTGAATATTCATTAATTTAGGAGGTTTGGACCCCCTGGGACCCCCAAGGAAAGCATGGTGCCCATTCAAACAGTTTGAAATCTTATATATCTAGGAATGCTACTTCCAAGTTTGGTGAAAATCCATTATGTTGTTTTCAGCAAGAAGATGAAAATTAAGGCCCGCATTTGGACCCCCCCCCCCTTATCCCACCCCACTTCCTTGGGTCCCAAAGGGGGGGGGGGGGGGGGGAGGCACCCCTGATTCTCCCATGAACTTGAAACAACAGTCATCAATATACTGACTCACTGAATTGGGGGACCCCTGGGGGCCCCTAGGTTGGGCATGGTGCCCATTTGATGGAATTGAGATTCTATCCCCCAAGGAATGCCACCTGCCAAGTTTGGTGAAAATTTGTGATGAGGTTTTCAAGAAAAAGATGAAAATTTACAATTCAGGTCCAAATTTAGGCCCCCTGGGGCCCCCCAGGTGGGGCATGGTGACCATTTGATGGGAATGAGATTCTTTCCCCCTAGGGATGCTACTTGCCAAGTTTGATGGATATTCATAATGGCATTTTCAAGAAAAAGATGAAAATGTAAAATTTGGGCGCCATTAGGAACCCTCCCTGCCCCCATCCCCTGGGTCCCAAGGGTGGCACCTCCTGATTCCACCATAAACAAAGTTGAAACTAAAGTCATCAATATACTAACTCACAGTATTAACTTACTGTAGCTCTATCACTTCTGGTTCTAGAGAAGAAGATTTTATTTAAGATTCCTTAATTTTGGGGGGTTTGGGCCTCTCTGGGGGCCCCCAGGTAGGGTATGGTGCCCACCTGAAAAAAATTGAGATCCTATCCCCCTAGGGATGCTACCTGCCAAGTTCGGTGAAAATCGTTCATGGGGTTCTCAAGAAGAAGATGATAATGTAAAAAGTTTACACACGACGGACGACGAAGAGCGATCGCAATACACAATGTACAATTGTAGCTCACTTGAGCATTCGGCTCAGGTGAGCTAAAAAAACAAAAAAACAAACAAAAACAAACAAAACTAAATCTGACTGAAAACCTTCAAACATGTCAGAATTTACTCATTGCCATTCTTTCCTTCTTGTTTGAAAGTGGGTTTTCCCCACACTATGTTACTGCTTGAACGCACAATGTTGGGCAATCCTGATATTGTAGCCACACACACAATACAAAACGTGGGTTTCTCTTAAACCAAATCTACATCAATTGGTAGTCATCACCAGGGTCTAAAGGTGGTAGTGTAGCATGTCATGTAAAAGTATTTCAGTTTGGTGGCCAGTCCGTCATATCTTGCATCTCAGTATACTTTTTTTTCACCTAGAAATTATTACAATACGAGATATGTCAAGTACGTTGTACATGAACAAGATGTATTATAGCTGAAAGGCATTATTTACCATTTGTAGATAAAACAAAGACTCAGGTACAGTGCTTCAAAATAGTTCTCACATGTGAGTTAGGGATAGAAACAACCAATGCAAAAAAAAAAAAAAAAAAAGTTAATCAGTGTACTCAATGTTCACAAAATGTGAACAATATATTTCTACAACAAACCATCTACAATAATGGTAGCATGGATAGAGAAAAATAGTGATACTTCCTAATGAGCTTTTTAGGCTTTATCACAAAATTTTTTATAAGGTACAATGTTTTGTGACACAACTGACGTACATGTAGGCCTACACACACATGCAGGGCACTGCACGCCTATGCATCAAACGTGATAAATAAACTCAAATATTTTTTTTTAATCACTGCTCCAAATGGTTAATACCTTGAAAAATATTTCAATTGTTTTCAGCATGCCATCTACTAGAATCTACATGTGTGTAAAAGTATGCTCACCAGTGGTAGACTGCTTTTGTTCATTCTTTATACACCTTGTATGCAGACTACCGAATATAAATGACTCTTTGTCTTACCTACCAAAGCGAGTTTGGGTCTGTCTCCATATTAAATAACAATCACTTGAATTTTGAACCTTTCTGTTTTTCGTTACTCTAGGGCCTAAGTCCAATCAATTAAAACGGGTCAAGCACTCCAAAACAAAAGGTTTACATTTCAACCAAACAAAAACAAATAGTATTAAAATAGGCCTACATTTCTACTGTACAAGACCCTGGATTAATTCTACATGATGTAGTAAATGCATGAAAAATCTTTGTGTCTGCATGAGTGCGTGTGTCTATTATACACGTCTATGATTGATAATCATTCTGAAGATGGAAACAATGCAAAGGGTGACTAACATAATTAAAGTTTAACAAAAGATTCTGTCCGGAATGCCTGTGTAGGCTGAATACACATTCACATCAATCACAATGCTGTAGGCCTACACTTGCAAAAAAAAAAAATGCTACGCCATGGATGACATGGGCATGTCGACGAACAGGAGAATAAAAATTTATACGTATAGAACATGCTCTAGAGGTCTAGTTTTTTAGTTATGCTCTACAGCATATTTGGAAGACTAATGCAGATATTTAAAACTTCTGATCCATGTTTATGAGAGCAAAATTGAATGGCACAAAGTATTTTTACACACGTAACATTGGTTCATTGCTCAACACAATGACTTGGTAAAATTGAAGATCGTGACGGACATATAGACGCGCACAAACACCGCTGCTGAGACACACACAGAAGAGAGCTGTTGTAGAAACCCAAAATATACATTTTGTTAAGTCAGCTTGATTCACACAAATAAGAATAAGATGGGAAACAAGTAGCTTTTAATAGTTACCCTGAATTTTCTGCCATAGTTGATTTTCAAATTAGCCTGAATGAGTGTTCCAGAGGAATATGATCACAGTCTTTCGATACACCGCTCTGGCTGCTTGCTTCAAGCTTTATGGTGTCGTCGTGTCTCTCGATCTCAAGGCGCAGCAGGCGCGTGTATAATGGTGTATGTAGAAGTGTACGTGTGTGCGCAAGTGTGAGCACTCGCGATCCGATCCGCGATGAACGGCGCGGCGCGGCACGTTTTAACCTGTACCCGTTGTTCTCTTTGGCTATGCATATTGCACAATACCCGCAGCGGAAAAGGCGATAGAACAGCGCCATCACTTTAACTACTCAAAGTTGCCATTCAATCTCACGGCAGCTGGATAGACGTTCAATTTCTTCCAAGTACGAATTTCAACTTCATTTAGAGGAACACAACTTCGCACTTTGAACGTTCAATTTCAATTCAAAATAGGCCTAAGCAAGTATAAACGCGTTTTCATCGGTCCTTTCCCCCTCTGATATATTGGATTATATCATTTCATTTTCATTTCAAAGTTTCATTTTATCTATTTGTATTGTGGTGATTTCTTTCCTGTGGACCTTTATTCTACTTTCAATCTATCCCATATCAGTATGGATTTAATGTAGGGACTGGTCATATCTCAGAATTTCTTCTATGTCCACACATAATGTTTAAATTTTGGATTGCATTCCTGCCTTCCCCGTGTCAATCATAAGTAACCCTACAATCGGTTCAGCTGCGTATAGTCCTGTTTCACCCAAGGGTATCATTAGTGATATTGTCTGGCTTGTTGCCAAATGCTTCACTCAATCATTCTCTCCTTAATCGAGATATTCATGTATACTCTGCTCTAGCAGCCGCTCAAGCCGTGTATGAAAAATGTGTTTAAAAGTCGAGTTATTTTAGCTATTAGCTTTTATCAGTCAAAAGTCCCATTTTAAGGTACAGACTTTGCATATTCAAACATAATGACCCAGCTAACATTTACACGTTTTCTGAACGTTCTTGAAACGTTCCAAGTTCGTTATTTGGACGTTATGATATGTCAAAACGTTTTCAGAACGTCTTTTTGTGGAAGGTTTTCGACGTATATAAAACGTTTCAAATGGACGGTATAAAAACGTTTTTTAAACGATTAAAAACCAATAAAAAAAAACCTTTCGGAATTTTGAAGGGCCTGCAGAAAACCTTTTGGACGTTATCGAGTAACTACAAAGAATATAAGCAGCGACGAAAAACACTGCCCATATGTTATAAATGTTTGCCTTCTCGTGAATTTGAATTCCTTAAAGGTATAATTTACCATTTGTAGAATATGAAACAAAAACCCAGCATTAATGCTTTGAAATCGTTCTAAAATGTGAGTTAAGGATAGAAACAACCACTGTAAAAATTTGAATCCGTATAATCGATGTTAAGTATTGTTAAATACACAAAATGTGAGAATAGAATGCTTCCAGACTAAATCGTATACAGTTATGGCTTGATGAGAAAAATGATGATATCTCCTTATATTTTAAGCTTTATTGTGAAAAATTTATATGGTAGGATGCTTTGTGATACTTTTATGCATCAAAATGTGATATCGTGAACATTTCTTAAATCACTGATCCCACTGAAGGTAAACTGGACCTTTAACATTCTCCATGGCTGAGCTGATGGGAATTTGAATGCGTTGTATACGTGCTTTTTTTTTTATTTGGACGCCCCTTTTACACGTTTATTTGAATTTATTTGTTTTGTTTTGTTTTGTTTTCCTCAACATTTTGGTCATTTTATCATCAGGCTTTATAAAAATGACTTTGCCGTTTGAATGGATCTGTATATTGAATCTTTATGCTTATGCCTTACTGATCCGGATCGACATATTGAGCACTGACAACCAACTCATTATACAGTGAAAATTCATAAACTATTCAATGCATGGCAAATATGTATAGTGAAGGAGGAGTGGCATTAAAAAAAAACACACACACAGCTTGTTTCATGACTGATACTGATGGGGTCGTCTTTCTTAACCCCTTAAGTCACAATTAAGGGCTATATACAACACGTATACCCCATCCCCTGGTTCAATGGACAATCAATGTGTATTGACTCATAATGTGAATGTCATCTATTATTTCAGAGTTTGAAAATAAAAAGTATAGAAAAGAGTATATTATAGAGTTAAAATACAAGAACAGATGTAACACTTTTTAATCAACTTGAAATATTTGACATTGAATCTGCTAAAAAGAAAAGAAAATTCTTAAGATTAATATTTGTGATTATTTTCACACCTTCAAAAATATTCCTTGCCATGTGACGAGAGCAGTACCATTTGCATTTTAACGATTTTATTTTTCTGTATTAAACATTTATTTTGCTGATGACCCATATTTATAAACTTTCTAAACGGCGTTTGTCTGTTTTGGAATTCAAACTCTTCAATAATACACTGCAACAATTAAATATGCAGGGCCGGCGGAACCGGGGGTGGGGGTGGGGGAGGCGGAGGGGGCTCGGCCCCCACTTTTTTTGTTTGTTGTATCATACAAAGGAATACATAAGGTGTCACCACTTTGGGTCCCCACTTTTTTTCACCCCGGAAGTGCGTAAGTGGCACTATATAGAAAGAAATAGACAGAAACCTTGAAACCTTCAAGTGTGAGCGTGGTATAAGTCTTTGTTTTTGCGCTGAAGACCATTTTTTTTTTTTTTTTTTTTTTGCTTGTCAGCTGAGGAAACCCGGAAGTGCACCCTACAGAACAACAACAGAAGTAATTGCGCTGAAGACCTTTTTTTTTTTTCTTTGCTTGTCAGCTGATGAAACCCGGAAGTGGCACCGAAGTCTGAAGTGCCCCCCCCCCCCCTTTTGAAAACGTGATGGCGCCGGCAATGATGAGCTTATTTCACAATAATGTCATGGATGCCATACTTCGATTGGGTACCACTGGCGTAGCCAGGGGGGGCGATGGGGGCGGTCGCCCCCCCTAAGATTTGGACCGGGGATTTGGGAGGCGGAAAAAAAAATGCGTGTATACTGTATGCATGCACATGAAACGGGTCTCCTTTGCAACCTTCATCAAATAAGATATTTTTTTTTTTGAATATTTCACTCAAAGTGTGCACCAGATCGTTGAATTTCAATTCAAAATATGCAAAATCTCTTGTGCTTGGGAGGGGGCATCCCCCTCCCAAACCCTCCCCCTCTGTGCCTCTTTCCCTAGCTTAGTACACTTTTTAGATTTACCAAAAAAAAAAATGAATATTTCTGAGTGCACAAGACTTAGCACTTATATTAAAAAAACTCAAGGTTCCCTCATATATAAGGGGAATTTCCCCTTTTGATCGACCCTTTCCTCCCTCAGCCCCCCCCCCATCATCTTTTTTTTTTTCTTCTTCTTTTTTTGGTGATTTCCCAAATGTTGATTCCATCAAATATGCGTATACGAGATATCTCAATTTCAACCTTAAAAAGGCATAAGCTCCATCGGAAGGGAAGGGTGGAGATAACACTCGCCCACGCCTTCTCCCTGCTCGCCCGCCCCTCCCCCCCCCCCCCCTTCCGCCATGCATAGAAGTAGACTGTGGCTATACCCAGATCGCTTTATTTCAATTCTAAAAACGCAAAAGCTCCGCGAGCGGAAGGGGGAATCCCCCTTCCCCTAAGCTCTACCTCACTAGACCTTAAATACACACACAGATGGTGCACATTCGGAATAAGAGCTAAATTCCGTGATTTTAATACTTCGATGAAAAAGTATTGCACCAAAAATTTGCACCAGATCGATGAATTTCAGGTCTGAAAACGCAAAATCACCTTCGTGTGGGAGGGGATATGCCCCTATCTACACCCTCGTGTGCATGCTTTTTTCTGTTTGATTGCTGAACTGCAGACAGCGTTCATGATATAAGAATTAATACAAGAAGATTATTTAAATGATACCATTTTATAGGCAATTGTTCAATAATAATCTACACTAAAATATACTGCAACCTTAAACAAGTGGAACTGTTTCAACTCGTTAAAACACGTAAAAACATGCATCAAATTGCACCATTTGCAACATCAAAATGCAAAAAGTTCTCACCGTGGGAGGGGGGACACCCCCTCCCATACCCTCCCCTCCCCCTTCGCTCGCTCCGCTCGCTCGGGTTCAGTCGCGTTCATGATATTCAGTGAAAAGAATTAATACAAGAAGTGTATTTAAATTGTACCATTTTATAGGCAAATTGTTCAATAATAAACTACACTAAAATATACTGCTACTTTAAACAAGTGGGACTGTTTCACGTCGATAAAACGCGCAAAAACATGCATCAAATTGCACCATTTGAGTGAAAAATCTCATTGTGGGAGGGGGACACCCCCTCCCGCACCCCACCCCTCGCTCCCTCCGCTCGCTGGGGCTCGGTCGCGTTCATGATATTCAGTGTAATGATTAATACAAGAAGTTTATTCAAAGGATACAATTTTATAGGCAAAATTGTTCAATAATAATCTACATCAAAATATACTGCTACCTTAAACAAGTGGGACTGTTTCACGTCGATAAAACGCGCAAAAACATGCATCAAATTCGACGGGTTTACCACGAACTGTCCTATCTCAAATAATGACGTTTTGAGAAAATCGCTTCTAAACATTGTATCTCTCTTTATGCCTTACTTTTCCAGAAATGGCTTATTGCTAATCTATAAAACGCAGGCCATAAGAGAGAAGAGTACCTAGGGATAGTTTGTGCCAAAGAACATGTCACAGTGCCGACAAAGTTCCTAGCAAGAAACTTGTAAACTTACATATTAGTTTACGGTTTCATAGAAAAGCAGTATTGAGCCGTATTTATACGAAGATTCTTTGCACGATCTGTCCTATCTTGCGCGCACTGCAGTATCGAGTCTTCGAACTTTACCACGATGTGACCTATGTCGAAATCACCGGAGAATCGAGTGTCGATGCTTTACCACGAACTGTCCTATGTTCACGGACCGTATAATATGCATGGGGCGGAACGAGAGATGCATTTTTTTATTTGTAATCTTGATGCCCCACTTGACCATTATAACTTAGGATATGGACTCGCACTTTTTAAATACAAATATAATCAAATAGGCCAATATACCAACCAGGTTCTCACGGTTTGTGATAGGCCTCTATTGGACGAAAAATTCGAGGTTAGCAATGATTTTTCATCTACTTTAACTACACTGTTCATGCTGATTGTTTCTTTCACCGTATTAAAGGAATCTTGAAGGAAGGGGTGGGAGGCTTCTCAACTTGTCCTTTCAAATATATTTCATAATAATGTCCTTATCGAGTAGTAGTCAACTAAGCAATGCAAGTAGCATTTTCTGTAATAAATTTCACTGAATACCAACCTTCAGAAATCTAACGACCCTTAACCAAAAACTTGGATAATCATAAATAAACACACATGCGGGCACAACCGCACACACACTTAATTTCACACATACACACCCCCCCCTCACACGCTTACTCACACACACACATACACACACACATATGTATTATGTATATATATATATATATATATATATATATATATATATATATACATACATACACACAAACAAAAATAAACACACATACACAATAACATCTAGATAGCAAACAACATGCATACAACCAACGCACATACAGACACAACGCACAAAGTGCATAAAGTGCACGACGAAAAATATTAAATGGGAAAGAAAAATCCCCCCTAACCAAAATACGCATACAAACATCTTTAATCTTGCATAGAGAGATGTACAGAGAGACAGAGAATGACACATAATTTCAAGCACAACTTTTTTTATTTGTTTACTGACTCACACAACATTTTATTGTAATTAGTCAATAACGTCATCAAACAAAGTAATTGCCATGCATTAAACGTGAAATGAGAAAATAATTTCAGATTATGAAATGGGAAACTTTTACAACAGAATTCATATCTAACGAACTGCATATTATATTTCGATTCCTGTTTAAGTTGCATTGTCGTAGAGAATCACATAACATGTCATGAACAGTTAGTGTAAAAGCATTGACAAAAGAGGATATTATGAAATTGTTGCACTGCAAGACTGTCGTTATTTTTTCATCAAGAAACAGGTTTATCATTATCGAAATTCGACAGTATATTCATTTTTCCCCTTTTAATGTGATCCCATTCAAATACTAGTTAAACATTAGTGAACAGAAGTTGCGGTTACGCTGTCAGCAAAACATTGAAACCATGAAGTCCTGCAATGCAATGAAATGAAATAACTGCAGGCAGTGCATGTTCAGGTGATAACACATTTACATTTCCAGCTTAAGATAAAAACTACAAATCCTCACCGAAGGGATCATAATTCAGCAGTCAATAATGGTGTACAAGTCAGACATGTTGATCTCCTAGGCTGTAATATTTAGGCTATCAAACATACATGTATGAAAAACACTTTTCAACTGCGCTTACTGAAGCATCGTTAGAAATCACTAACATGACTAATGTGCAAAGCTTTATTTTTCTCAGAAATGAAAAACGATATTGCATGGTTTACTCTAAGTGTGAATGCATGATAAACAAGGCCATATTACCATTGGCCTTAAAAATTCATGTATCAACCTGAAGCATAAGGTTTACACAGTAGCTGCAAAATTGCTGAACAATAACAAGCTCCTAAATTCTTCATGTCGCAAATACGTTGCTTTTCCTAAGGTATTGAGGAATAAGCTTTTGCACGCTTTTAGCTTACTGCCCGCTAGA
This sequence comes from Diadema setosum, assembly GCF_964275005.1. NCBI lineage: Eukaryota > Metazoa > Echinodermata > Echinoidea > Diadematoida > Diadematidae > Diadema > Diadema setosum. Next base: position 36,658,805 of record NC_092697.1, on the reverse strand, counting down.
GGAAGAAGATAATGAATAGCGCGTTTCTTCCTTAGCGCCATGTCAGTTACTTTTGATTCCGTGTGATTAGCGATCCATTGCCTTTCCTTCCCAAGTCCTCGAGGTCGAGGTACGTCTTCGGGATTTCTTCAGTTTGCTGTGCTGAATTTATGACAGCCATGATTGACACGTCGACATGAGGTGGATAAACAGATTTATCGGAATGAACTTTCTCGTACGGATTAGCCTGTTTGTCTTTTCAATGTGGTGCAACAATTCTTTTCTCTTGACAACTTTATACCGAGTTCCTGGGCGTATTCTCTTTACATACAAGCAGCTACCCCTTCCATCCTCTGGATACCTTCTACATCAAAATCTTCGGGATGAATCGAACTTCGTGCAGAAATCTGGTAGGCCTACGGTCTACGCTACGTAGCTGCTCCTACTGTTATCAAAGATCAGTCATGGACGGCTTTACACTTCACCGCAGATCAATTCCAAGGAATGCAGGTGGTTTTCAGTTTATAATAAGACTAGACTAGGTCTGAGGACAATAATCTTCAAATATTTGGAAAGAAAATCCATGAATTCGTCTCCCCTCCTATTTCGGCCCTCCTTTCCAGTCCCCACTCCAGCACCCTGCAGTCCGTGGCTAGACTAGCTAGTCGTCGAGAGTGTCACTGTGTCGCCTCCGCCCCGATTCTGTAGTTCTCTGAAGTGCAGCTAAAGTGATGTCATCCTCTAGATCCCACATTTCTGCCATCTCCATTGTTGTTTGTTGAACTTGATCTTTGATCTGTATTTGAAAACGAAGAACGATCGCAGTGCTAATATGAATACTCCAAATCAATGCATCAACAGATTTTGAACATCATCATCATTGATCCATTCATTTCAGGTTCTTTCCTTCAACCCAACTCTTTGTCATAAAGGGGAATTTACTTTATTCATGTAAGCCATTTTCTATAGTGCCCCTATTTCTCCTACTTTTTCCTCTCTCTTGTTCCACAACTATAGTTTTCTTATACACGTTATTTATTCTCTGCTTTAAAAAGAAATAAAATGTACAATTGTGTTGTGTCAAGTTATACATAGGTGAAAATATGAAATACCTGCTGGTTTTTGTTCTCTGCCCCGATTCCGTAGTTCTTTGAAGTGCAGCTAAAGGGATGTCATCCTCTGGATCGAACATTTCTGCCATCTCCAGTGGTGAACTTGATTTTTGGTCTTCATCTGAAAATGAACAGTTTTTCAAGGTTAATGCCAATACTAACATTGTGACGATTTTGAACATCAACATCATTGACCCATTCATTCAATGATCTGTCCTTCAATTCAATTTTTTTCTCATACTCAATGAACTTGATTTGTTGCTTTTTATCTGAAAATGAAGAACCTTCCAGAGTCAATATCAATTCTCACAATTAATGTAGTGACAGATTTTGAACATCACCGCCATTGAAACATTCATATAATGTTCTTTCCTTCAACCTAACTCTCTGTTATAATTGAATTTACATTATTCAAGTAAGTCCATTATCTATACTGCCCCCATTTCTCCTAATTTCTTTTTTCTCTTGTTTCCCTTACATAGTTTTCTCATACGCGTTATTTATTCTCTACTTTAAAAACAAATAACGAGTAAATCGTGTTGTGTCAAGTTATAAATAGGTGAAAATACAAAATACCTGCTTTTTTGTCATCTGCCCCCGATTTCGTAGTTCTTTGAAGTGCAGCTAAAGGGATGTCATCCTCTGGGTCCAACATATCTGCCATCTCCAGTGGTGAACTTGATTTTTGGTCTTCATCTGAAAACAAACAGCTTTTCAAGGTTAATGCCAATACTCACATTGTGACGATTTTGAACATCAACATCATTGACCCTTTCATTCAATAATCTGTCCTTCAATTCATTTTTTTCTAATACTTATATTCATATGATTGAAAATTCATATCAACTCAAATACTTGCATTTTTAATTTTATAATTTTGTCATGTATATAAGCAAATCCTAAGGGATAAATTCTCAAGAAATAAAAGTTCGCAGATTCTGTATTAAAGCCGACGTTTCACCAGCGGTTATTCGACTTCTATGTATGTATTGAATGCCAATCCGCCAAACGCGTACACAAAAGACAAGAAAATTAGAAATAAAGGAACGTGAAAAAATTGAAGTAAAGGTACATGCCAAATTTTGCAAGCATTGCTATTAATAGATTCCTTAATATTCCACTTACCGCAATTATTATTCATCTTACTATAATTACCACGATTTTGTTTTACATAGTAGAGGCTGATTCATGCAAATTACTCATTTCATTTTGCTGAACTTGAAAATACCATATATACGGTGCATTATACAGTATCCCCCCCCCCCAAAAAAAAAAAAAGAAAAGAAAAGAAGATCGGATTTTCGCACTGATAACCCCCAATATGATTAAACCATCTACATGCTACTTCAGGTTTTACAGTACCATCATGGGATAACATTTTAACTCTATTTTGCAGAAAACCCCATTTAATTTTTAAGTAGAAAATAGACCCATTGATCTAGTTGTACATATGATCTGCCAGACTAGTGATAGAGATCTAGTAGAGGTAGAGCTACATAACAAAGCCTTGTTAGACATCAGTCAGATAATTCAATAGACTCTGACGTTTGACACTACGCCTAGATAGGGCCTATTCTAGAATCATTATATCAGCAACTGTTAGTGTTAGACTTGAGTTCCAACTTCTATGTCTAACTCGGTTAAGTGACGTTGTCTGGAGCAGTCCAGTCGTCCTACGAGAAACAGATTAACGCTAATATCTATGTTAGGCATAATCGATCTAGGCCAAGGGCTAGGCCAAATCCAGATAAGGTTCTAACAAAAACGAATGAGATTAAACTTTAATTTGAAGCACCTTCTTTCGCAGCGCCAGTAGGGCCTAGTCTTGATAGACACTGAGTCTAGATGAAGAGAGATCTAGACCAGAGTTTGGTCAAGTTGACTTTTATAGGCTCGAGTCTATTAACATTAACGTTAGTTCATGTGGATCCCACTTAGCAGCTAGGCCCTAACGTTAGACTGTACAGTTGTGTTCAATTTTGATGTGTAACGTTGAATACACATACAGAATCCCATACTACAATCTGGATTTTTCTTTTTTTTTTTTATACTATAATAGGAAAGTACCGGTACGGCGGTAGAACATTATTAGGCCTAACGTTTGTAGTAGAATGTCTATCTACGCCCTAACTGTTAAACGCTAAGATAATTGGTCTAGATATATATTACTAGTTCTAGACTCTAACAGGTCAGATCCTGTGTCCCTATTTAACGTTACAGCACTAGCGTAAGCAAGGTTAGTGACATACAGGGCTGCCACCTCTCACTCATTGAGAGTGAGATTCACTCTGACTCATTTTGGTCCTTTCTCGATTCTAAAACTTTATTTCATTTGCATGCATTTGTTATTGATCTCACTCATTTTGACTCCTAAATTATAGCATTGGCCTGGAGTCTCACTCTCAACTAGTTTCCAATGTTTGCAGCCCTGGATATAGGTTGAGTTCTACTAGAACCTCTACACTAACGTTAGTAATGGTTAGGCCTAGATCTAAAAGGCTTGGCCTATCTAACTGGACGTTAGCTAAATTCTAGACACAAGTTGTCTAACGTTTAAGACCAAAGAGATCGTTTAACAACTGAGTTAGGGTCCAACTGAGATCTTCAAGTTCTAACGTTAACGTTAACACTTTTAGACCTAGGCCTAACGGTAATAACATTGTTACTCCCGTAACGTTAGAACTGACCAGTTAATTTAATGTTAGTGTCAGTAGCCTACCTCTATTATTACGGTTTACTGCTCGTTTATAGTACTGTATGGTCTAGAAACTAGAACTAGTTAGTACTTAGACTGCCTATTTAGTGTTAACTTCAATACTAACTTACCATAGTAGCGTTAGACTAAGAGTTTCTATTACCCTATTGTAGTATTAACGTCGTAACGTTCGAACTAACCTTGAGTAACAATGTTACTGTTAGAACTAATCAGATAATATGGGCTCTTTTTACAATTCTGACATTTTAAGAACAACTCGGATTTTTTTTTTTCTGACGTTAGGCCTAACCTAGTTAGATGATATCAATCACCCCAAACCATCATCGACAACGTTTAACGTTACAGCGACTAACGGTCTGGCTTATAGAAGTTAAGGTTTGCACTTGTACACTATAGTGACACTGTAACGTTTAGTCTTGACGCACTAACTCACAACATTTTACTGTTTGTTATTTTATAAGCTTTTCATGAATTCATGAATTGTCTTCACAAATATCTAACGATTCTTGTCCTTATACCCAGAGTAGTCTTATAAAAAACAGATATTCACCTGTAATCCTTGGAATTGATTTCCGGTGAGAGGAAAGCCGTCCATGACTGATCTTTGATGACAGTACAACTACCAAGGAGCGCGTAGTGAGATCCGCAACTAATACAGCACGTACTAGGCGCGCGCTGGCCTGTCAGATTTCTGCACGCACACGCACGAAAGCCCGAATTTGTACATGCGCACGACGTACGTACCTGCACGTAAGTTCTTGCGCGCGGGCCGGCGGCCGGGGACGTCCGCGGCGGGTGCAATTCGCAACCGCGTCAAGTTTTACCACAAAGTGACCTATCTGACATAGGACGATTCGTGGTAAAGGGTTTGTTACATTTCTCATCAGAGGGTTTGAGATAGACCACCCTATATTTGTAAAAAATGCGTTTTTTGCTTAGAAACTTTAACACGACAAAGAGGAGAGTCTATATGTAACAATTATGCAAAAAACTCAAATTCCCCAAAAACTGAGATAGAACGGTTCGTGGTAAACCCGACGAATTGCACCATTTACAACATCAAAATGCAAAAAGTTCTTACCGTGGGAGGGGGGACCCCCCTCCCACACCCTCCCCTCCCCCCTCGCTCGCTCCTCTCGCTCGGGTTCAGTCGCGTTCATGATATCCAGTGAAAAGAATTAATACAAGAAGTGAATTTAAATTGTAGCCATTTTATAGGCAAATTGTTCAATAATAATCTACATCAAAATATACTGCTACCTTAAACAAGTGGGACTGTTTCTCGTCGATAAAACGCGCAAAAACATGCATCAAATTGCACCATTTACAACATCAAAATGCAAAAAGTTCTTACCGTGGGAGGGGGGACACCCCCCTCCAACACCCTCCCCTCCCCCCTCGCTCGCTCCGCTCGCTCGGGTTCAGTCGCGTTCATGATATTCAGTCAAAAAGAATTAATACAAGAAGTGTGTTTAAATTATACCATTTTATAGGCAAATTGTTCAATAATAAACTACACTAAAATATACTGCTACCTTAAACAAGTGGGACTGTTTCACGTCGATAAAACGCGCAAAAACATGCATCAAATTGCACCATTTGAGTGAAAAATCTCATTGTGGGAGGGGGACACCCCCTCCCGCACCCCATCCCTCGCTCCCTCCGCTCGCTGGGGCTCGGTCGCGTTCATGATATTCAGTGTAATGATTAATACAAGAAGTTTATTCAAAGGATACAATTTTATAGGCAAATTGTTCAATAATAATCTACATCAAAATATACTGCTACCTTAAACAAGTGGGACTGTTTCACGTCGATAAAACGCGCAAAAACATGCATCAAATTGCACCATTTACAACATCAAAATGCAAAAAGTTCTTACCGTGGGAGGGGGGACCCCCCTCCCACACCCTCCCCTCCCCCCTCGCTCGCTCCTCTCGCTCGGGTTCAGTCGCGTTCATGATATCCAGTGAAAAGAATTAATACAAGAAGTGAATTTAAATTGTAGCCATTTTATAGGCAAATTGTTCAATAATAATCTACATCAAAATATACTGCTACCTTAAACAAGTGGGACTGTTTCTCGTCGATAAAACGCGCAAAAACATGCATCAAATTGCACCATTTACAACATCAAAATGCAAAAAGTTCTTACCGTGGGAGGGGGGACACCCCCCTCCCACACCCTCCCCTCCCCCCTCGCTCGCTCCGCTCGCTCGGGTTCAGTCGCGTTCATGATATTCAGTCAAAAAGAATTAATACAAGAAGTGTGTTTAAATTATACCATTTTATAGGCAAATTGTTCAATAATAAACTACACTAAAATATACTGCTACCTTAAACAAGTGGGACTGTTTCACGTCGATAAAACGCGCAAAAACATGCATCAAATTGCACCATTTGAGTGAAAAATCTCATTGTGGGAGGGGGACACCCCCTCCCGCACCCCATCCCTCGCTCCCTCCGCTCGCTGGGGCTCGGTCGCGTTCATGATATTCAGTGTAATGATTAATACAAGAAGTTTATTCAAAGGATAAAATTTTATAGGCAAAATTGTTCAATAATAATCTACATCAAAATATACTGCTACCTTAAACAAGTGGGACTGTTTCACGTCGATAAAACGCGCAAAAACATGCATCAAATTGCACCATTTACAACATCAAAATGCAAAAAGTTCTTACCGTGGGAGGGGGGACCCCCCTCCCACACCCTCCCCTCCCCCCTCGCTCGCTCCGCTCGCTCGGGTTCAGTCGCGTTCATGAAATCCAGTGAAAAGAATTAATACAAGAAGTGAATTTAAATTGTACCCATTTTATAGGCAAATTGTTCAATATTATAATCTACACTAAAATATACTGCTACCTTAAACAAGTGGGACTGTTTCACGTCGATAAAACGAGCAAAAACATGCATCAAATTGCACCATTTGCAACCACAAAATGCAAAAAGTTTTTATACCGTGGGAGGGGGGACACCCCCCTCCCACACCCTCCCCTCCCCCCTCGCTCGCTCCGCTCGCTCGGGTTCAGTCGCGTTCATGATATTCAGTGAAAAGAATTAATAGGCAAATTGTTCAATAATAATCTTATACACTAAAATATACTGCTACCCTAAACAAGTGGGACTGTTTCACGTCGATAAAACGCGCAAAAACATGCATCAAATTGCACCATTTACAACATCAAAATGCAAAAAGTTCTTCCCGTGGGAGGGGGGATACCCCCCTCCCACACCCTCCCCCCCCCCCTTGCTCGCTCCGCTCGCTCGGGCTCGGTCGCTTCGCTCCCTCGCAGACTAACCGCCCCCCCCCCCCCTAAGATCAAATCCTGGCTACGCCGTTGTTGGGTACAGGAGACTTCTAGACACACTTATATGCCATAACCCAATTTAGCAGACGAAGAAAAAGAAGAAGTTTCCTTTGTATGCAGCTTGCTGACGAAGTACGCCCTTGTCTATACGTGTACTGTACGAAGATATGGACCAGTTGGACCACATAAGCATCACTTCCGGAAGCATAAGAGTTCTAACTCGTGTTACCAATCATTTTTACCACTTCTCGTGCCGATCTATATTCATATTATCTTACATCGTAGAATAGACTTTTTATCTTATGTTTCCAATCTAAGGACGATTTAATATATATGGGGAGAAGGCGAAATTCAGAGAAAAATGACGACTATCGGCATAAAAGTGGCGGCTGCTGAAAAGATGTAGGCCTATTATCATAGGACATGACTGTATTGGTATCAATCACAAAACTTTTAGCAAAACCATGAAAAAAAAAGATTTGGAAAGAGGAGGATCAATGAGGTTGGGATGAAGTTCACAGCCATGATAAATTATAAGATCTGGGTCAAGGCAAAATACTATATGGCAGGCACGATAGTGCCAGAAAACTTCGTAGGCCATATACAATTATTATGTGCAACCTTCATGCAAAGTATTATTTTGTATAGGCCCTATACACAATGCACAAAGGAAACGCGTGTGTTGGTAGAGATAATCATTACAACAGAAATAAATCTCAGGGGTTATACGCGACAGAGGAGATGGATAAGACAAAAAAAATAAATAGAATAGAAATTAAGTAAGATTTTGTCCTCCTACTAATTATGAGTTTCATTGTATATAGGGTTTACTGAGAGAGCTTTTTTTTGTGTGTGTAATAGATAAAAATGATTTCATCAGAGTACACAGGTATAGAACAGATCCAAGGACCAAAGTTCTGTCTACGTCAATCCCATCGATCGCGTACACGGAACTCGGGCCTGCTTCATAAAAAATTCTTTACGATTGATCTCATGGTGCGCTCTATTTTTTGAGCGTAACTCAGTGAGTCGAGCGTATCAGTACTGATCGTAATAAAGTCTGCTTCATAAACATTCATTGTTCTATTCTTGCGAGCCCGCGAATTCAATCTGTGGGAATTTTGTGAGAGAATGTGAGATGATGTCGATGACGAAACTGTGACTTGAGAAGAAAAGATTAATTCGGTTTGAAATGAAGGAGCCGCAGTGGGAATTAAACACCATAAATAATATCTTAAATCTTGTTGAATACTTAAGATGTGATTTTCAAAAGGAGAGAACATAAAAAGCCGCCTTCGTATGATGAAATAGTATTTTAGAAGATACAGGAAAGCCGATATTAGCATCAAGGCAGGGAACTTTAACTATCCATTTTAGCAAATGGGAAAAATCCTCAAAATTTGAAAATTATATGAAAGAACCGGGAGCCAAAATTAATGTGCACAGGGAGGGAGCAGGGAGGTGGAAGATCGAGGTAAAAAAGTGGGAAGGCTGGGGTTGGTCGATCTTTACATATCAAGGGAGGGGTAGTGAGTGGTGCATGGGGGACATTGGCTTAGGGCCTATCTAGTGGGTAGGAGAGACAAAGTATTCTTCTTCTTTTTTAATTGAATGTATTGTTTGCTGCAAAAGCAAGATTTGATTTCATTAATTTTATACCTTGATACCTAGCCCGACCAGACGCTGTTACACTATGCGAAAACAGCGTCTGACGAGCGCGGCATGCAGCCTCAAAGTGAGGAACCTCAACACAACTACAAAACTTAGGAAAATGTATACTTTTCTCCTTTAAACAGAATACTTTACTCACGTTAAATGCATGTTTCTATTACAGAAGAATAGTTCGCCACACTGGGTCCATGGAGACCACTTGCGATAAGTCCGTGGAACAAATAAATGACACTTTCTGGCGCAATTCCTGACCGTCGGTACGTCGCGACGTACCATGTACAGCGACTGGGCTGTGTATAGTTAGGCCTGGCGTGAAAGATTGTGTACCGTGTGGACATGCTGGATATGATGATCAATTTCGGTAAGTTTCATTGCGTACATTTGAATACTCAAAGCATCAGATGTAGAGTAAATATTGAAAAGTATACTCGTTGAGTTTGAGGTGACAAAAATGATGTTAAGTATCAAAATTAAAAGCTATCGTAATACGATTACGTCGCTCTCCTAGTGGTTGGTGGTCGCGCGCGTACAGCCCTGTCGCGACGTACCATGTACAGCGACTGGGCTGTGTATAGTTACTTGATACCAAGACCTGTATCAAGGTATCAAGATGTAGGTTCCTTATTGTAACGCTGATTTACGTTGATTTTGGTACATAAGTATTTTGATTTATATATTATGTATACAGTATCATCTGTTTTACGGGACTATAAACGGGCTCCTTATTCTACATCAGCATCTGTACTAGTTATTATGTATACATCTTCGCAAGAGCGCATCCTGATTTTTATGACTCGCGGAACATCACGAGGTTTGCCATTTCACTTCCGGGTTAAATTGTCCTGCAGCAAAACAAGATGGCAGGGATCAAAAGTAAGTATGCTGTGGCGTTAACTCGTATTTATACGATTTATCATTGAATTTTATCGACGGTATATGTGTATTCTGAAAGAAATTTTAGGACTTTAAGACTTGTCTGGACACCACCATGGACCTGCGCAAGCTGTTAAAAACTTGGCTGTTTAAATGTTAGGATGTTGTTAGCGACCATTTCATGTTGCTGTAGAAATTCAATGGCCATTGCCAATGCACGCAGCAGATACCGCCCGTCGGCATCGCCGAGCCGAGCCAAGCGGTGCGGTGTAGGTCCCTAAAGCTATTTACGATACATTACGTAGCGTAAGTTTATTCTCCACATAAACACGTTTGTACAGGTATCGGATCAAGTTCGACTAATAAGCCAATGTAGGGTTCAACCAGTACCAGCATAATCATGATAATGCCGTGTCGTTATGACCGCAGACTGGTGTTATGTGAATTAGACCAAGTGATAATATGTAACGTTAGTAATGAAATTTCGTGTTGTAAATAAATAAGTAGAGTTCTAACGTTAACTGTTAGAATAGATTTAGGGCCTAATCTAACGTTAAATTACACGTTCCTTCTCATGGTAGGGCCTGATGTTTTTATTTCTACTCTAACACAGGCCTCTAGACTCTATTATTGCATTGCTGCATTTCTATTTGGCAATATGGGTTTAGTTGATCAGTTGCAGTCCATTGCATTGGAGGGACATAGACATCTAGTCTCATAGTCAAAGGGTAATTGGGTTCCATGACATTTGCTCCTGCGACAATTGCTCCCATGAAATATCTGTCCGCTAAGCCCAACATAAAACCTACTCAAACACATAACCCTCACCCTAATCCTAATCCTCACATCAAAATAAACCTGAAACCCTATCACAACCCTATTCCCTAACCCTAAGTCCTTGGAGAAAATAAGACCGGAGCAATTGTCGCAGGAGCAAATGTCGTGTCACCGGGCAATTGTGCACTTTACGGCCCTATATTATCGGTGCGAGATTTTACCCTAATCGAGCAATGCGTGCGAATTCAATTACCTATCAGGCACCGCGGGTTCGACAGCGTGTCTTCCGACACTGTACTGTGTGCATGTGTGTGAGATTTCGTGTAGGGATGCAGTGTGTATGAATGTGTCAATGTGTGTGTGCGTGATGAAAGCACTTACGGTACGCCACATGGTTGCTCTAACGCCCTTCCCTGCGCGGCGTGGCGTGATCGAGCGCGAGCAGACCCTAGACAAACAGGGTGCTGTGCATTCATTGGCACACAACGGAATGCAATGAGTGGTAAACTTCCATGCTTCAATCATGATTTTAAATGAATGAATTCTGCTGATATCTGTAGCAGGGGATCACTTATTAACCTATTACAGAGGAAATATGTCCAGTCGCGGCGTTGGCGAAATTATTCTGTGAAATAATAATTAAAAAAAAAAAAAATCTTATCCCGATTCGTCAGTCTGTTAGTGTTTATTTTGTCTACACATTTACCGTTTAACGAGCCCGACCAGCAGACGCCATGCGAAGTGTGAATAGCTACCGATTTACGGGCAGCCACCACATGGACACACACACACACAAACACAAACCTCGCCCGCGTGGTTGGTTTGTGCAATATGTGATGGGGTCGGATATCGGGATGGATGAAGGAGGCATACAGTAAACTATTATTCACGTAACTGTTGTGGCGAGCTGGCGCAAGCTAGGATCGCAGACTACTGCCAACTTTCTCACACTTTGCCCCATGATCAAGGCAATTTTCTGCGATGAAACATTGTATATATATGTAAAGCTCGATAATCCTGCCCTGTATTTGTCGAAACTGAACACCAACAATCAAATTCGTAAATCATATTACTATTTTCCTATTTTCATTGTTGATGTTCCAGTTTTAAACTTCAAATTTGATTGTTGATGTTCCAGTTTTAAACTTCAAATTTGATTGTTGATGTTCCAGTTTTAAACTTCAAATTTGATTGTTGATGTTCTGATTTTGAATATCATTTATATTGCTGTTTACTGTGATATGAGTGTAGCCACTTCAGAACCACACTTAATGAAATTCTGCTCTGAGCAAACATTTGTGGCTGTACTTTTTTTGGGAAAAAATTGTGTAGATCTTGAGAAACTGCCAATCTAATGTCATAAAATTTTGCTTGAGAAAAATACACATTGTACTGAATATATTTCAGTACAAGTAGACTTCTCTGTATTTTCTCTCAGGTCAACAAAAATGTGAAACTTGGTATAAGTTTACAAACATAATACCGTGAATGCCTTCATTTTCACAGGGTTAAATCTTCACGCGAGCAGTTCAAAGACATACAGTGTACTCGCATGTTCTTAAATTGCGTGCGCAATTGCTTGTATGTTTTCATCCAATTAACCAAATAAAAAAAAAAGATATGCATACCACACTTACCAAGACCCACACCTGGGATGTGAGACTCGCACCTCAAGAGTCTTTATCAGGCTCACATGCCATATAAGCTTTTACTCACGCCTAGCAGATAAGACCCAACCCCCCCCCCCCCACAAAAACAAGATTTCCAACCACAAAAAACAAACAAACAGAAAAACAAGATTTCCAACCACAAAAAAAAAAAAAAAATCACATTTTGATTTTTTTTTTCTTCATCAGAATAAGCCAAAATACCAGTAGCAGTATGTGTAGTAGCCGCCAAATCGAAAGCTCCTTGCAAGGGAGACAGGATATACTCCCTTCCTTTTGCCATCTCTGCTTTGTGTGCATCATCCCTCTTTCTAGACTTGTAATGAGTACTGCACATTACACAAATACAGACAAACAATCCATTCAAATGCATTATGACCTAGCTGCGCTGAGAGTTACCAGCATGTATATACACACACAAGCTCACAGGCGCGGTGGAGCACCCCAATTATCTCGCAGAAATCCATCGGCAGCCGAGCCTCATTTGCATAAAATAAACAACATGTACTCACGTAGTTGAGAAAAAGTAAACAACTTCTCAAGCTAATAACAATTTCAGGAAACCTATTTTCAGATTAAAATTGAGTTAGTTTGAATTTGAAAACATGTCCGAATATGCACATATAACATATTAAAGGATTTGACAATGATAAAATGTGAAATTTTAGCGAAAACCTGGCGAGCAAAATTACCAAAAATATGCCTCGAAAATCATCCTAAAATTCACGAAGTGTGATTGCGGAACAAAAGCGCCATTCAAACAAAGTACACCGAAATTTATTTATCTGCTTGCATTTTAAATTTCATACCATAATATTCCCGGCCATGGTTGTGTCGGAAAAAAACAGAAGGTGATGTCAAAAATGACACGAACGCAAAGCGTACAGGTTGGTCCCATGTATAATTAATCGCGTCACTGTGGCGTTGCATGTCACAGCACACACAACGCATTGCTGCATGCAGCGTGCGCGGCAGCAGCTCAGCAATCACCGCCGTGCGACACTCAGCAAAATTGACTGCGTCACATGCAAACCAACAATGAGCACGAAATCCTGAATCTCACGTACCACGCATGCCCAATATTACGGGAAAAGAAATGACGTCATTTTCAATTGTTTCGCCGACTACAATTTTCTATTCCAAACCCTGTAGAAACAAGTTGATTTCTCAAAAAGTACAGGTGGTACAAAGCGAAAACTTTCACCATATATGGATTGAGGCCTGATGAACTTATGTTGCCAGTTTCGGACACATTGGAGCCCAGCCATAGTCCAGTCGGAAAAAAACAGAGAGCATGTTTTGCGAGAGGTGATTTTCAAAACGCTTTAATATCTCAAGTTCTAGTGCAGCAAATTTCATAACTTTTTCATCAAAAGGAAGGTTTTTAAAAACTTAGATAGTGTGGGAAGTTTGAGTTTACTAGCGGCACGCATAGCGGCACAAGGAGAAGGTAAAGATTTGACTTTTTCATGCACACAGTTTCGGGCAGCCGTGGATGCCCGTTGGAAATTCAAATACTGTAAAAGTGGAAATGTTCGCGGTGTTGAAATTTTCGCGCATTTTGCGCAACCAGAAACTAGCGCGAAAATAAGAACACGCGAATATTTTTGCTTGCCATACGTTCCTGTGCGTGATGTCTTGATTCCGCGGAATTAAAAACACGCGAAACTCTTCTGACCCGGCCTAGCGCGAAAAATTAGTCGCGCGAAAATATCCACTTTTACAGTAGAACGGGGCGATAATGAGATGCAAATTGGGGTGCTCCACCGCGCCTGCTCAGATGAATACTAGGACACATACATGGTGTATGCACACACATTCATTAATACGCACATGATACTACTAGTACTCGACGATTCAACGTGTGCATACAATTGTAGACGATTGTAAATATATTTTTGTGGGTTTTAGAATTCGTGCTAGCCAAAGGTAGCGGAAAATCCACAAATTCTTGTAGATCTTATGTTATTGCAAATAATTCTGCATCTGTGGTATAAAAGACACTTAACTGAATCAGAGATGAGCTAATCTCACTGGTAACAAAAATTGAATATGCATACTGGTATCATTTTATTTAATGTTTATTCTATACGACTGTAAGCCTGATATCATGTTTTGTTCCAATCATGACACATTTTCTCAACTTTGTGATTACATTTCATGCTCTGCATTGTCCTGGTGCTCTGACTTCCTACACATAATAGGGTAAGTGATGTTTGTTAATACAGATGTGTGTTCAGTAATTGACATAATGCTCAAGGAGCCCTCCTCACAGTCAGGAGAAAGAAGAAAAAAATTGGATATATCTAGCTTCAAAAGAAAAACTCCATTGCATGGTCACTGTGATGAAATGAGTGTAGTTTGGACATGTGATAACGACTTTCTTTGAAACCAGATAGGTTTATAGAATAGCATAGTGTTCCTAAGAGAGTAATATTGGTTGCAGTCATGCAATTGGGTGAGAGGATTATGTAATTGCCACATAGTTCTTCCATTGTGTACATGGACAAGTGAAAAAAAGATAAAGATGGATAATGTTTCTTTTTTTTTTAAGTAACTGAGTGACTCTGACTCTCCTAAATGATTCAAATAACTGCTTAAGTCATTGAAACTCTTCAAAGATATTGGAAAGAACATCAAAATTTGATTTTGATTTCATTCGAAAAAAGAGAATTTAGCAAAAATATTAATGTGGTGGCCAGTGGGAGGGCTTCAAAGGTGTGACATCATTACCTGTAATTTGCATGTGAACTGTGGTCAGCACTGAGAGCACTGAATTAACATGAGATTTAATTTTGTGATTTGATTTCTGTGTTCTTTCTTTTTGATTACTAATTACTCTGCTAGTTAAATTGGTACAATAATGATTATTATTTGTCATAATTACTGTTATTATTCGATCTACAGATACGGAAAAAAATATATATATATTCATATCAATATCCTGCATCACCATTGGAAAGTTATAACTATGAAAGTCAAGTGATCATGATGCAGTAGTACTTACGTGAACAATATTCTCCAATTTCTATGCTTTCAGCTTAGTGGGTTTGGCCTTCTCGGCCTCCATGGGGATTCTCATGAATGTCCTGGCCTGTGCAATTCCTGGACTTGGACAGTAAGTATTTTCAGATTTGATCCATGAGGTGACACACAAAAAAGAAGTGTTTGTTTGTTTGTTTGTTTGCTTGTTTGTTTTTAGGGGTCGATGTTAGCTCAATCTCCCTCTGCATAGTACAGACCTCTATGTTAGATTATTTTAAGAAATATCAGCTGGATAAGTATGGCATGCTGTACTAACTGTCTTCAGTGGTCCTGATCTTTTTTTTTTTTATGTGAAAGGATTAAAGAAATCTCATTTATGTACTCAATTATCAGTTTGAGACAAAGTTTTTTATTTTGTTTGGTGATAAGAGATTAAGTTATAGACATTGTCATTCATTTGGGAGTTTCTCATCACTTGATACAGAAGCAGCTCATGTGACAATCAATGTCACCGACTGTGGAGCCTGAATAAAAGAAATGTGAGATATCCATGATAGAATATTTGCTAGCTATTGACCACTGCTCTCACAGTGCATCTTGAATGCACTAGTAGCGCTGTTGCATTTGCAATGAACATTTCTTTCAAGTTTACACTTGTAGACTTGAAAGAAAGGTACTGTTTACCTTTGGGAGCAGTGATTTAAAAAATGTTTGAGATATCACATTTCATGCATTGTGTAGTTCAGTTGTATCACAAAACATCCTACCATATAAAAGCTTTGCAATAAAGCCTAAGATATAAGAAGATATCACTGTTTTTCTCAATAAACCATAACTGTAGACGGTTTAGTCTAGAAACATTTTTGTTATACTTATTGTTCATATTTTGCACACGTATTTAACAATACAGGACAAGTTCACCTTCATAAACATAAGGATTGAGAGAATGCAACAATATCAGTAGAACACATCAGTGAAAGTTTGAGGAAAATTGGACAATCGATGCAAAAGTTATGAATTTTTAAAATTTTTGTGTTGGAACCGCTGGATGAGGAGATTACTACAGCTTGTGAGTCATATACGTACAACAGTATAAAGAAAATGTAAAAGAAAATTCAACATATTTTCACTTTTTTCGCATAATAAAAGAGCACTTGACTTGCCTCTTTCTGAAGGCAATGGGAATGATATTACCCATAACATATTATGTCAGTAACGAGTCAAGGGAATGTGTACTTTTTTCAAAAGATGGAATTTTGTGAAATTCTCTTTATATTTTCCTTATATTGTTGTACGCATGTGACATCTAAGTTATTCATACACTGCAGTAGTCTTCTCATCCAGCGGTTACTGCACAAAAACTTCAAAAATTTATAACTTTTGAACGGATTGTCTGATTTTCCTCAAACTTTCAATGATGTGTTCTACTAATATTGCTACATTCTCTCAATCCTTATGTTTATGAAGGTGAACTTGTCCTTTAACAGTGATTATACTGATTCAAATTTTTAGATTGGTTGTTTCTATCCCTGACTCATATTTTAGAAGTATTTTGAAGTACTAAAGCTGGGTTTTTGTTTCATCTTCAAGTGGTAAATAATGCCTTTAATTTCATATATCCAACAGGGTGTGGTGGCCAATGTTTGTGGTTGTATTCTACGTCATGTGCCCACTTCCCATCATGATCGGCAACAGGCTTGCCAGCTCTGACAGCATTGGAGCCACCAGTAGTGCATTGCAGGAACTCTGCTACTTCCTCACTTCTGGTATCGTTCTCTCAGCATACGGCCTGCCCCTCGTTCTCTTACATGTCGGGACGGTGAGTCATTTGCATACATACCATCCTTGTTTTCGCCTTCTCCATAGCAGTAACTGAACTAAGTAGTAGTCGTCTCTCTGGCATGTTGCATTCCTTATGAACGAACCTGATTCTTGATTCATGGTATTTGCTTAAATGTCAAAATTTGCTCAAAATATATCTATCCTCTATGCATACATAGCATGCCGCAACAGAAATGCTATCCTCACAATAAGAGTCCTGTCTCAAAGTTAGCATCATTGTATTATTTATCTACTGGGAGATGCTTAATCTGTAATTACTTGGGAAAAGCTCAGATGATATGTTCTAGTGGCCCTTGAATAATGGTTTGAACCAAGAACTTGGCCACCAACTAGTAGTTGGTCTGTATGTCTCGAGAAATGATGCTAAACATGGCAAAATTCCTGTGTATTGGTGAAAATCAATGTTTAAGTACCCTGCCTATATCTAGAACTACTGCTGTGTGATACTAGGAAGTTCCTGTTAAGTCAAGCTCAATCATTGATACATTGCTGTGATTGACTCTCTTTCTATATCTTTGTTCAGATAACGTGGGCGGCTCTTCTTCTGATAATTTTTGGCAACACATGGTGCTTCATCACCATCCTCGTCTTCTTCAGAGTGTTCAAGCAGGACGATGACTTTGAGTTCCAAGTCTGGTGATCTCCTAATGCCTACTTCGTCCCTTCCCATAGGGTATCAGCCCCCCCCCCCCCCATCCCCCACATCAATCTTAGCTTGGTATTGATGTACCATGCTCACTTCATGCACATATGCATTTATACAGATTATGGTAAGACCATGAAGCTCGTCAGTATTTATCAAAAGGAAATTTTGGCAGAACACGTAAATTGGATCCCTTTGATTTGGTATCACATGAAATCTAATTTCTGTTACGCTAGAGATAGATACAGATCTAGACATTTTGATTTCCATTGGAAAAAATTTTCTACAAGCATTCAAAGTATACAATTAATTGTTTCCAGTGTTGTTTTTATGGTGTTTATCTACACCGAAGTAAATACAGTCACAAGAAATCTAAAAGGAATCACTTCAGCTTGCTTGGGTGCACCTAGTGTAAGGATGCACCACTATCAGCAGTTGCATAAGAGTTGCAGACATAGCAGCAATGCAAAGCTTTGCTATGACTGCAGTGATGACTGGTTTTTGTTCAGATTTACTTTGGTAGGGGGCAGTGATAAGAGCCTGAAAATCGTGTTTTGCATTAGGAGGTCAGGGGAGGATACAATATGGGACCAGGCTCACATCACCTTCATATTTGAGCATAAACTCATATTTATTGATCGTAAGAACTCTCACATCATATTTGTAAAGGCATCTCAAATGAGAACTTATTGACTTTGATTTGAAAGGGTTATGATTCAGTGTTAGATTCTGCTCATACCTGTTTAGCAAAGGATATGTTAGACCAGCTCTGAGCAAACAAACTATTCAAAAAACTACTGAAAGCCATTAACTCAAGTCACTAACACATTTATGAGTATGAGGGACAATTCATGTTGAGTCAGTGAATTTCAGCCACTTGGTAAATGATACTTTTCGTCGAATCCTTGCCATGTATACTATAAAACATGATATATTCGCGGCATGAATTTTTCTCGAATTGGAGATGGCCTTTTTTGCGGCATGAAATTTTCGTGAACTGCCACTGGCATTCAATGCATATAGTGTAGACAAGAACTTTAGCGTGCATTTTAATTTCGCGAATCTCGGCGCTCGCGAAATTCGCGAAATTCAAATGCACGCGAACATTCCTCGTTTGACAGTATGATGTATCATGACTTTGATATTCATTTAGGACTACTTTGAAACAAAAAGACAACCTTTGCATCAGAGTTTCAGTTATGTTCCCCAACTAAACTTTAGCCTAAACAATACACCATGAACTTTCATGTATTGATAATTTATTACTGGAAAATGAGCAAAGAAAATGGGATTCCATTTTTCCATTAATTTATTACATCTTCATATGCATGACAGTGCTCGACAATTCCAATGCATGATATGGAAAACCACAAAATTGTAAGTGTGGAGCCCTTGATGAAATGATTCTACTCTTTGTTTTTTCTGTGCAATTACAATGATATATAATATAAGACGTGTTTATCTGCCCATTGGCAGCTAGTGCCATGTTTGCATTGTTTGACTAGAGCTGTCTTTGTTCAGGCACACAAGACAAATAATAATCTTTCTTTTTTTTTTTTGCATATGCTTCTCTACATTTAGTTATAGCCATGGCAATATATTTTTCATCAAGGTTCCTTGATGAGGCAAGTTTTTAACCCTTTAGCAACGGAAGATTCTGTACATAATGGCCTATGGTTTCCTGGAAGGTACAGGAATATTGCTCTCATTTTGACAACTTGCTAAATGATGTAAAATAGCTCACTACATGTTTATTTTTGTCTATTGTAAGTTGATTATTTGAAAGCCTATCAAGACTTTACCAAGAGAATGGTGTGTCGCAGAAATAATTCAGACGTACTTTCCTTGACCTTTTGCGGTTTTGAGTGTTTTAGGAAGTAAGAAGATGGGCAGTTTGGGGTGTTCCAGTTGCTAATAGGTTAACTAGTCTGCCAATTTTTGTATATTTGATATGTTGATTTCCAAATGATGTCATGTTTTGCATCACATTGCATGTTCTGCATCACATTGCATGTTCTTCACAATTCATAATTCTATGTTTACAGCTGTAGGTGGGTAGTAGTAGCTTTTTTGTCTCAGTCAATCAAGACCACTTCATTAAGTTCCAAGTATGAAGTAAAAAAAGCGATTACAGTCAACTCAAATCTCGAAGGACAGGAGGAAAAGCTGTGACTTATATGCAGTATATCACAAACCATGCCCTTTCATATTGTGTTTTGAGGTTTGTTATCGACCTAGACAGATACTCGCCGCTATCGTCTACTACTTCAACTCATACAGAGTTGACTGTGCTTAAAATCAGGATATATACTTTGAAGATGTATTCATTACTTCATTGTTGTTTATAGTTTCTTTGAAATGCAACTTTCACACACACTTTACATTTTGAGCCAAGCTGTCCATATTTGGGTAATTTTGAATATTAAAATTTGAATATTGAATTTTGGAAATGGCAAACATTTTGGGTGGCAAAGGAGAGACTATGCATGTAGGGCTGACTCTCAAAAATCTGAAGAGCCAGATTTTTGAGAGACAGCCCCACATGAAATTAAGTAGGAAGAACAGTTGTCGTGTTATTGCATCAATCCACGATGTACGATAGATACATGTGTCCTTCCCCTGTAAAATATGTATTTGGTAGCCAGGGTAGATCGTGAGGTTTAGTTTACTTGTACAGTAACATCACTTGTCCATTGTGTGCAAGGTTTGAAATGTGGGGCATTATAACACTGTGCTCCCACCCAAATTTACCAGCTCACAGCGGCATATACTGTACTTTAAAAGTGGATATTTTCACACAAGTAATTTTTCCCACTCTGCTGGTAAAATGAATTTTGCATGTTTTTAATTCCATAGATTGAAGACATGAAATAGTGGTACATATGAGAAGCAAACGTATTTGCATGCTTTTGTTTTCAGGCTAGTTTTTGGTCGCGCAGATTGTGCAAAAATTCCACTTTTACAATATATTAATGAGTGCATGTGCACAGAGCATGACAAATTTATATTCCTAACGCAGTTCCCTAGACGTGGAGGAAAATGATTTGATACACAAGAAATATCGATGTTCATGGCATCATCACTTTTTAGTGACTTTTTTGCTAATGTTGACCTTTAACATGTCTCTAATTCATACCTTAATAACTACTTCAATTGCACTTTTTTTTTATAGAAGATATGGTACAATTAATTTTTCTGTGACCTGAAGATAATCTTCTACAGTGACAGTGCGTTAATGCCTGTCTGCAAAGCAGATTACTACTCAGTTTAACATTCTTTATTTCATTGTTCGCTAAAGGACCCAAATGTGAAATGTCCCCCCCCCCCCTAAAAAAAGATAAATGAATAAACTACTACTAATAATAATTGTTAAAAAAAAAGGAACATTTTTTGAAATAAGTTTGTGAAGACATTTGAAAAATGCAAAATAATAGAATGCATTGAAAATGATAGAAAAGTAAAGACGAAAAAAAAATCATTAGTGATCTGACGTCAAGGCATGATCACTATTCGAATTTTAAAGTTGCCAAAGAAAGAGAATCAACTTTCTTTTAAAGAATTTAAGCTGCATCAAACAGATATTTGCCTGTAAAAGCTACAATTGTTACTTTACTTTGACAGTAGATTGACAAAGAAGCAATGATTCTCTCTAATAGTGCTAGTGTGAAAAGATCTCAATGATTCTCTCTAATAGTGCTAGTGTGAAAAAATCTGTAAAAACTATTTTGAAACTGTATGCAGATGATACACATATCCAGTCCTACTCCATGCTCAGGAGAAGTCTTAGTCTTTAAGAATGTGCCGTACATTGTGTAGATGATGGACTTTAAAGGGAGGAATGGAGAGGTGCATGATTTGGCTTGCCAAAGACTTATAACATGTTTCCATCATTCAAGAATTAAGATAGGAATAAAGTAGAAATCTCAGCAAACTATTTGCACAATAAATGCTGTTACTACAACCCGTACACTTTGAATTTGCTGTTACATAATGTAAGTACACATATGATATGTATCGTTGAAGACTCTTTTATCCATTTCTTTTCTTGTCAAGTTTAATGAGTATGATTGTGTTTTGCACACTGTGAGCTTTACAAGCCCTAATCCTTTCTTTTCCAGCTTCTGCATTGAACTATACATAAACAGATCAAATATGTATTATACAAATATAATCACCGCCATGTACATAAAGTTGGGTAGTGAGATTGACGCTGGACTTTATAAAGCCCGTAAACTCTGTAAATAGTTCCAAACAGATCCGTTCTGAGCAGATAAAGAAATGTGACGTGATATGCAATTTAAAATGCAAACTGTCAAAGCGGAGTCAACCTCTGATTCTTTGTATGTTGTTATGAAATAAATACTCAGCCAGTGATATTCGGATGTAGTCTGTAGCTGCAAATAAACCAGATTTTTGTATTGAAATGAAAGTGTGAAAAGTGCTGCAGTTGCCACTGCTAGAACAAATCAGAGACCCCCATCACATATTTTGCTTCATCATCAAACTTCTCATTTGTATGTGAGTGCCACTAAAACAAATTTCCTAGCACTTGATCATATTTCACTGGGGGGCAGTGTTGACTTGTGTGAATGTCGTATTGGTGCAAATTATTGATTTAATGCACTTTTCACATGAAATAAGAAGGTTCATGGTATGCGACAGCCCAATAGCTGCAAGGAGGGACTGAACAGCTCTTTTTAGCTCTTTCCTTTCTCATGCAAGATATAATAACACTAGAAACATTCAGCACTTATTTTAGCAAAGACATTCAAATCTGTCAATATGATCCGCCTGTTATTCTTATTGTTGAAAGTCCCCCTCAAAAGAATTATTTTATAGAATTATGATTAGAGTAATTGCTTGTCCTTTATATATATATTGATATAAATATGTATTTTTCTTTTTCAGTTTCATACAGTCCATGTAGCATCCTGCCTCATGATTTAATAGTTTAACAGACTTTTTAAATACAAGAAATGTATAAACGAGTACTGTTTAAGAATCAAGTTCATCACAGGCATACTTGTCTAAAAGAACATTGCATTTTTGTACAAATATTGTTGATGAACAATAACTTATTTTTCCCATTTCTCATGATAGGACAGCTCTACCTGTAGACTATTTGAATTTGCAGTAAATGAACCAAATCAAGCAAACATTCTTATAAATATTGGTAATATGTCGATGGGTAGCTGGATTTCATGCCACGTGTGGTTAAGATCTGCGCGATACAAATACAAACTCTACAATTCATTGTTTTGGAACAGTATTGTGTATGTAGGCACATCGTTTGGCAGCGCAGTACATGTACATCACTTAGTAACGCAATACTGATTTTTTTAAAAGATTTATTATTATTATTTGGAAATTAGTTACATCACAATTTTTTAATTCCCCAAAAGTAAGGCATATTAATTTGTAATCCTGTTTGTGTTTGCAAGGTTATACTATTCCAAAAATCCAGATAGAAAAAAGAAAAAAGGTACGTTGTACTGTAAATACATGTAGAAATAAATATTCTAGCATAGGCCAAATTGAGGAGAGAAAATGTTTTGGGGTGAACTAGATATGTAAAGTCGTTTATGGAGAAAAGTATCACCCACCCATTAGAAGAACATCTTTTATGATTTGAAGTATCATTCTGTTGTACATAAAAAAAAGATTAAATGTATGTACAGTATGTATTCAAATGATTAGAACATGTATATGTCGGATGTTTATGGTTACTTAGTGTAAGTTATGTTGTATGTAAGGTCAAATGAATGAACATTAACAGTTTAATTAAATTGTGGTAGGTTCTTATGCTGGACTTAATATGTCTGTGTTAAACCGACAGTCATTTTAGAATGTGGTTTGAATTGGTTGTCTGTGCATGGTTCAAGTCGTGTGAGCAAAATTCAGTACTGTGAATATGATGATGAACACGTCTAGTATCAGCAAAACACCAGGGCAAATCAAATGCATTGTTTAAAATTCATGGACTTATCTAAAACAAGCACAAGATAGATATACATTGCACATTCATGTGTCAACATGCACTTATTATTATATGTCTGTTGGAGTATACCATGTTTCAAGTGCATTTTTGCAATAGCCATTTGCATAATCCACAGACTGCTAGTCAAATACCGTTGTGAATTTCAGCCCGAGAGGGTCAAGAAGAAATTATATCTAGTTGCACAGGAGTTTCCAGTATGTTTCAGTTTTCTGTGCAAGTGTCCCTACACATATGATGGAGTTTATGTGTGTGTGTATGTGTTTGTGTGTGTGTGTGTGTGTGTGTGTGTGTGTGTGTGTAAGAAGAGGTTGCATAATAACTATGAGCACTGCGACTCATATTACTGGTACATTCGACACAAGCATTCTTTTTTCCTTTGAGTGGAGATGGTATATTTCCAACATTTTAGTCCCTTCTCTTACATATCCACTGAGTAAAGAGTTGTGAATTGTATGGAGTGTTTGGCAAAAGTGCAATGACCAGCATTGAATGACAAAAATGAGAAATGGCATTTGACCGTTCATACGTGGAAAGTAACACCAGATACTGTATATACCTGATAAAGCTGAAAACAAACTTTAATGAGAAACAGCCACCCCACGGTGAAAACCAGTCTTATAGCACGTGATATATTACAACAAATTTGTGTTCTTTCTTTCTCCTCGTTTTTTTTTTTCTTGTGCGTGTGTGTGTGTGTGTGTACGTGTGATGAATGCTATGTTTTTTATGCCTCCGCCACGAAGTGGTGCCGGAGGCATTATGTTTTCGGGTTGTCCGTCCGTCCTTCCGTCCGTCCGTCCTTCCGTCCGTCCGTCCGTCCGTCCGTCCTTCCGTCCGTCCGTAATGAATTTTGTGGACAAGGTAACTATCGAAACCTGTTGAGGTATCCTAATGAAACTTAGCATGTATGTGTATTAGGGGGTGAAGTTGTGCCTATCAACTTTTGGGTGCACATGCTCAAGGTCAAAGGTCAAAAGGTCAAGGTCAAATACATAAAATTTCACTATGTCCACCATATCTATTGAATGCCTGAAGATATTTTCTTGAAACTTAGAGTATACATGTATTTCCCAATTAAGATTCTCTGGT
Organism: Diadema setosum; assembly: GCF_964275005.1. Lineage (NCBI taxonomy): Eukaryota > Metazoa > Echinodermata > Echinoidea > Diadematoida > Diadematidae > Diadema > Diadema setosum. Next base: position 36,634,142 of record NC_092697.1, on the reverse strand, counting down.
GAAAGTTTGGGTCATGAGGTCAAAGGTCAAAAGGTCAGGGTCAAATACATAAAATTTCACTATTTTCACCATATCTATTGAATGCCTGAAGATATTTTCTTGAAATGTAGTGTATACATGTATTACCCAATTAAGATTCTCTGGTGAAAGTTTGGGTCATGAGGTCAAAGGTCAAAAGGTCAAGTAAAAATATTAAAACTTCTTTTTTTTTTCTCCGTACCTTGGAAAATTGTTCAAGGTATCTTCATGGAACATAGTATATACATGTACTGACTGGAAGTGATTATCTAGAGAATGTAGGGTTCATGGGGTCAAAGGTCAGGGGTCAAAGGTCAAGTGCAAGACTTCAAAATTTTACTATTACCCTCATATTTATGCAATGCCAGCAGGGTTATTTTTTTTACACTTGGTGTATGCGTGTGTAACCTAATAGAAATTCTCTGGAAAGTTTTTTTTTTCTCTCTTTGCCTCAAAGGTCAAAAGGTCAAAGATCAAGTGAAAGTGCTGAACTAACTTTTTCCTCCATATCTCGGAAGTGGCTCAAGTTACCTTGAAACTTAGTACATATTATGCATGTTCTACCTGAAAGTAATTATCTTATGAATTTTAGGGTCAAGGGCCAGATGAAAATGGTAACAATTTACTATTCAATTCAGAAATTGCACTTTTTCTCCACACCTGTACCTTGAAAATTACTCAATGCCTAAATGTATAGCGGGTCAAAGTCAAGTTAAAGGTATTAGCCCACATTTGTAAACCTGCAGCAATTGGTCTCATAGTTAGCATGGAGTTTGGGTATGATTGCAGTAACACCTGTGCAAAATTTCGTTCCAATTAGTCCATTACTTTCATAAAAATAAATGAAAATGCACCGTAATCCGTATGCATGCGTATAACACTCGCTAGCTCCGGTCCACGTACGTGTTACATGTACAATGTACGTAGCTATAGCCCGCGCTCGTAATTCGATTTTGGGTCGGGTTGACCCGGTTTGAAAATTGATTTTAAAACGATGATTTTCTCTCTTTTATCGAATGGTATAGACAAAGAGCGACAGGTGAGGTATGTTACTGTTATAACTTGTACTTGAAGTCATATTGGACCTGTTTTATGCAGTTTTGATTTTCGTGGGTTTGCAAATGTGGGCTAGTACCTTTAAAGTCCTTAAATCCCTAGATACATGCTCTCCTATTCATCCAATTAAACCTACGTCAAGGAAGGTGAACATTCAACACATTTGTGACAAACTCGTCATTCCAATATTTTGCCAATTTTGTGAAAATGTAATCACACAGTGTCCACATGTACTATCTAGACCTATTGGGAAAATCATGCATTATGGCGGAGGCATACCAGTCGCCAAAGCGACATTTCTAGTTATTAATTGGCACAAGAGCCATTTCAGTGAGATAATAGATGAATCTTTTTGTTATTGAAAACGATTGTGATGTACACCGCTAGCCGCACCATGGGTCCGTTTCATGAAGTTATCACATGAAAGTCTTTACATAAATCTCAGAATGGCCAAAGTTGCTCATATATGCTGCTATGGCGGACTTTCAAAGAGAAGAAAATTCATTTCACGAAGTCTCTCATAAGTGTGTCCTATGAGCAAAAAGTCTTTCCAAAAGACTTTCACAAAATGGGCCTCGTGTTTTCTACATTATAAGCAAACTTAGTTAACTTTTAAGTTTCACTGAAAACTCCTATATCCAAACTACATTCCCATGACAAAATAATGAATTTGTCCGTAATGTAGCCTTTCGATAGGAAAACATCAACATGACATTCGTTGACCTACAGAATGTTTAACTGCTGATCCACTCGAATTGGGGATAAGACGTGGAAAATCGCTGGATTTCTACTTCAGAGATTAGTGGTGAAACCCACTGATCTCGTGTATTATACGTCCAAAAGAGATCAGTGGATGAAACCCAATTTGGCGTAGATGGAAATAGATAAGGGCGTCCCCAACGACAGGACACCGGACTAATACCTTGGCTTCTTCTTTCTTCCATTCCCGCAGTTCCTCCTCTCCCTATCTCTCCTCTCTCCTTCTTTCTCTCCCTTCATATCTCCCTCTCTCTACCCCATACCGTGTTCTTTATCCTTATATTTCTGTGCCTTGGGTTTACTTAATCAAGGGGGAACCTTGGCTTTCCATGTTACCTTGTATGATATTAAATGGGTTAGTCAAATATCGGTTAGTGATTGGCTAAACACAGTCACGTGATGGAGGTACATCGGTTATGTTCGCCCATGGGCAGAACATTTTTGTTCTGTTCTCCCATGGGAAAACATTTTCACGTAACAAATGACAAACGATACCAAACGTTTGAACGATCATAATATTATTCTTCACGCAATCAATAGGATAACCCATAACAGATGATGGTATTGACTAACCCATATAATATAACAGATAATGACTTTTGTTGTCGGGAACATGTTCCAAACGTTCCACCCTCAGGATTTGAAGTGCTATTTCGGGAGGCTACAAGTCCCTCGACTTCGTCTTGGGACTTATAACCTCCCTCAATAGCATTTCAAACCCTTTGGGTGGAACATTCGGTATGTTCCCTCCCCGCCAGTCATCATCTATATATTAATTTAATAAAGTATGTTTATGTATAGCATCTATCCATTTATGTCAATATACCCACCTGTTTTTGTGTATGTATAATCTATGTGCTTCTCTCTATTGTCTTTTAGTTTCCATAACACTATGACTTATGCTCTCTTCTTATACAGAGTAGATACCACTGACATTAAAAGGATTTAATAGGAAATTGACCATACATTCTTAGGATCATCCGTGTCGAATTCTCTCTTTCGATGGCAGCAACAATCTGAATTTGTCGTAGGGTAGAAAAACGTCTTATTCCAAGTATTGGTAGTCATAATATAATTCTGGTGAAGCACGCCAGAACTTTATTTACCATTGTCTATTATTATTATTATTATTATTATTATTATTATTATTATTATTATTATTATTATTTTTATTATTATTATTATTATCATTATTATTATCATTATTATTATTATTAGTAGTAGTAGTAGTAGTATTGTTATTATTATTATTATTATTATCATTATCATTGATAATGATAATAATAATAATAATAATAATAATAATAATAATAATAATAATAATAATAATAATAATAGTACATTTATAAAGCGCATAATAAGCACATGCTTCTCTATGTGCTGTACAATTCAGATACAACATACAAACAAATGACTAACAAAATATGTAACACTCAACATAATAAATACAATAATTAACAAAAGGAGTAATGAATGTTTATCAAAGAAGACGAAAAAGGTGAGTTTTAAGACCAGATTTGAAATTTGCAAAACTGGGTGCACATCCAATTTTTTGTGGTAGATTGTTATTATTATCATCATTATCATTATCATAATTATCATTATTATTATTATTATTATTATTATTATTATTATTATTATTATTATTATTATTATTATTATCATCATTATTATCATTGTCATCATCATCATCATAATCATCATTATTATCATTATTGTTATTATCAATGCTTTTTTTTGTAGATGTGTGTGTGTCTATGTCGAGTAATATGCATTCCTACTAATAGTGTTTTGTTTTTATTTGATTTTTTTTTTCTTCAGAAAATGTCGCAACTATAGTCATCCTCAAAATTTTCACTTATAACAGGACAAACTTTTACAAACGTATATAAAACACGTGTCATGAGTTGACTGGGAGATCTGGTTTGATTTGATGTTACACGCAAAAGTAACAAGATTATTGGTAGAGCCGAAGACGGTTAGACAAAAGATATGCTCATTTTGTGCCACTACAACGTCGAAGTTGTGCATGCACATGATGTGTTTTAGTTGCAGAGACGGACACTGAGTATGAGTCCTTGTCTTTTGATCAATAGCATTTCTTGTCAGTGTGGTTTTTCAGTGTATCTGAGTTCAAACCGATTTTATGTCTCAGAGAATCATCATGCTTGATGTATTTTCACCAGACAGTGAGTGCCTTACATGTAACTTTCCATTACTTCAACCTTCCTCTGTTACATAAATGCTAATTTTGCCGTGAAACAAATTTTTAGGGAACTGCACTTGATTCAAATAATACATATGTTCAATACTGAGAATTTGATGTACCATACCCTTAATAGATATGAACCGTAAACGCGTTCGTATAGTAATATACTCTGATATATGAACAGAGTTCGCGTGAAATGTATGGAGTGTAGAAGGACTGGCCACTGACTTTTAAACTGCGGCTTATTTTCTCTTTCAGGGCCTGATAGCACATACGTTTTTTTAGCTTGAGGATAGATAGTCACAAGTATTCTCTGATTCACTTCTATAGTCTGGCCGTTATCATATTTCTCCTTGTCTTTCTACCTTGCTCTCTTTTTTTTTCATTTTTTTTTTATTCATTTTTTTCATGTACGGCATAATAATAGTGGTCAGGTATTCCTCTGCAACGTACGACGCTTCGTTAGCCCTGCCTCCTGTAATTAAACCCATGATGTGAACATCTACTCGAGGTCATTGTGGCTGCCATCCTGGTGTCAGTGGAAGCAATGAATCAATTCTAATTAAATTTGTCAAAAAACGAGTAATCTTCCTCGCTATGCGCTCACAATGACGTGTTTAAAGGGAAGATGCTCGTGAGACCATAATGGAATCCGGAATAATAACAATAAAAAGAAATGCCAACTGGCAGCGGGATATCTGTTGCAGCGCCCAAGACAGGAGTTTTGCGGAGTCCAGTAAATTGTTCTTATACCAACCGGCTGGCTGCTTTTAAGCGTTTTGTTGTTGTTGTTGTTCACATTCTGTGCACAAATAGTTGGAGCTATTAAAAGGCTGTGCGACTACTTTGCACTACTATTGATTATTTTTCCATCTCAATAAGTTATTGTAATAGAACTCCTTATAACATTATTGTATAGACATATAATTTTGTTCACAGTAATTAATTTGTGCCCTTGAGCATAAAGGAAATGAATTATAAACGCCATTTTGTACTTTCTACTCTCTGTGAATTCTTTTAGCATCTATATCAACATTATCTTTCTTTTGTCATTCCTGTAAACACTATACATAGTAAACCCTCGTGATTATTTTACAGATAAATCAGCTAATATCAAAGTTGCGTAAGTACAGATGTATCCTGCATGAAAATGATGTCCAGTCCATTTAACACATTTCAGACATCGCTATGAGATCACATTAATTGACCGATTCCTTGTCTACCGTCAATGTCTTCACGTCTATAGGTTAGGGAGATGCGACCACACTGAACTGAAAATGTTCCAGGCATTAACCACATCCACAGAGCCAATTTCATGGCGGGTTTCTCCTCCGCAGCTCTTCTCGTGTGTCAGTTGAAAGTGGTATTAGCAAGACTATGGTGATCGAGCCCTCACGTTGGGATGGAAAAGTTTTCTATGACGAGATACAAAATTTAGTTTAATGACTGAAACCCCATTGTGCGTGCCAGATGTTGCAAGATTCACATGAATTGCCACGCCCACCGTGAAAGATTGCCAACGCATTGGCTGTAGGTTGATGACGTCAGAAGAGAGACAAAAAACGTATCACTGTGATGGTCATAAGGTGTTGTAATGAAAACGGGCATGGCATTAGGAACGCCGTGTGTGCAGTTTGCTTTGTTTTAAGTGGACTTGGTTAACAGCAGCAAATGTCACAAGGCAATCTGTCCGTGCCAGCGTCACGGTTAATTGTAAATTTTTTGTCATGCATAAAATAATAATCATCGATATTCAGAGGATCCATCCATCCAAACATCTTATCTGTCTTTTTCTTCTTCTCTCGGTCTCTGTCTCTGTCCCTTTCTTAGTATAGAGGATATGATATATATATATATATATATATATATATATATATATATATATATATATATATATATATATATATAATATATATATATGATATATATATAATATAATATTATGATATATAACGCACACACACGCACACACTCACACATATTGTATATAATATAGTATTATATATAGTTTGTGTGTGCGTGCGTGTGTGTATGTGTGTGTGTGTTGGAGGTGGACATGCAAGCGTAGTAATTCCATGGGATGTTTTGAAATCTTTAACTCTTGTTCTGTGAGATAACAATCATCAGCTTGCTAGCTTTCTATAGCATGAAATTCAGAGACGATTCTGAAAGCTCTCGCAAGCAGAGCTGAAAATTCCTCTAGTTCCTAGAAAGAAAGAGACATTAAACTGTTTTCGGTCATGTCAAAAGTAGGACGCAGTTATCCAAGGCCGTGCTATTTGAGGCGTTTATATTTAAAGAGAGTCAGAGAGAGTGGGAGAGATAAAGTAGAGTTCACTCTTGCTGTGTTCAGAAGTTTAGCACCACTGATCCACATCGGAATAGCGATATACAGTGGCGAGAGCACGCCCTCGTGCTTGCGGATGCGGAAGACGAGTCAAATTAATAAAGAGCGAGCCAGCTACCTTCGCGAGCGATCAAGCGGATATTTCAAGAATCTCAGAACTTTTAGCTGTGAAACAGAGCGTTTGACACGCTGTGTTCAGCTCATGCTGGAGATTTTGTGGCGATTTCTAGCGATTTCCTTCTTCTCCTTTGTATATCTTTATCAAAAGTAGGCCTGCTGTGAAACAATGCACCCACTACACATTTTTGCACACACACAAAAAAAAACCTGCGCGGTTACACATGCTATCTGGTTATCATTCATTTGCCACTTGGACTTTTTGTTTAAAAATGAAGCTGCGAACTAACAAAATACAGTTTATGACAGACCTTTAAATGTTTCAGAAAAGTGAACATTAGTCATTTGCTACTCGCATGAATGTTTGCATGATCAAAATAAACCATTTCAAAAGCAATCCATTATGGTGATATTCCATTTGCAAATTTCTTGATTGTGACAGAGTAATTGTTGTCATCCATTTGAAAATCATGACACATTTCGGGCAGCGTAGTTTGATTTTCTTTTTCTTAATAATTGAGCCACCACAATATCATCACAGAGTTTATAAACTGACGAAGTACACTTAATACACATTGAAATCGAATACTGCAAAATCTAACATCAAAGAACCACCATCACTCACTCCTATTTCGCCTTCTTCCATTTCTATTTTGTTATCATTTGATGATCAATCGGAATTCCGAAAAGCCCATAAGCTAAACTAAAGGTTAAAGACAAAATTTATTGCTATGTTACAGGGATGCAATGATGAAAGATCAATATTGATTATTTAATTACATATGGTATTATATACTGCTGATATCGATAACCTTGGTGACAATCAAATCCTTTAGATAGCAGATTCTCCGGAAAAAAAAATAGAACAATATTTGACATATATGTTTCATTCAAAGCTGTGATTTTAAACTATATTGTATAAAGGAAATCTCCATTTCCAAGCCCCAGGCTTTTGCGTGATTTCCTCTTTTGACTCACACATCTATGTAGATATTTTGAATGTGATTTTATGAAATGAATAAATTGAATTGAAAATTGAATTGAATTGAACAAGGAATTAGCACAGAGAGAACAATACTCCGTTTCACATATTTTTGAAAGAATACACACAAACCTGCACAGTGAGAGAAGAGATGACACAGAACATCAACATGATTTGAAATGCATGAACATTTGGACAGAAATTAAACAAAGATTAAATTACCTAAGCAATCCTTTTGATATGCAGTTTGCATCAGACAAAATGTACGTGTTGCCTGTCATCTATTGAATGTATTACTAAAGTAGTTGTGTTGGTACGAGATGTCACAATGATTATAATCAATCTGAGTCTATGGAAAGTGTGAGGAATGTGATTAATAAATGATTCAAAGGGTAATGTATATTGCATGCGTAAGACATATCATTTTTCGCAAAATGATCTTTTCTACAGCGGCGCGTTTCATAATACTTCTGCCTATAAACACGACTCTACTTCCTGAGCAGGCAGCAGTCAATCATTGTGTTAGGTGTATGTCCATTGATTCCGACCAATCAGCATTAGTGTCATGGTTTGATGTCACTGAACACGGCATGTTCGTTTATTCATTGGCTCGTGCAGCGTGTCACGTGCCAGTGTAGCTTGCATGCAGGTGACTTATCTCCCTGATCACGCCCACAACAGCAGCGCGCTGTTGCAAACACAGAGTGTACCTTCTGCTTTGGTGCAATTTTCCTTCTTTTGACTACCTGAGAAGATAAAAAAAAAAGTAAAGAAAGAACGTAGAGAGAGAGATTGAGAGAGGGTTAGATGAATTAATTAATTAATTTCCATTAGCTGAAGACGAAGGTCTGAGGGCGTGCTATCCTTAACAATCTGCACAACCCACTGATCACTATGTAGGCCCATATATATTTCCGTAGAGAGCAGTGGCACAACCCAATCCAGAGATAAGAGGAGTTGAAATATTTCAGATTTTTGTGATTGTGCTGATTTATGTAACACAAAGAAAAATAATTTATACTGACATTGATCTGAAATTAGTAGTTGCTGTTGTTGTTGTTATTGTTGTTGTTTTACAAAACGTGGTGGTTCTGAGAGATGAGTAATAAGAAAAGAAAAACAGTGTCAACGCAAATCATCTAAAACGACAAAAACAACAACAAAAACAACAACAACAACAAAAAGCCTTCTAAACAAAGTTGTCTCCATCTTCATTTCGCTTCAGCTATTCCAGTAGCGCGATGAGCATGAAATCAAGATTAAGATAATAATCTAGATTGAAATTCATTAAGTGACTTTACTGTACAGTGTAATCAGCTGTACAGTTCTTCTGACCCACTTCGAGGTGGCAAATAATTCCTAAATTATACAAGTAATAAGAAGTATAATTAGAATTCTATTAGTAATAATGAAGTATAAGTCGAAGAGGTTAGCATTTCCCAGGTGTTTAAGGCAGTGAAGTCACATAATGAAATTCAAAGTAGGTAAAAATTCCAGGCAGTCCCAGTTGGCTATAAATACCCGTGTCAGTGAGCAGTAAGCATCTTTTCAAAGAGAATACGGCTTTAAATAGACAGACCAGCAACACCATGCAGTATTGGGTGCAATGCAGACAATTAGCTCACTGGTCCTTCTCATCATACAGACAAGCAATAAATAAGGCACAATCATTGCTGTTCCAAAGGCACGGAGCATTCTTATACGTATGGACATCTCAAGTAAAGCAATTAAGCAGAACATCAGCATACAGTATAAGGGCCCACCAGTTTTGACTTCTGTACAGTGTTGTAAGGGGAGGGTTCAGAACTGAAGAGTATCGATCAAATGAGATGCTGGGTGGGAACCTCTTTGACTTATACTTCATTAGTACTAATAGAATTCTAATTATACTTCTTATTACTTGTATAATTTAGGAATTCCATTACGTAATACTCGTATAAGTCTTCAGAGGTTAGCATGTTCAAAGTTCCGTACAGAAGTCAGTCTAGTGGCATGAGTGAGGGCAAGAGGACAAGAAGGATGATGGACAGTTTTCACAACAAGGTTGAAACTTTGGTCATGACTCCTCATGTATAGAGAATGTCTATCGATGGTGACACACATTGTCGCAAACAAGAGAAGAACTCGAGCAAAGTTTGCTTGAGAACCTACTAGTATAAGGTGCAAGGCATAGGTTTTGAGTATGATATCATTTTAATACCTTGCGTGCTTTAACTGGAGCAGGATTAAGCATGATAGCGCACAGACAAATTAATCAAATACAATGGACCTCTTGTACCGATTTTCCAATCAAGACATAATCCTAATCATGTTCCTTAATATTCATGTACATTTGAAGGAAGAATTAGACATTAACCAGTTCATACTTGGCATAGTAATATTGCAGCAATAATTAGAGGCAAGTCCATTGCATTTTGGGTTGATATTAGCGTTTAAGTTCATCAGTTTGGTGGACCGAATCTCCTAAACGAGTGGCCGAATAATGTGTCGCCATTTTCCAATGCACAACGTGACAAGTTGATCATTGGCTTTGTCAAGACACTCTTCTCTGGTGTGAGAAAGAATATGGATATCATCGAAATAGGTGATTGTTCTAATGCCACTACTCACCGAGGCAAAGACAGGTTTCATAACTTTAAGGAAATTCTGTGGGGTCGAATTAAGGCCAGATGGGAGGCACTGAAGGAATGCAGTGAAAATACTACTTAGCATTTCAATTCGAAAGACTATGCTTGATGAACAAGGTGAACGGATACGGATAAATATGCACCCTTTGGAGGGGCAAAAATAAGGCCGTAATCAAGCGAAACTGTTCCACTCTGGAGTGTTCGTATCTTACAAATTTGTTAAAGTTTTTCAAATTTATGATTGGACTTAGACCGCCAGTCTTTGGTAGCGCTAGAATAGAGTTGATACTCCATGTGAGGAATCTCTCTAATAGCTTGCTTTGCGAGAATGTTCGGAGACAATTCTTCATGGGTTGCCTTTTCCTCCTCGGTAGAATGTACACTTTGTAGAGGAAGAATTTATTGGTATGGGGTTGAAATGAAATTATTGGCTTCATAGCCAACTATTGTGGCCAATATCCAAGGCTCGGGAATTATTTTGACCAGTCATCTTTGGAAAGCTTGAGATTTCCAGCACTGAACGGTTTTGGACAGTACTCATCCTTTTTTTTTTTTTTTTTTTTTTTTGCTGGCTCGCGTAGAGACATTCATGACACACGATGTATGCTTATGTGACACTTGTCAATTTTTCTCAGATGTCTTTCTGAACAACTTTCTACCAAGTGGAATCGACTTGCTGCGCAAGTGTTGCTGAGAAGGGTTGAGAAGGGGTTTCAAGATACCTCGATGGTGCATGCTCAGATCATACGATAAGCAAAGCCCGAGAGTGTCAGGCCATCGATGGTGACATGAGTTGTTAAAATTCTCGTTGTGTCAATTGCATGGATGATTATCCGTGCATGATCTGTGAATTTCAGAAAGGATTTATCTATGTGGTAGAAGTCCCTTCACTACATTTTGTTGTAGAAGTTGGGAGCTCACAAGACCCAAGGCCTCGTGAAGGAGGATCGCCCAAATTTTGCTCTCGATTTTTGGTGTGAGAACTGCTTGGGCATTCGATGGCAATTGAGCATTTGCTTCGCGATTTTATGGAGCACTTACCTTCTGATATGGGCAGTGTGACTGCCTTCATTAGCAAATCAGCCAATTTTTAAATTTGGCCCAAATGAGATCACAATTTAAGTTAAAATCAAATTTGGTACCAGGCTTTGAAAGAGTTTGGCTGTAAGGACATGGCATCCGGATCGATTCGGTTGTCAAAATGACCATAACCACAAGGGCAGAGTCAAGGCCACCCATGCAGGGCAACGCAATCAGTTTTGCCAGGAAGGAGGCTGACATGAGAATATCGTCGTCTGTTGAGCTGCCGATGGGGATGGCTAGCTCGCTGAAGTCTTCGATGGGCGGGGCAGCGCCCCTGTCCCCGCGGACATGGCTCGCATGTCCGGACTAATCGCCGGGAGGAGAAGCTCTCCTGCACCAGCTGGCATGGCTCGCATGCCGTTTGTCATTACCACGGTGTGCCGCCGCCGGAGAGTATCTCGGTCTCTCTAGTTGAGCTTCAAGGCGGCCTTCCATGCCCTGATCTCCCCGCGGGGATGGGGGCTGAGAGGTAGCGTCGTCTTCCTGATCACTAGACATTTGAGTTTGTGTATAATCAGGGAGGTGTCTCCCCTCCCTGGTATAATTCACTGCCGTCACACTTGAAAAAGATGCTTACTGCTCACTGACACGGGTATTTATAGCCAACTGGGACTGCCTGGAATTTTTACCTACTTTGAATTTCATTATGTGACTTCACTGCCTTAAACACCTGGGAAATGCTAACCTCTGAAGACTTAAACGAGTATTACGTAATGGAATTACCCCGTAGACCCCTTTCACAGTGCGAGGCTCGGTCGCGGCTCGGCCGCGGCCAAGCCCACCTTCATTTCAGTGTAAACGCGCAAAAGGCCAAATGCGAGGCCAAAATTGGCCTCGCATTTGGCCTCGCTCTGGAGGTGGTCTCGGCCGCGGCCGAGCCGCGGCCGAGCCCGGCCTTTTCTCAGTGTAAACGCAAACTGGGCCAAATGTGCGGCCAATTTTAGTCTGGGCTCGGCCGCGGCTCGGCCCAGCCCCGCACTCTAAACGGGGTCTTAGACCCCGTTTACAGTGCGAGGCTCGGCCCACTCCCGCTTCGGTGTAAACGCGCAAAAGGCCAAATGCGGGGCCAAAATTGGCCTCGCATTTGGCCTCGCTCTGGAGGTGGTCTCGGCCGCGGCCGAGCCGCGGCCGAGCCCGGCCTTTTCTCAGTGTAAACGCAAACTGGGCCAAATGCGCGGCCAATTTTAGTCTGGCTTCCAAACCCTCTGCCCGTACTATTTCGCTATTCAGGATATTAACCCCCTCAACGTCACATTTTAATCATGCGAAACGTGCACTGTCCTCTGAATACTATATTATTCAATACCCCATTTTACAATCCCGTCTTTTTTTTTTCCCTTCCCCACTTTCCCCTTGGTTTCACAACTCAGCCTTTCCTTCTGCAATATTTTCACTTAACTGCATGATATATAGTATTCTGTATTTTTTTTTTTTTTTGGGGGGGGGGGGGGGACCTTATGTAACAATCTCTCTCTTTCGTTTCTTTTTTTTTTTGTAGGTCCCAAACAACATTCACCTTGCACGCATAAACCTGCTTCAATTCCGTAATGGATGTACGATATAGATACGTGTTCCCACGTCGGGTTTGTGTTATATATGCGTATTGGTGAAATAAATTGATATTAAACTAAATACATATACTTTTAGGTTGTGGTAGTAAATGCTTATGGAAACGTATTGGAAGGGTATCCGTAAGTTCTAGCACATGCATGACATAATTTTGATTTAGTATTGATTCCTCGTGTTTTGGAAGTCCTAGCACCCAAAAGTTATTGTGTCATATTATTGGCAAATGCCTTCAAAAATTGATCATTTTTTCAGATGTAGTATGCGATTCATTTCATCATGATTCTTGCTCCATACGCTGTCCATATTATGACAGGTTTATGTCATTCCACGTAGGATATCACGGCAGTATCGATATCAAGCGCATAACTTGATTTCTTCTCCAGATATTTCTGCCCTTGTGACCTTTTCTGTCGACATCATGTAAAATATTGAAACCGAATTGTGCGTCACAGCACTCAGTGGCTGGTTGGCTGTAACTAATGGCATGTTTCTAAACAATTGTCGAAATAAAACGACAGAAAAATACTTAAAACGGTGTAGCATTCTAAACTTTCTTTGTATATTCCGCGATAGAGTTTTTACTCATAAGACTATAGCAGAGGACAATTCATTAGCAATAGGATATGATATTTAAAGGGATGGTATCGTATTGGTGGAGATGAAGATTGGGTTTTTAACTTTTGTGAGGTACCAAGAAACCAGTTACGAAATAGCAGAGAGCATCACCATTCTAAGAGGAAATCAATGTTTATTTGATAAAAATCAGTGTTGGAAGGGCTGAGACATTAAAAAACGAAGTAAAACAAAGCGATCGTAATAAATTGTTGATCCCACCTTTTATTGGGATCGCACTGTCTTGGATATCTCCGCCATTTCAAAACCAATTTTCATCAAATAATCGTTTAATTCCTTTTGGAATTATACATGCTCTTTCACATATCATGAGAGGTGTCTGATTATCTCTCAAAAAAAAATAATAAAAACTTGATGTTAGGTCTCAACCAAAACTATATATCCCTTTAAAGTGACAAATGTGTTTTTGTTTTTTATCATGCTCTTACGCAAACGTACATTTAAACAATCAAATGTATTCTGACAATGACAGAGACAAAGAAACCATGGTTGACTGGTATGTTTAAGGTGACAATTTACTTAACACCAATGTACCTGATACTGGTCAAAATCCATTACTATGGTTACCTTAAGAATAAATGGTGGCCGAGATCATTTCTAATAACCTTATGGGTGCACCAAAAAAAAAAAATTGTCTACCTAATATGGAGTAGAAATAGAAGTGGTGCAGCTAACCATCTTAAATTTCGCAGTGTTGATCATCACTCTCCTTGCAACCAAATATGTGGGTCAATTACCTCATGTTAAAATCTCGCAAGAATAATCTTCAGATTAGCATGTGACAATATCTAATTTTATTCTAGAAGAATGATCCTCCGCCCTTTCACATTCCAATGAAGTATGGCCGGCAAGGTGAAATCATCTATGTGCGACTTTGTACCCAAGTTCAAGACTTACCATGGCCACACTCAATCAGTGTTTCCCGGGAGTAGCCCGGCCATCAATCTAGTTAATAAAAGATACGAATGGGTGGCGGCGGGATGAGTTTACAAGAGACGAATTTTACGGACAATTTCCTCCTGGTGCAATTTTTTTAGTTTCTTCTTTTTTTTCTGTTCTTCTCGGCAAGAACATACCCTTGAGAAAAAGCATTACCCCTTTTAATACGCTCAGTCACCTGCGATATTTCAATATTTCAATCTACCGCATCGTGTCATAAAATTTGCATAGTTACATAAAATATTACTGGTCCCTCTGAAAAATAAGGAAATTAATGACGGAATGGGAACCTATAAAAGTGGAAGAGTTTCTCAGAGTTGCCATCAGATCGCAGTCCAGAAGATCATTCGGTAAGCAGAATCAGTGTTTCTCAGTACATCTTCTGTCTTTTGCTCATCTCAAACTTTCATTGCAGATGGTGTAATTTATTCTTTTGTCTCAGTTTGAAATAACGACTATCACATAACCTTTGAATTTCAAAATTTCGTAGTTTGAAAGTTCTGCAAACTTGGTTTGGTGTCTAGATATGCTTAGGCAATGCTTAACTTCTCCATGGTCTGTTTTGACTTAATTAGGTCGTAGACGAATTGATGTTGTCGTGTTGTTAATGGAAAATGGAAAATAGCAATAAAATCTCCTAATTTTTTTAGAAATCAGCTTTGTTGTTTTGCATCTTGACAACGCGAGATCCTGTTGCAGATGCGATATTTTGCAAGTCTTTGCAAGTAGAGTCAGTTCAATCTATAAGCAGTGTGACACAAAGCTCGAAAAAACACAAAATTCACATTCAACTTAAAGACAAAACTTAGAAGAGCTGAGTTGACGTCATTCTTTTTTTTTGTTTTTGTTTGGTGGTAGTTGTGCATGCTCTCCCGCAGTAACCGAATAGCCAATTCCTAATGTACCGCAATGACCAAGGCCCTTTGGAATCCCACTGAATTAGATCTGAAGAGTAATCTTATTCTTAGATAAAATTCAATTATACTAATGTTGTAAAGAACGAAAAACAGACAACTATAAGTCTTAACCCTTTCTTTTTCTAGTTCATTCTCATCGCCAGCTGTATAAGCCAAACCCAAATCTATCACAATGGCCAAGGCTCTGTTCTTCGCTCTCGCTGCCATCCTCTTCGTCGCCGCCCTGGCCGACTTCGAGGAAGAGACCCAAGGCGACATCGAGTTCCTGAAGAGGGACCCCGAGATGCAGGAATACTTCATGGCCGAGAAGAGGGGAAGGAACATGAAGAAGTACAAGTGTAAGTAAAACCAAGTTTAGAAACAGTTTTGACAAGATAAACTGCTTGTGTCTGTATAAACAGAAGTATTTTCATCTTGTCACATTGGGCTTACCCCGTTTTTTCCAAAGTATTCATGGTATGTCATCTGTCGACGGGAAAATAATTGAACCCGTTTTGACATAAAAGAAGAAGAGCAAACTCTTAGCATTAAAAAATGCAAGAAAAAAAAAAGAGTCCTGCATTGACTTCGAGACCGGCATTCAGCTGGACACGAGGACTACTACCAGAAGTGAGACAAATGTAAACACTTCCGAATGTTCGCATTTAATAGTGAATTAGACAGTTCAGTCTTGGTGCAGTGGTAATATGTATTCTTTGCATCACCAGAACTGACATGAACATCAGTTTGAATCTGTTTACTTCGCACCTGTGCTGCCAGTATCAAGAAAACACTCAGATCCAAACTTGATATTGTTTCTTTCCTTCAGAACTAAAAATCAGTACATGTAGTAACTTGTATATCTATTCTAAACAAATGAATCCACATTATTTTGTCTCATTGTCACGTCTCCCTGCATCATGGACAAACAAAGACAAATAAGACAGAGAGAATTTCACGTCCATATTGCTTCATCTATTTGCAAGGTATCTATTTGCAAAGATATCAAATGGGTTATGTTCGTTATTCCGAAGGTTTGTTACTGCCAAAAATATTTAAATATCTAAAGGTTCGTTATTAGGAATACACAAGTTTCCTATACCTTGTTTGGTAAACCGAAAATGAAAAGGATTCTTCAATCGAAGCATTTGTGGCGTTGCTCCGAAGGATCATCACTCCGAAGGTTCGGTAATTGAAAAATGAAATCAGGTTCGTTAATCCGAAAATGAAACAAGGTTCGCTATTTCGAAGGTTCGGTAATCCGAAAATGTAATCAGGTTCGTTATTTCGAAAATGAGATAATGTTCATATATCAGAAAAATGAAAAGAAGGAGCGTAATAAAGCACTCTTCGGAAATGCAAGCCTCAATTCGTTTTCGGATTTAAGAATCTTTTGAATAAAGAACCTTATTTCATTTTCGGATTAACGAACGTCAGAATAACAAACCTCATTTCATTTACTCGGACTTACAAACTATCGGAACAACGAATCTTAGGAATAATGAACTGTAACTATCTAAACAACGCATTTTCTGACCTCTGATGTTCTTTGTTTTATTACATTCCGAACAGACTGCGCCATGTTCAACCAGGACTGCTGGTGCTCAAGGAGGACAAGCAAGGTTGTCTTCTGCAACGGTGAGCCCATTAGCCCATTTCGATCCTGCTCATTTTTTTCTAGTTCGACTTTCTTTAGGGAGAATTTTGAAGGTGATTACATACTAGTATAGATTAATTCGCTATAACACAGAACGACAGGTGGGGATTCCTTTAAAATTCATTAAAGACGCGACATCAGAAAGAAAGTACGGTGTATTGCCTAACGAGGAGCAGAGAAAGAGAACAAACAGAAAATTATTAGACCACGTGAATTAGATTGCATCGTCTTAAGAGACCTTTGTAATGAAGCACGGTCGTCATCTTCCGCCTATGTCTGATAGTAAACGTGAATGGTTTGCATTTCTTTACAATAATACTTTTCATCGTTGAGTTGGGATCATGCAGACTATTATCTGTTGCTTTAATAATGATTATCCGTCACTTACACCTTCAAACTGTAATACGACGGACATCTCTTATTGCGTGGATCCCTTCCAATAATTTCTTGTTTTTATGGCCCCCTCTGAAACTTAGGTAGAGTCCAGAACCACATCGAATTCAGAAAATGGATTTCTGTATGCATTTATTGCTTTGTTTATTACTTCGCAAATATGATAATAATTATGATAATAATTGTAATCTTTTGATAAATGCCTGAAGAATAATCAAGGGGCTTACCAACTTCTAGGTTGCAAACCAATGAAAAAAGGCAAATCATTTCATTAAAACAACTTAAACTCACTTATGTTATCACTGTGGGCACAATTCACATGTCGAAACTCTATCCCCCCCCCCCCCCTTAAGCCCTGAAGTCATTCGGTATTTGGATTCTCCAAATTGAATTCTGTAAAGCTTTGCATTTTCACAAGCGAAACAGAAACGCGATCCTCATACATAATCAGTTTTAATGTGCATTTTTTTTTTGTTCCTTACCCACCATACAATGACCATTAAAGTTAAAAACAAAGTGTTTTCATTCAACCATGAACCTTTGCGACTTCACTAAAGTTCAAACCTTTGTACATCGTGTACCAGCTCTTTGCTTGTACACAGTTTATTAGATTCGGTATGGATGGATTCAAATTGACAAACGTAGTGTTCCCTTAAAATGTCCTTTTGTGAGACAGAAGAATGGAGATACCACAAAAGCTATAGTCATTAATCAAATTACTGCATGTCTTACTGTGATCCAGTAGCGAAACGAAACGCGCGCTTCCACCTGATTATGAGGGTGACGACAATGATTGGTCCGTCTGTTCTTTCCACAGGTGCTGGCAACGGTGGCGACATCTCTGGACTCTAAACTGGCACCCAAGCACGTGACTGATCAACTGGCTTATGATTTTGACCCTGTTCTTAGACATCGGATCCTGACGTCACAGCAAAGTCGACCAAGCTGTTTTCTCAGATGAGACCTAGACCTCAACACGTTTTACTTCCACAATGCCGACTTTTGTAGACTATACTTTTTTGAAAAATTGTGTATGAACCACGTAGACACCTGTGTTTTCATACCCAATAAATGCAATAAACTCTATATTTCTCAAGTACCGATGTTTTAAAAGTATTTGTTACGTCTATGCATTGGAATAGATTTTGATGCCGGCCTGTATGCCAGTGTGCTTGGTTTGCAGCTATGTGACATGTAAATGGATAATGGCTGTCTGTGATTTGATGAGCCCCTATCTTTGTACGTTGACGTGAGGGTAATGATTTACCTGTGCGCGTGAGTATCCTTTTAATCAGCAAGTGTGCTTCCGGCGTGTGTGTGTGTGTGTGCGAGAGTGTCTGCTTTCGTTTGTTGGGAAAGGAGAAAGCTGTATCAACCAACCATTTGAAAGGTACACATTCCGAGATTGAAAGGACACTAAAGTTTACGAATTTATTATAAAATATCAGAATGAACAGAATGAGACTGTGCTGTCAGAACAACTATTCAAATGCTGATTTGGCACTACCCAAGCAAACCGCATACGATTCAATGTCATCATCTAACAAATATGACACAAGTCCACACAAGTTAAACAGAAAAATTAAAGAGTTTTGGTTCAGAAAAAAAAAAAAAAGAAGAAAAACTACCTGCACTATTACGATCATCAGGAAATCTGAAAGTGGTAACATACAAGACTTTTTAATGAAACAGGAGCATAAGAAGAAAATAATAGAATAAAAAATAAATATAAAAAAGAATAAACAGGAGAGGGGACAAAGAATAGAAAAAAAGAAAACAAATCACTTCAAAAATTTTATGATAGCAAAACTAGAGCAATCATCACCAAAAAGAATACAAGGACATACATACAACTCATGAAAAGAAATGAAATTTAATTGCCACACCTGTACAGGACAAATATGTTATTAGGCAGCAGGACAAATAAAAATCATGCATTGAAAAAAAAATATATATATATACCATGTTTTAAAACACATGTGAGATATACGGCACACCAAGTGTGATCTATGTAAAAAACCAAAAGAGAAAATTATCAAGCAAATAAAAGACATTGATTAAAAAAAAAAATACGTACACATTCATTTCACTCATGCATGTTCACATGCATGTTTTTTATTTTCATTTCCAATCAATATAAACAGGTGATACACTTGGAACAAAATAATACATATTGGTTATTAAAAGAACTTCATGGAAATGAAAATTGAGGGGCTGCTAAAAAGCGAACTTGTATAGTGCAGTCCCCTCACTTACGTTACATTACTGCAAGACATTAACTATACATGGCTTTATAACACAATACAACGATACATGTACCGTACAAGCTAATCATTGGAAGTATACAGTTTCCATTCAATCGAATCGGATGGTAACATGAAGCATACGCTTTCACACATACACATACACGTACACATACACACACATACACATACACATACACACATACACGCACACACACATACACACGCACACACACACACACACGCACACACACACACACACACACACACACACACACACACACACACACACATTGCATAATACATGTCCTGTACGCAGTAATCATTACATTCAAATAGAGGTAGAGGTTGTTAGGTCTACCGCACTATTGCGGTGTAATTAAAAGTACAGTTACTTGTGGTGAGATCTGCTATGAAACATGAGCTGCAAGGAATTATGAAGAGATAAGTCCAACCGTTAGAAATTTGCAGATGTTTAACACACCTCTTCATTGCACACAAAAAAAAAAAGAAAGAAAAGAATGCAGCCCTGCAGAAAGGTTATTACTTTTAACGGATGGGATGAGAGATTGAATGACAGACACGAAGATGATAGCCGGGGGAATGTGCATAAGTCACCAAATATGGCGTCTTATGAGGAAAGGAAAAGAGCAGTCTTGGTCATTTGACTGTCACATGACGTGGACATGATTCATTTCATGCGGGTTTCTTGTTGGGGCTCAAGACATCGATACGATGTAATGCATTCAGCCAGAGGAAGTGCATTTCAAGCAAATTCATTTCTAAATGTTATCTTTGGACACAGGAAATAAGAAGGATTATGGGAGACATGTCATGTTCACTTCCAGTTGTCCATCTTTCTTCACTCGAGGGCTCTAAATTCTAGAAATCTCTCCTTTTTTCTATTCTTTTTTTATGATGATAAACCACTAAACAAAATATACACCAGATAATGAACGAAAAAAAAAAAACGCTCTTCAAGCCCAAATATTTTCTAACTTAACATGCATTCACAGGTGCGTTGACAATTTCTGCAGTGTGATGGTCATTAATATATCTTGGCACGCAAAGAGACAGTTGATAGTTGCAAGGATTAGCAGAACAGTTTTCTGAATTTGTGGCTAATAATGTTAGTAGCTCCATGGGCTAATTGAGTCAGGTCAGTCATAAGCGTTACCGTGCATGGTTGTGTTGAAATTTGTATAGACTGTCATGCTGTCATGTGTTACCTTTCTGTCTACTATAAGCAGTCCATTCTGCATGTTACACCGGAAGAATCTCACTGGAAATTTGTAGCTGGGTTAGCAACGTTCGATATATTAAAGTAAACCTTAAAATGTCAGGTAATAAAAACATATCATCAGGCGTTCTGCTGGACATTTGTACAGTTGAATTTGTAATACGAGTTCATACATATGAAAACTGCTCATGTTGACTACATGTAAAGTTCTGGGTTAAGAGCCAAAAACGAGATTCAGGGCCCCGCGGGTCTCAAAATTTGTTGTGAACTAATACCTAGAGTGGTGGGCATATCTGGAATGTTTAGAAAACCTATTTCCATATCGGAAATAGGTTTCGTGTACCAAGCGTTAATCGAGCCCGCATCCGTCATGCAATATTCTTCCGAATTAACCGTCACAATTCGATTAAACAATGCAATGTTGAACAGTAAAGTCTTAAATGTTAGATTAAAATACTGAGAGCTGCAATTCTGCTACCCGATTCTCTTAAATTGTGCTAAAGTGGAGGTATACGTGTATTATATATATATATATATGTATATATATATATATATATATATATATATATATATATATATATAATATACATAATACATATATGTGTAATACATACATATATATATATATATATATATATATATATATATATATACATATAAACTGTTCACAGAAGTAACATATCTGTGAGTGAATGTTTGCAATCTATTTAGATTTAATTATTGTTTAATCCATCTTATTTCAAGAGTATGATAAAAAGACACACAAAGCTATATACAAACTAATACAAAGAAAGGACAAAAGAGATGAACTTGATGGTAAGAACCACACGAGAAACAATGCTTATAGATATAGGGGCCCCAATAACATAATACTTTAATGGTATATCTTACATGTAAGGCATTTTAGATACCTTGATATTGGGGACACATTTTCCAAAAGTTCTATATGCTCGTACTTTGGTTTCTTTGTTTTTTGTTCTCGTTTTTATTAAAAATGATCACACAGGTCAAACAGCAAAGCTCGACGATAGCTGAAATGGAGCTATGTCAGTATCACTGTATTATACAATGTCGTAAACACTGTGTATTCCAAACCTTTAAGTGAAAAGTACTCAACTGCGACGGATGAAATTGAAGAGCTTGCTTCCAAAAGGCGGTAAATCCATTGAAAATGATGGATTTAGCGCCTTTCGGAAGCAAGCTCTTCAATATTGTTAGTAATCTGTTTGACTTCTACAGAATCTGAACAGATCCATGATTTAGTTTATACATTGTTCGGTGGTTATATTACTTAAGAAAGCGGTAGAAGACAATCAACGAGAAGTTCATTATGCACTACCATAGTCTTTTATTGCATAATATGTGTTCATTTATATTTTTAATGGAAGCTAAACGTACACACACATTGATCAGATAAGACATCGGTTGCTCTCTGACTTACACGATCTACGGGTTTTATTTCGCCGTTTGTTGTACTTCATCCCAGTGTCATTCGGACACCTTTACATGGAAGACATTTATGTGTCTATCTGGAATTATACTAATCATGTAAGGCACTTGTAAGGTTTACCACATTGTCCATTTTATGTCGTTTTTAAGATGAGGCAGTATTTTTGCGCCTTGCAGACCCCAAAAGGAGGTGATCTTCAGCTTGTTAAATCTTTGACATGTCATACTAATCGCAAAAGCATTACAAAGGAATTTAAATCAATTATAAGTTTATCTCTGAAACGTTGAATAGACAAAAAACACACAGCAGATGCATTCATATCAATATCACTGCCCTAATCGCCACTGAGTGGCAGTATCCAAGAAGGCAATTGGTCTTTAAAATACCTCACGTCTTCTCCTGCGTCCTGAAACATGCAAACTACAAACTATACAAAGTGTCAGCAGTTAGTTTTAGATTGTACACGGCGTCAGCGAGTTTTGATATTGTGTGTTATCTCTGACTGCCTGAAAAGGCGACTCAAAAATAAGGCTGATGTCCAGTTTTCCTCAGTCGAGTATGACCCTGTGTGTGCATGAGTGGTCAGATTGTGAAAACTGACCCTTTATGCCATCGTATCAATCAATATGTCTTTTCTTGATAAGGAACATACTGATATCCCTCAACTAACGATAATTCATCAATTCCATACATAAAATAAGCATACACATATACAGCAAACTCACACATTTACATTTGCAAATCAAATAAAGTATTTTGAAATTTCTAGGAGCCGATTACCAGTGAGTGATACAATGTTTCGATAGACATGTTCAGCGGCAAGTGTGAATTATGTGGCTCGTTATACTGATGAAATGAATGACGAAATTGCAAGCTTTTCTATTCTTAAGACCGTGTATGTCTACATATTGTAATGGGTTAAACAGCCGTACTTTAAGACTTTTTACGTCCGGACACAGAGTGCAATAACAATTACAGTGTAATCCAAGGAAGCAGTTGGCCGTCATGTCACAATATTGATTTGACATTGATAAGTCATAAATGATATAAAATATTTCCATCCGTAGGCACGCTGCAACCGTGTTCAACGAAGCCTTTAATTGATTTCACAGTTTCTGGGGGCGAAATTTAAAGCGACATACTGAGAGACAGTGTGTAAAGTCTATGATTAAAATTTAGAGCCTACGGTGATAATGGCTGTATAGTCAACTTTGTGATTTTGAGGCAGGTTATTATCAGAACATGTGTTAACTTCAAGCTATCTCGCTGTTTCGAAAAATTGAGAGTCATATTCAATCTGATTGCTTGTAAAATTATCCTTTTGACAAGTCAATAAAATAACCTTTTAAGTTGTGTTATTAAATATGTATTAGATGTTATGTTTTTCTCTCTCCCTCTCTACCTATCTATCTATCTATCTATCAATCTATCTATCCATCTATCTATCTATCTACTAGTATCTATTTAATCATCTCTCTATCTCCCTATCTATCTATCTATCTATTTCATTTCATTTATTTATTTATTTCAGCACGGCACATGATTCAGCCAGACGGCTGTCTATCTATCTATCTCTTTCACTCTCCTTTTCCTATCTCTTCCTATTTTCTGTCATGGGCTGTGTGGGTACGGATGTTTGTGTGTGTGTGTGTGTGTGTGTGTGTGTGTGTGTGTGTGTGTGTCTAGATTGTACGGGACACAATAAAAGAAGACAAAAAGAGGGGGTAGTTTTCTTCGAATTAATATCTCTTGAGACTGCTACCTAAATGTTCATCTATAAAACCTGAGAATGGAAAGACTGAGCAGACGACCTCTAAAGTTTATCTTGATTTCAATTTTTACATATCATAAGGAACAACTGAGTTTGTTATGACTTCAAAAGTACTTGACATGCTCAACAGTTGAATCTACATTTTGTTTCCAAGATAACAGACTTTCTCCATGAACTTCTTTTACTTCCATTTCAGTGAAACTGCGTCCAATACTTCATTTCATTATACATGAATTTTCCTATAACTTAACATACATATTATGTTAGATTAAATCCATGATTTTTACTTTAACTTTGGTAATGGATAAGGGTATCTTGAGAATCTATGCCTGTCTTCCACAAAGAATGAACTCAACATCCTGTTGACTAACTTAATGCCAAACATTTCAGGCATCATTAACTCTTGTTACGGATCCTTGATATTGGCGGCATATTGATGAATAACAAGGATCGAGTGCACCTGTTTAGAAGACACCAGCAATTAGAGTTGATTCAAGTCACTTGTCTTCCCCTTATCCAGTTTTATCAGCTTTTGATTAAAATCTCTATTGTTGTAAACCACTCATGGTAGTGAAAAGGCGCAAAATGTATAAAAGCAGTTGGTTGTCTCGGCATCATCATCAGATTGCCGACCAACAGATCCAGAGGTGAGTTGAAGAAAATTTTCTCCAGTTGTTATCAGCATTACATGTGATTCAGCAGTCCTCTTCTAATAATATTTTCACATACTACACAATATACCATAATAGTACACTTCTCATATAGAGAGTCAACACCATCTGCACATGATTGTCGTTCCGACTGAAATTTTGATTAATCTTTCCATGTTATCAGATTCTACTCCGACGTTTTCCTTCAGTGTAAACCCGTTAGATCCCTTTCATTTTGAAATTAATCTTAATCTCAGTTAAAAGGCTGCACCTCTATACATATAGCCTCAATTGATTATGTCCATGTTGTACACACACAAAAAAAAAAATCGAACTTAAATGAGCCAACAGCAAATACTTTACCCTTTTCTTTCTTCTAGTTCATTCTCATCGCCAGCTGTATAAGCCAAACCCAAATCTACCACAATGGCCAAGGCTCTGTTCTTTGCTCTCGCTGCCATCCTCTTCGTCGCCGCCCTGGCCGACTTCGAGGAAGAGACCCAAGGCGACATCGAGTTCCTGAAGAGGGACCCCGAGATGCAGGAATACTTCATGGCCGAGAAGAGGGGAAGGAACATGAAGAAGTACAAGTGTGAGTATGCAAAAACACGTTAGGCTGCACTGGCGTCTTGATAATCAAATTATTTCATCATTCGAAATCCATTCTTTTTATAGCGATTGATACAGGTATATGCCAAAAATCCTACATGGTATCAACGAAATACCCGTTTTACCTACGTGTATGTAGTTGTATGCCTTTCCCATAGTAACATACGTTCATAACGCGAGCACACGCACACACACAGACACACACACACTTTACATAATGTTGCAATGCATCTTGATAACCAATGGAATTGTGAGTGGATTAGTATGACAATCGCTGTAAGCAGGGTGGACAGATACCTGAGGAAAACAAAAATCAACTTTGCACGGGATTAAAACTACACCTATTATAGAAATAGCGTATATAAGGGCAAGGCGAAATGAACTAAGCAAAATATAATATGTAGGCCTAGATGAAAGTATTATGGTCTGTTCAGTACTTTGTTACACCCTACTCAGTTTCACGAAGAACAGGACTTACGCCACTCAATTTGCAAGTCATAATGCACACTGCACCAATGTCGTCAACTCAGACCACTGATGTTCTCTGTTTTATTTCATTCCAAACAGACTGCGCCATGTTCAACCAGGACTGCTGGTGCTCAAGGAGGACCAGCAAGGTTGTCTTCTGCAACGGTGAGTTGCCATAGCAACATAGTGTCTTATGAAGAACATGCTCCTTTAAAACTTGCGGTGGGTTCATATTATGCTGATTATGAATCAATGGTCAGATGAATGGGCGAATTTTCATGAAAAAGAAAGAGTCATCTTGACACGGTCTCAGACCTTTATAAACACAATTTTATGTGGTAAGCAAGATTTTATGATGTCAGGATAACAGTGAAATATTCATAAAGGCAAAAGGGGCTATCCCGAAAATTCATTCAAAAACCTTCAAGGGCAAGGTGTGTATCATCAACTGTTGGATATTGTGCCGTTCGAGACATGAGGATATGAATGAAATGCTCAAAAATAGTCAATCCTATGATCGTGAATATACAGCTAGGGCGGTGAGTTGGCTCAGTCGGTAGCACGTCTGCCTCACGATCACGCGGCCTGGGATCGAACCCGAGTCTGGACTGAGCAATGTTGTGTGTAAGCATACCGTCCCCTCTAGAAAGAGGCAAAACACTCTGTCCCTAGGATAGGACATGAAATGGAGGTCCCGTGTATGAGAGAGTCACAGCTCATGAACGTAAAAGATCCCACTTCATTCATTCATCGCAAAGTGCAGGGTGTTTAACCCGGTGAAGTGGTCCCATCTCACATCCCAACTGGATCCAATGGAAGACCAGCTTCACGTATGGGCTATTCAGCCATCTTCTCAGATGGAAAAATGAACATACAAACAGCTACATAATGAATTTGTTCTGACCTCTCTTTGACAGGCGCCGGAAATGGCGGTGATATCAGCGGACTCTAAAACTCGTATCCGAGTCACGTGCCTGAGAAGCTGCTTCGGGATTGGACACACCCACAAATTGAAATCCTTCCGTCATCGCAAAGACCTCTATCTAGAGTGATACCATGTGGACATGGTTGCAAACCGCAAAGACAGAACTGATATTGAACTGCCATCCAATCGTGGCCAGTTACCATCTTAGAACATATCTTTACTGAAAAGTCTATGAATGTATAAAATCTTTTGGATGATGAATGTAGACAAGAATAAACGAAACTTCATGTGACAATGACATTCATGATTCAAGTTTGCTTGTTTTTTCAAAATCGAGTGTAATATGGATGTTCTGTCCGCTTGTTTGTGTGGTTGAGCCAACAAATAATGGTTTATGTTCGTGTGCAGTGTACTATGTGTCATTGCGTGTGTGTGTTTGTGTGTGTGTGTGCGTATGTGTGTGTGTGTGTGTTTATCCGTCTTTGTTTGAGCATAGATTATGTATGCGTTTATGATTGTTACCTAAAGGCGATACGAATACGTAGAGCTCCATGGTGACCGATATTCAAAGCAAGTACTAATCATAAACACAGTTGTCACTGCCCTTCAATGGCGCCAAATCTTCTCTACTCTCCTTGCAAAATTGAGTTTCGATAATATCCAACAAAGCAGTCTACAGAAAGAGAGGGAGAAAAAGAGTTTCTTAATTATAAAGTAATAAATTCCCCACAAATTATTAGTATCGTCATTAAGCATGCAGGATCATTTCAAATTCTTGAAATTTAAGAGAAGACTAGATGAAATTTTGATATCTTTTCTGATATTGGGGAGAAGACATAGGGATGAATCATGTTTAGATGACATTGACGTACATCAATATCAATTTAACAATCATCATTTCCATGTACGATCGACAACCATAATCGATTGTAATCACATCGCGATTATTTCGTTTATTCTAGACGCAATCGATATCACTTGTCTGACTCGACGTCCATGTCGTCTGGAAATGATATAAATGCCAGGTTTTCTCCGTCTGATTATCAAAATACCCGCTACGTCGACAGGTTCCAGTTCTGATCACTGACATTTTCTTCTGCCTGTTTAGCAGTTCGAGAGGTTCGTATTTTTGTTGAAAAATCCACCAACACTCTGTTGACTGTGCATAATGTTGACTTCTTTGCCCATAACTTGTTTGAAATTAGCAAAATAACCAACAGAGATGTACAGGTACATGTAATCTTACTCTGTTTACCTGTTCCTATATACATCCGTATATCTTCACTTATGGTAACATTTTCCTCGTATACACGGCCAAATAGTGTCTGTGCCTTACTATTGCTATGTTATGATTTATATTTTATAAGCATTCTAAAATTATTATAAGTATAGTTGATAGTATGCATGCATTTTCAGCATCATATACAATGATTAAATGTATACAATGCTTTATAGATGAATTTGATATTATCTTATTGGTAAATTGATGTTGCTGTTGTTTTCATTCCAGTGTTAGTTCCAGTTTTAGGGGAATATACTCTTTTCCATCGTTATTATTACTTCTTCTTTTTTGTTACCATGACAAAGTGTGCATTGCTTCTTTTTTTTTTGTTAAAATATAATTCGCGCATATATTTTATATTGTCTCCAATGAACTGTCCCTATCAGTTGAATGAAAGTCATATTGAGGCATGTACCGCTTTGAATTTTTTTTTTTTTTTGATGGAAATAAATAAGCTTTTGAATTGAATCCATTCACAGCGACACACTTGTTCCTATCATGGCGCTGAAGCTAGTGTCCCTGTTACTGGCATTTGCCCTGGTCGTTGCCGTCGTCGCTGACTTCGAAGATCTCGACGAGGAGACACTGGCTGATATCGACTTCATCAAGCGAGACCAGGAATTGCAGGACCTCTTCATGGCCGAGAAAAGGGGTGCCAATTTGAGGAAGTACCGATGTAAGTTCAACTTTGTAAATTATTCTATAAAGGTTTGCAGCCAATGTACGCAAAATTTTAGCAAAGAACATTCATGTTCATATATTGAAAGCTTAACATAACATTCCAATAGAATATTCTAAAAAGGAACTGGCTATCCAATTATATTTCCTTGTGGTTACTTAATAAGAAGTACTCGTCAAATTGACTGAATGTGAAACAGATGTAATCTAACTGAATACAAAAGTTGCTTAAATTATACTGTTACAGCTACATAACGAGAACAGATAATGTGGTGACGAAAACATGTAAGATGCAATCTGTGAGGAAATGTTTTCTTCAATGACTTTATCTACATTTCTTTTAACGGTTGTAACTGTTTTATAGGTATCCTTTGGTTAAAGTTCGAATATGCCGCAAATCTATCAATTTTTCATATATTCTTTCTATACTTTCTGTCATTCGGTGTTGCTACATTGTAACACACAGTATAAGATCCTGATGAGAGTAGCAGGTATTCTAAATTTCTCTAACTGTCTATTCCGTGGATAAGGCAATTGGCTCTGCTAGTGAAAAATCATGACAAAAGAAAACTCGCGACATTAGACAGCGCTGGGGTAACAATGGTTAATGCATTTTACGGTCTGTCAGACTTCAGACTTGTACTTGCTTGTGTAAAAGAAATGGTGTATCCTGCTAGGCAGGCAAATTCCGGGTTATGGTACTACCAGACAATCTATATATTCGAATCTGTTTATTTTACTGATTTCATGTTGAAACAACTGTTCACAGTACTAAACACCATCAGAAACACTATTATGCAATCGCACACCAGATTTGGTGATTTCGCGTAGAGTTAATCATGACATTTTGCAAAAAGAACACTAATGAAGAAAAAAATACTTCTATATAATAATCATCTGGTGGTGTCCGTTTTTTTCGAAGGTCCGTTATTCTGAAACAAATTTCAGGTACCAAGAGGATCTTTTTTTAATCCGAAAATGAATAATGGTTGTTGTTCCGAAAATGAAATAAATTTCGTTTAATCGAAAACGAAATAAGGCTTGAAATGAAAGAAAGAAAAAAAACCCAAAGAGATTAACGAATCTTCGGAGTAACACACCTTATTTCATTTTCGAAATCAAAGAACCTTCGGAATAACGAACTGTAACCGACAGTGAATTATCGATTCATTAAATCTTGAGACACATCAAGAAAACTTGATATCGGTAAAAAAGATATGAATGTATTTTAAATATTCATTTAATGCCACAGATATCAAGACGTGTACAAACGCATGCAGGAGATAAGGCAGTTGAATTGGGTTCATCCAAAGAGACAAACGCCAACAAGTCATACCGCCTATGAGTTCGAAACTGAAAAAAAAAAAGGTCCATGAATCATACGCCGTACGAGTCATACAGCCCATGGGCTCAACATTATAGGCAAATATTAAGCCCATGAGTTTGACAGTAGGTAAATAAGACCAATGAGCTCGACACTAGACAAAAACGGCCCACGATTTCGACATTACATCACGGCGGTTAATGGTCAGTATCGTGGGCCTTTTTTGTTTTGTTTAGTGTAGAACTCGTGGGCCTAATTGTTTGCGTAGTGCAGAGCTCATGGGCAGTATGACTCGTAGGTATCGAACTAGTGACGTGAACCCGTTGAATTTACATTCAATAGATACAGGCCTAGCAAGATATGTTTTTTTGTTTTTTTTTAGATATGTTTTTAAGACTATTTTTTAGTTTTGCACCAAAACAGCAACAAGCAGAAACTCTATCAGGGGAAAATCCTGTGCTTATGCAATACACATATGTATTTATGTATGTATGTATGTATATATATATATATATACATACATACAGATATATATATATATATATGTATATATATATATATATATTTATATATATATATACATATAATTGTACGCACAGAATTTTACAAGAGCAATCAGTATGTCTGGTATTTTACAAGTAAATGCACTAATTACGCATGAGTTTGTGTGAACATGTTGAGATCATGTGTTATAAAGTTTCTTAATATCCCATCCTACAGTCTGCCCAACCTACACCCAGGACTGTTGGTGTAACAGAAAGACAAGCCGAGTCGTCTACTGCAGCGGTTAGTGTCAATGTTTTTTATTATTCTTCTTTTAAAGAGGCATAGGGAATTGGAAAAGATTATAGAGGAGTGTCTCCAGAGATAGAATAGTTCATGAGGAGAAGAGAATGGTGACACGTTGAATTGGGCGCTCGTGAAAAGATCTGCGGACAGAAGGATGAAAAAACATTTCACAATGTCATTCAGAAGAAATTAAAAAAAAAAAGATAGAGAAAATAAGCGAAAGCAAAAGTTGACTACTCTACGTGTATAAACGCTTATCTTTGGAAAATGTTACAACTTCTTTGTCAGTATCACAGGTCATGTTTCCGCTTAAGTAATCATTATTAACGGGTTTCAGTGTCTCGGAATTAGTATATTCATCAAAATTACTTCAAAGTGTTCGAATACGGTAAACTTAACATTGCGACAGATGCACCGTACCTACATGTGCAGAAACCATGTTGATGTGACACACTCCATTGGACAATTGTTGGATACGGATGACGTACGAATGACTGATTGGATGATATTTCTTTTTCCTCCTAGGAAGCGGGAAAGGCTACGGCGTGTAAAGCTGCCTGTCAGTGAAAGCATCGTCTGAGCAACGTAAAACATACTACACTCTCCATATCTGAATTTTTCATGCGACCTATTTAGTTCTGTAACTGAAATTTTATTTGGTATCCATGCATCACAAACAATGCAAGCAGATTTCTAGTCTTACTGCTTTGGAAAGATGATATGTAATTACGTTTGGGTTTTTTTTTTCTCTCTCTCTCTCTGTTTCCGTGCACAGTTGTTTCATTCCCTATTTTTCTCGTGTTTTCCGTCCTTCACTATCAAGGAAAAAATGCATTGTATTTGATATAAGTCAACTAGGGCCATAGGCCCTAGTTAGGAAAATGACATAAGTGTATTTAACTTGTTATAAATTATTAAGTGTAATCGTTCGTAAGAGTTGACTGTGTAAGATCGATTGAATGCCCAATTTATGGACGTTTATCCACAAGCAACTGACCTTGAATTACAAAAAGAAACATGATATGTAATATCCTAAGAACTCTGCTGGCAGTATTTCAAAAGGAAGCTATTAAAACAAACATTTGATTTCAAAACTTAGTGATACAAACTCGCAACAGATACCAAAATTGACTTCATTGTAAGGAAAAGATAATGCACTTGCAGTCTCAAAATGTAGATTTTTGTGTTTGAGCTTGATTTTGAACTTACTTTTTTGGAGGTTTTGAATTCTCTCTCTCTCTCTCTCTCTTATCCACTTTTGCCCTAAATCAAATTAGTTTTAGCTATGCGAAGCTTGAAATTGATTGGTTAATTTCGGACACTTTATTCACTTTTCCTAGACGGCTATTATGGAAGGGTAACACATAATTTCATTGTGTGGCGTTGTGGATTACGAAAAAAAAAAATGAAGAAAAGGTCATGGATAGCTGCAGCTAAGTTTCATTACATATTGGCAATGATTAAAATGCATCGGATGTATGTATAGTCGGTTAGGCAGTGCAATAAAGAAATGACCTTCTGTATTTCATTTGTTCATAATTGTCTATCATGTGTCGTCAATATTTTCAGCCATTCCAGTATACAATAAATACTATCCCAAAAAATCAATGTCATCTTTGCTGTTAATAAACTCAGACGTAAAGTTCATTTCATTGTCTGAATCCTTGGTTATCTGATTGTATCGACCAAAGCTTTGTTAGCAATGAGTATCAAACAATCATTTAAGAAAAGGCTTTATGAAGGGAGCGTATTCAAGTCTGAACATTTATGTATGTGTGCCACCGTTGCGCTGTGACTTCCGTGAATTTTAATTAATACCTTTTCCCTATTGACCCAGATGAAGACAGTAATGAAACAGAAATACTGTAATATCGCTCCTGTGCATCATGTATGGATGTAAAATGAAAACGATCAATACGAAAGCTCATTAGTGAAAAGGTCGAATATGTGTTACTTTGATCAATGACTATACGACAAAGTCAATGAAATGTAAAACACAATAACTATGCAACATTTTAAATGATTTTTTTTCTAGACCAACATTGATTATGTTCTAAATGTCGAGATCTTCAATGTGAGTTCTCATTTGGGGAATACCAAAATGAGGCAACACTTTTATTACTGTAGACTAGGTGATGCTTATGTGGACGAGATGATTCTATTTTCTTGGTTTCCTTATTGTTCAGCTCTTTGACAGAAATTGCATGTTTGACGAAGTTATAGCACGTGAATTATCAAATATTACGAAATTGATGTAAAACAGGAATACCGTTTAAAAGAGTTTCTGTACCATGACTCATTGAGATAACACACAACCACACCACGCGCGCGCGCGCGCGCGCGCACACACACACACACACAGACACGAACACACACATATACATACACAAACCGAACAGGCAAACCAGCTAAACATTTTCACGGTAATCTAACAACAGATAAGGAGGCATGGGGTAAGAATAAAAAAGCTGTGGAAATATTTGGAACAGGAATCTAACAAAAGGTGTCAAATTAATGATTGTGATGATATGTGTGTCTGTGAGTGTGTGTGTGCTGTGAATGAAAAACAGCGCTGGTTCTGATTAAATCAATGATGTCGGCGAAATATTTACAAAGAGATATCAACTTAGTATAGGTCAATTACTATGAAGTACAATTGATAACGTATAGAAGCTGATCGTCTTTGTAAGATAAGAGTATCATTCTGTCATGAACTCGCATTCATTATCATTGAATAAAATGATTAAAAAGAAGAAAGATTGAGCTTGATAACCTATCAATATGAAGCAAAATTCGCTCTGCGTTTGTATCTAAGTTACCAAAATGATGTCCTAGGTAATGATTGTGGATTTTAAAGGGGAAAAATAATTTCATTTCATTTCATTTATTTCATTTCCAACAACATTTTCATACACAAAATAACACAACATCAATGCAATGTAGTAACAAAGAAAAATACGTGAAGTTGACAATACTACGCATCACAAAAGCAAAGTAAACAATGAAAATTGAATTGGAACTAAAGTTGCAGGAAATGTCTCCTCCATTTCCTGCAACTTTAGTTTCAATTCAATTTTCATTGTTTACTTTGCTTTTGTGATGCGTAGTATTGTCAACTTCACGTATTTTTCTTTGTTACTACATTGCATTGATGTTGTGTTATTTTGTGTATGAAAATGTTGTTGGAAATGAAATAAATGAAATGAAATGAAATTATTTTTCCCCTTTAAAATCCACAATCATTACCTAGGACATCATTTTGGTAACTTAGATACAAACGCAGAGCGAATTTTGCTTCATATTGATAGGTTATCAAGCTCAATCTTTCTTCTTTTTAATCATTTTATTCAACATGCTCATTGAATAATATCGATAATGTTTATGGCTTCTTCGTAGATTCTTGATTATTTCATGACTTAAGATAGGAGTAACCCAGAGACAAAAAAAAAAAGCCTTTTGTCGAGGTTTATGTGTACAATAGGCTTGTAGATTCACTCTAGTGTGAATGTCAACATCAATTTCAGTTTATTTCTGCAACTTTTTAAGTACAGTAATACAGTCTACAAGCCATAATACAACAATGTCAATAAACAGAGGATTTTTGTTGATACTAAGTTCAAATGGAAAAATCATAATTTCATAAACATTCAATCGATCATTTACATGCAAGATAATATATAAGATTATTTTAGAATTAGACGATCATTTTCTCTTTCATTGCAAAGCTGAAAGCTTGTGTATAGGGGGCGTACCAATAAAGCGTACATAATGATGCCAGATGAAAATAGACAACCTTTTCTTCAAAACAAAACAACTGCAAAATATTCTTTATGATTTACGTACAAACGTCTTCTTCCATTAAGAGACTAATGGGATGGTAATGCTATCCTGCCGAGGAAGTTACGATTGATGTCTCAATATCATGATCAATGTTTCACTGCACGCAATCGCACAGTTTGATAATTTTGACTCCATATGCTTATTGTCATTAACCGGACAGACATCTGCTCCATAGTTCGTTAGATATGCCTAATTCTGGTCTATTCATTATGAAGACTGTTTTACAGCTTTTCATTTTTGTCTCTTTTTTTCGTTTTAATACTTTTTTTTTAATCCTTGAAGAGCTCTTCATGATTATTGCAAGAAATCAAAATTAGCACAGAAATTTTCTATAAATACAGCGAAGTCAGTCTAGACGATACCAGTAGTGTGCTCAATCCCGATCCTACAACTATTCCACAGCATAAGGTAAGAATTTGTTCCTTTGCAATACTTTTATTTGTTTGTATTTCATATTTCGTATTTCGTACGGACATTAAAAGGCATAAAGTGTCAAAAAAAAAAAACCACTAATTACCTTCTTGTATGACCAAGTAATTTCGAATTGATAACTTCAACCATATCTTCATTCCTAGAAATAAAAGCATAATCATCAATAAAAAAAAAATGATTTCAATATTATGGCTTTGCAGTCATGCGCCACGTGTGACATTTCCAATGATAATATAATCCGCAAAACAAGGCGTTGACAATACACAGTAAACAAGTATTAAAAGTGATCGAAATTCGTTGCTTCACTGATGAATCGTTGGTTGTCTGTAGAAAAAAAAAATTATTTTTAAGATTTTGTTATTAGTACATCACTCTGTTCATTCTCTTCCCCTCGTATACCTACCCGACTCTAATACTCAAATACAATCCGCCGCGAAGTCTACATGGTCTACATCATTCATCATCAGATATGCATTGTTACTCCAAACACCCAGAGTAAGACATCGATGGGGTGATCGTGCTTTCTCCATTATGGGACGTAAATTGTGGAATCAGTTACATATTCAGGAAGGGCAACTGTCATCTATACAGAAACAAAATCTACAAAATGCAAACTTAAAAAGTATCTGTTCCTCTCACACAGAGGATTATAACTATATACAATTTATAATGTTTATCTGGTATGCGTTTATTTGTTGTTTGCCATTTACTTTTCTGTTGTCATGTTTGTACATGTGTTGTATTCATCTTTTCATTTTTTTTTTAAAACGTTATGAGCATCGAAACGATTAAGGTGGATCAGTGCGCTATACAAGTAGCCACTATTATTATCATCATTACTATCATCATGCATCTCGTTTGGCCACACATCCTATGACCTAGCCACAAAACCTGACTCAAGATGGCAAAGGCTCTCTTCTTCGCCCTGGCTGTCGTGCTCATTGTCGCCGCCGTCGCCGAATTTGAGATGGAGGACGAGACCGCCGACATCGAGTTCCTGAAGAGGGATCCTGAGATGCAGGATTTCTTCATGGCTGAGAAGAGGGGAAGGAACATGAAGAAGTACAAGTGTAAGTAGATGGAGAAGTACTAAAGTTCCACCTTTTGTTTTTATAGATTTATTTTTTTGATTTCGTATTATTGCAACGTGTAATCTAATGCATTCTTGGATGAAGAGAAACAAGATTTTTATTTTCTTCCTGAGGAATATCTATCTGTGAAAATTTTACTCTTAGCTCCTTTTCCTACACATCGCCTTATGTTTAGTTGTGAAACCCTGGTCCACGAAATAAAAATACGCAAATGATTCAAAATGTTACAATTTTGTGATATGACCATGGGGGGGGGGGGAGATGTAAGTACAACACATTATCGTTATCATTATTATTATTATTTTTATCATTATTATTATCATTATTGTTATTATTATTATTATTATTATCATTATTATTATTATTTCTATTATTATCATTATTGTTATTATTGTTATTATCATTATTATTATTATTTTTATTATTATCATTATTGTTATTATTATTATTATTATTATTATTGTTATTATCATTATTATCATTGTTATTATCATTACTATTTTTTATTAGTCCAGGTAAAGAATATAGGATGCATCATGTGGAACATAAGCAGTTTTTTTATTTACTTTCAAAATGCTGATAACATAGAAGTGAATAGATTTTGTCAACAAAATTTTGAAAGAAACGGGGAATGCGATGGGGGAAAAATCAAATCAAATCAAATCAAATCAAACATTGGGAAAGCTTAAAAAACTGATCGAATGCACCGGTGTCTCACATTTACACTTTATCGGAGTGGGGGATGATAGTTATACAGTTAAGGTGATGAGAATATTCTACTTTGATTTTAGCTCACGCAATTTAAAACATCAGGTTAATTCCATTTTATTCAAGAGCATTTGAAGTGCAATAAGAGCATTGTTCTCGAATCATTCAAAGGGTACTGATTTCATTAATCTGGTTTTCATCTCAGACTGCGGACAGGGCAACCAGAACTGCTGGTGCAGCAGAAGGAACGGCAGGATTGTTTTCTGCAGTGGTAAGTTTGCTTGAACAACCTAACAACCAAGGGATAGAATGTAGAGAAAGCTCTCCTTTGCGTCATGTTTTGCTTCGATCTCACGCTATAAATCTCCCCCGCATATCTAGAGTCATTGAGAAAAAAATCGCGAATGAACTGGCACATGACCCTAAAAGCGAATTTTACATGCGTCTTTTGCGAGTCCATCCGATGTAATCGCCCACGATGATGTACCATCAATAATGAGTGGTTGCTTCATACGCAGTTTTAGGGGCTTCCCCATTTTAGCGCTGGGATGGGACTGCACTAAGTCAACTTCAAAGACAAGTAGAAGTAGACCTACGGTATTTTGGGGCAGTTTATGCTTTCTCTACATAATTGGAAATGGTAATGTTTACATTGGATGGCATTAATTCATGGAATACCAGGGAATATTGCACTCGTTAGGACAAATATTCCCTGGTGTCCCATTCATAGCCATCCAATATAATATAAACATCGTGTTATAATGACAATGACTTGTTTTCTTTCGAGTTCAGTTGTCACATTTTGACTGCTTATTTCATCATTGTGTGTGTGTTAGATGAGAAACATGTCCACTTCTGTTCTATCTTCTTTCTGCCTTTATGCAGGTGCTGGAGATGGCTCAGGTATCACCCAATAAACATGAGCAAATCAACCACGTGACCGAAAATTCTGGAACACCAAGACCATAGATATTTTGGAGAGGGAACCGTCGACTTCGATTCCAGAAGACAATCTTTCTTACCGAATTAGCTCTCTTGGTTTGTTCGGCATGTTCATTTGCCATAGACGGATTGTCATCATCCTTGCAGCCCGTTTACTCGATGAAAACCGAACTGAACAATACATCTGATTACACAGTCACTCAATGCTTGTTTCATTTGTCTTTATTAGTCACCCCTTGTGAATGATAATGTGCATGTGAAGTGATGGAATTGTGCAATGGAAGCACACCACTGAGGTATACCGTGTTGGAGAAAGTGGTAACTATACCACGGGAACAAAAGATAACATGACATGTAACAAGGAAAATGCAGCACATAGAAAGTACAAAAAGACAGAGAAAGATTTTTTTATAAAAAAAAGCAGCATGGTATTTTTTAAGAAGAACAATCCAAATTCATGTCTTTGTGTGAGATCACACGTGTGTTTGTTTGTGCTTGAGTGAATGCGTATGAACGACTGGAGGAAACCAAAAAGAAATGGAAAAATGAGTGCGTGATTGTTCGGCACTTGTCAAAAAAGATATAAATAAAAGATTACAGTTTATTCGAATAAAAGATTACAGTTTATTCGAATAGAAATAAGCATTCGAGAACAAACTGTGAACAAACTGTGCACACATACGACACAGGACAGGAAGATGAAATAATTCTATTCAATTCAATTCATTTTAATTCAATTCAATTAAATTCAGTTCAGTTGTACTCTCTTTCCATCAAACAAAAAGTATTACGACTCCACTGTTCATTTGCCATAGACAAATTGTCGTCATCCTTGCCCGTTTACTCGATGAAAAACGAACTGAACAATACATCTGATTACACAGTCACCGAATGCTTGCTTCATTTGTCTTTATTATTCGCTCCTTGTGAATTATATTGTGGGCATGTGAAGTGATGGAATTGTGCGATGGAAGCACACCACTTAAACATACCGCATTTGAAGAAAGTGGTTACTACCACGGGAACAAAAGATAACACGACATGTAATAAGGAAAATACAGAACATAGAAAGTACAGGAAGAGAGAGGGCGAGAAAAAGAAAGAGAGAGAGAAAAGAAATGGAGTATGGTAAGGAGAAGGTGAATATTCAAGTCTGGTGAGTTTTTGTGTGAAATTGCACGTGTGTACATATTGGTGCATGACTGAGTGCGCATGGAGGAAACCAATAAGAAATGGAAAAAGGAGTGCGTATAAACTGTTCGACTCTATGACTTGTAATATATTATATATATATATATATATACATATATATACATATATATATATATATATATATATATATATATATATACATATATATACATATATATATATATCATATATATTTATATATACATATATATATATATATATATATATATATATATATATATAAAACAGTTTAAGTGAATAGAAACATTAACATCCGTCACACTGTAAGCAAACTGTGCACACATACGACACAGGACAGGAGGATGAAATAATTCAGTTCAATTCAAAATTTAATTCTACTCTAGGTTCCATCAAACAAAAGGTAATAGGTCTCCACCCTATATTATAAAAGCTATACATTTGTCGATCCATATTGTTTCACAATTTGAAAAAAAGTTCAATTCAGAAAGTATACCACAAAATTACATTACGAATATGAGAAAACAGTGCACACTTTGCAATGGTGCCAAAGAGAGTAAATATAGCGATGGAAAAGAGTCATCCTATGAGTATAGGAGATAGTAAGACATAATAACAGTAACATATACGACTATGCATTAATCTATGTACCGTTAAGAGCATTCGATAATTGACATACGAGGATATGATGCTTATAATATAAAAACATACTGTAAACACTACTTACTTTCAAGTATAGCGAAAGTACAACCTTAAAGTAAGATAACATTGTTACGACACAGACACTATTCATTGAGCCACGTGTACCAGGAAAATATGGTGACAAGGGCCCTGTTTTATGAAGAGTTAAAATTGATTGATTTCACCTTTAAGTCTATGGCAGTCTCTGTGGTAAGGAAATTTAAAATCGATTTTATCTTTTGATAAAACGTGGCCAAGAACATCGATACACACAAGGACACACAGGTGGTCACGTTGTCAAGTGATGAAGAAAGGACAACAAGAGAAAAGAACACAATGACACTACAGCACAACGGAGAACGAGGAGAAAAGAGCAGGAGCAGAAAAGAAATTAAAGAAATGACGTATGTTGACTCTGTTAGAACTGTTGAAAGTAAGAAGGTATCACATAAACGATTTAATCATGATCTATATTGTATGACTGTAGGAGACAAAAATATTTAAGTTCATATCTAAATGTATTGAAATTAAACAATTATTTTCAGCTGTTGACTAGCTTATTCTAAAATCTGGGTCCAGTATGATAATGATGATAATAATCATGATAATGATAATAATATTAATAATAGTAACAATAATGATATTAATATTAATAATAATAATAATAATAATAATAATAATAGTGATACAGGGTAATTAAAATGCACCTATTCCAATTGACTAATGGGAAAGAATGAATTATGAAATACGAAAATCATTACAAGCACAAACAATTGTCTACACCTACATGGAAGTATAAAGTAAAAGGATGAAACAACAATGAAAAATATGAAATTACATAATGTCCATATAAATCCAACGGAAAACAGTTTTAAACAAATGAGTCTTGAGGGCAGTTTTCAAACAGTTAACATTCGAAACGTAACGGATAGCTTAAGGCAACTGATTCCACAGGTAATTTCAATATGTGCAAACGACCGATCCCCCATGATTTCTTAGTTTTTGGAACAGGTAACCCCACATTAATATTGTACTCTGCGGCAGATCCGTGTATGCAGTGAAAACCAACAGGTACCAACATTCAACAGGTAACCAATGCAGTTAGGATAGAACGGGGGTAATGTGAGTATGAACAATGTATTTTGGGCATGAACAGTTCTTATTATCAATACAAAGATAGAATTCATTGAATCGTCGTGCGGGGCATAGTTGTGTATGTAACTATTTCGACGAAATACATCCTGAAATATTTTGGTGGGTGATTAAAACATAAAGTGGCCAAAATCAAATGAACACAAATCTTTTATTTTCAGACTTGTATATTTTGAAAACAAAACAAACAAAAACACCAGCGGGGAAGAAAAAAACGAATCGAAACAAAATTTAATACAATTCATTTATTTCACTAATCGCGACAAAAAAAAAAAAATACCAGAGATGTCCATTCGTTTTCCTTAAAATTTTGACTACTTTTAGGGTAGACTAATCTTAAGGCCTATATTTACCACATCAAGCAGAAAGTATCTTATTTTTCATTCATTGGCTACCATGGCTAAGTGTTTAATTCCAGCTGCCGTCTACAAAGATGTCTGAAATGCTCCTGTTTAGCTGGCATAATGTGAAGCATAAATCCCGACCACATTAGATATTGTCTGGCCTTCTCGCGCCTGTAAGTTGGATAGTAATAAAGATAATAATGCTATTATTACTCGTACCTGTAGCAATGACATGTATCAATACACTTTCATGTCGAAAAGACATCTAGTAAAAGTATGATAACACTTTTATGCAAGCGATAAGAACAAGACCAAGATTACATGAAACAATACGTGGTATTGGTATTGCCAATGTGTTGTATTCTTTAAAGAAAAGCATGTCTTCAGATTAAACCTTGTTAAATGCATAAGGATATTTTCTTTCTCTGTTTTCACATTTTTTAATAGAAAAATGCAATACAATAAAGATAATTTGCACTGAAAGCACAGACAAAACAACTTTGATATATTCGAGGACCCAAATGTTCATGTCATAAACAGTAAATTCTTAGATATGAGAAAAGAAACAACAGCACTTCTCAAGATTTTCTTCACATGATATCTGACTCCACCCCCATCCAAAAAAGAGGTCCATACATTATGATGTCTGAAACTGTTAATTCGTGTCATTAAGATTTATAACTATGTAAGGAGATACAAAAGCACTTATTTTGCTTTTATATTTTGCCCCCCCCCCTTAAAAAAAGAGCTGGGAAATATATACACGTTCCAAGCAGAGAATATCACAGTGCAATTTGTCATGCATCATGATCGGCAAAACTCTGTTGATGAAATAAAAAATGGGTCGGTGAACATTTTCTGATAATCTTATATGAATGAGCCACATCGCA
Source organism: Diadema setosum (assembly GCF_964275005.1). Classification (NCBI taxonomy): domain Eukaryota; kingdom Metazoa; phylum Echinodermata; class Echinoidea; order Diadematoida; family Diadematidae; genus Diadema; species Diadema setosum. Next base: position 36,592,178 of record NC_092697.1, on the reverse strand, counting down.
AACAAACTGCTTAATTATTTCACTGGAGTTAGAGTGGAAACTTTGACAAAATTAATATCAATGGGTAGAAATTTCATACCGTTGCAGTAGATAACCCTGTTGGTTCGTCTTCTACACCAGCAGTCTTGATTGAACTTGGCACAGTCTTGAAGAAAGTGAACGAGCAGCCATAATAGTGTTACGTATTCAGGTATGCAATGTCGCAATGTCATTTGAATCTCGTTTGTTATTTTATACAAGTTATGATATTATCTCTGTGTGTCTAGGAGTATTGAAAATGACAATTCGTTTGCCATTATTTCTAATGTTGCCTTAAACCGATTTTTTCCGAACCTCCTCATCATAATTATGTTTATCATGCTTTAAAATTAATTTCTTACCCGAAACAACACACGCACACATTAAATTATGTATACTTATAAACATATTGACGTATATACATGAAATTATAAAGAGAAAGGGAGACCATAATTGTGCTAGTGTAGCTCCTTCATTATATGCGATCACAGTGTGAGAAGAGGAAGAATGCATACAAGATATAAACGTGGCTATAGGTTTTAACGTCGTTTGTAACCTACAAAGCTTGGTCTTTTCTTCGCACCTTCATCAGGGGTGTGAAAAGAAATACGTTGAAAAGTAATACGACTCAGTGACCTGATTCACCGGTATATACAGAAAGTGACTATTATACACTCCGGCATTATTGTAATCTCTTAGCTTGGTTTGCATTTCTTCCTGCCATTTTTTCTCATTTGCCAAGCAACAACATCAGACAATAAAAAAAAAAAAACAACAACAACACAGTAATTTGACTAGTGTTTGTACTTACAAACAATGTTTTTGTACTTTCTCAGATTTTGTCCCCTCCTGAAGAAATCAGGTAGAGTACCTGCGTCCCTTGGAAGTCTATCGCCCAAATTGTAGTCCGCGACGGATGCGGTGATAAGTAGAGAAGCAATCACGAAGAATAAAGCCTTGGCCATGGTTGTATAATTATGTCTAGTCTTCGAGTGAGTATCTTAAATGAGATAGATAAGATAATCCCAAAGTCAAAAACAGACGTTACAAAAGCGCACATGACTAACGTTTATAAAACGTATCGGCCTTCAGTAACATAAGTATCTGAACTACATGGAAGTTATTCATCTGCTGTTCTATTTTAGCTGGAATAAAATGCCCAGTCAATCAAAAACTGGACAAAGAACAAAACGAAATGTCATATTTGGTGAGCAACACATTAGCCCTTTGCTTGCTCTCCTAGATGCATCATCTCACGTTTTCACGACTCTATGTTTATGACCTTTGTTCAAGTGCTGTGTACTCATAAACCGGTAATAATAATGATAGTAGTAGTAGTTGTAGTAGTAGTAGTAGTAGTAGTAGTAGTAGTAGTAGTAGTAGAAAAATAAAGAAAACATTAGAAATAATATAACTTAATATAAAAAAGAACATACAGTACGCCATAGTAATGATGTGAAAATTGACGGATATGACAAAGGGCTTCAAATACCACATAGTCTGACTAAGTTCACTATAAGTCTAGCATATCAAATATTGAATTGAATCCTCAAAATGATGTAATATTGAATAGATATAATTTGACTATGAATTTTGGTGGCATCTGACAACCCCGGTGGCGGCAGCTAGCCGATGTGCGTGCGAAACACTTATCCACCAGTTATTTATAATAATAACTAATATTTATATAGCGCTTTTTCTAAACAGACACTTGTAGGCGCTTTAGCAATCTCAACAAAAATACAAGAAATCAACAATATTCAACAAACAAAAGAAAACAGAGAAATTACAAGCAAAACAAATAAACAATGACTATTTCCCCTATTCTTGACGAGAAAACACATATAAAACATTGTACACACCAATTTCTGGTGAAGGCATATAAATTCTTAAAAAAGTGGTGATACACAAGATAAGGGCACACAACAAAATACCCCTTTTTATCAACATTATAAGACAGACATCATGAACTTTCATCACAACAACGCTTTACGTAAGACAGCTGAGGCATAATCGTAATTGTTTAAAGGGGATGGCTAGTAACTGATCAGTGGGAATCAGTGGGAATGCTGAGGGATGATTGTTCCAATCCTTGTGGGATTCATTTAAGAGTACATTATATATCTATTCTTGTGTGAAAATTATTTGCTTCAGAATGGTCTCATATTCAAGTAATGTGCAGTTTAATGCTTCCAGGTAAGCGTCCCTGGTCAGTGACGGGGCATTAATCTGCACATTACTTGAATACGAGACCGTTCTGAAGCAAATAATTTTCACACAACAGTAGATATATAATGTACTCTTAAATGAATCCCACAAGGATTGGAACAATCATTTCTCAGCATTCCCACTGATTCCCACTGATCGGTTACTAGCCTTCCCCTTTAATAAACTTACCGAGTCCGTTCAGTCAGCCGTTACTCTGATCAGGGTGTCAGGACGCGTCCATTTTATAGACAAAAATCTTTGCCCAATTAGCAATTGACCAACATCATTCGGGTCCAATCAACACATGGAGGAAACGAATCATAGAGTAACATGGAATTAATGAGACCATGCATCCCTTCATTTTTCATTTACTGGCGGAAAGTGAAGAGTGGTATATCCGCGAACTATCAGCTACCAAATCTCAATTCTGAGTAGTGACAAAGGATATGGGCATGATGGGCTGACATTTTTTTAACCATTTTAGGTGTTGAAACACAGGCTATCCGTATTTACGGATATTTCGTGTCGAGTGCTCTTTCGTGGAATGTAATGAGAATCAATCCTGATTATTCATTACAGTCTCTTGCCAATTGGCAAACAAAATAAGTGCACTACATTTATTCAGAAAGTCACTTTTGTGAAAATTGAGAAAATTGCCATACTGAAGGAAATAAGCTAATCTTCTGTCTCACGAAGCGAGGTAAGCACCAAGAAATGAATACGACGTTTAGGCCGCGAAGTCTGCTAGCCTTCGTCTGGCAAAGTATCTCGCTTCATGACACAGAAGATTTGCTTTATTTCCTTCGGTTACCAACACTATGATGAACATCTTCCGTACTAACCACCATAATATTGATTTGGCATATTGTCCATAAACACTAACTCTTTTTTCCTCTTATTTAGAACGCCGTGAAATGTTCTTTTTAGAACCCATATAACAGAGCGCTTATGAAGTTGGGAAATATCGATGAGTTTACTCAAGTTGCCATTGAGGTACAACAATTTTCTTTGTTCACCGAAAGTGAAAAAATATGCATTTTTCGTCAATTATGGGAGAGATTTTTGTTTGTTTGTTTAATTTTTTGTTTGTTTGTTTGTTTGTTCATTTTCCATCTGAGAAAGATGAATGAATGAAGCGGGATCTTTACGTGCATTAGTTGTGACTCTCTCACACACGGGACCTCCATTTTATTGTTAATGTCCTATCCGAGGGACATAAACGTCATTAGAAGGTATTACATGCAACAAACGCTTAGAAAGGGTTATCTTGTAGGCCTTCAAGGTATGCATGACATAGATACAGTGTATATTGATTTAATATCAATTAAAACAGATTAATGAATAGATTAATAAATAAATTAGAATAAATTAATTGAAATCATGTATCCAGTGAGGGGGGTTTTAATAGTCTGTATAAAGCGCATTACATTGAGACTCTTAACAAGTGTGAAATGCGGATATAGTATATATATATATATATATATATAATATAAATAATATAAATATACATATTGACGTGGGTGTCCACGTGTTGGCAAGATAATAAGATAAAAAACAATACTGGAACAAAATTCATAATGCATTCACTAAATGTTTATTTCTGCACACAAATTTTCGAGCGACTCGCTCTTTCTCAAGTGCTGATATCAACTTCCAAGCCGGTCCCTACCATATCGGAAATCAAAGTTCGGCCCATGGTACTATTTAGGAGGCATCAATATGTTCGGGATGACACGCCACTATAATTCACGAGAGCTAGCTAGGCATTATTGCCCGTCGAACATGTGTCCAATTCGGTTCCATCCACATGATCGTTGCCAACCCCGATCTTCCCTTTTCAAAGTTTGCGGAACGAACTATACTAACGATGCTACATCTTCAAATCCTCTTCTACTCTGAAGAATTCTCCTTCGCCATAATTAAAGTGCCCCGCGGAGTTCTCTCCCGAACTTCGGCAAGAGTCTCTGCAAACAGTTCTTGCAAAAGTGCTCGCAGAAGTCCCCTCTCCCTAACAATGAACTCCCTTTTAAACTAGTTCTTAAATTCCTCCTACAATGCTATTATCCAATCATTACAATTAATTTCTCCCACCTGAATTAATGACAACCCCCTTTCGACCAATCCGCTTACCTGTCCCCAACTTGACCCTCTCCTCTCACCTGTGTAACCTACCTGCGTCTCGAACCCAACCTGACACTCTCCCTTCCTCCTATTATTTATAAAACAAAACCTGGCTTCGCTACGAGCCCTTTAACTTTCTCCTCCAGAAGGATTCCCGATTTAACTTGCACTACCACAATATTCTTGTTAAACACCTCAACTCCTTGTCAAACATGCACTCCTAACATCCTTCCGGCTTTATCTATTTCTTTATTCCCTTAAAAATCACCTGCTGTCTATCAAATGTCCTTCTTCTTTATTCCCTTTGTCTGATTTCCTACAATGTCCTCCAATGCCCTGAGCCCGCTGCATGAACCTTATTTCTTCCCTTTTATTCCCTTTATTCATTCACCCTATGCTTTGCCTTAACTACTTCCTGACCCTCTAAATTCTTATTATTCCCTTTATAATGCCCATCCTGTTCGGAACCCCCTTTTTTCATCTCGTTACATATCGTCGCTGGGGCGACAAGACCTTGTATCTACAAAATGTCAAATGTTCAGGAGAGCCAAAAAACATGGCGGCCAAAGCACTGTGGCGAATGGGATAGCCTTTCCTTTGACATGCTATGGTGGCTTCATTTTTGGAGCAAGACAGTTGGAATTTGGACAGGACATCACTTAACTTATTATTTGACCATTAATCTAAAAAAGTAATATATATATAATATATTTGTTATATAGTATAATATATATATATATACATATATATGCATATGATATAACACTAGCAAGCTATCAAAATTCAAAATAGAAAAATAGAACGCTTGTGAGGATAGCGACTAGCATTATCATCAAACAGAGCGATAAGATGACTGGGGGACGGGTGACGATCGTGGTTGCGATGCATGTGTGATGGTATACATATATAGATCAGAGGTGAAAGAAATATACAAGAATTACCATCATATGAACTTCATAAAGAAAAAAAATCACAAAAGAAAGCCAAATAGGAGAGAGATAGAGAAATAGAGATGACACAAAACTAGGGAAGGGGGGGGGGGGTGGGGGAGAGGTTTAGAGAAAGAGAGTAAGAAACAGATGTACCAGCTGAACGAAAAAAAAAAAACTGAGTGAAAACCTTTGGCGTCTTTTTTCGACCTTCGCTGAGAGCCAATGATCCAGGACCAAGACATCACAATTATGATTACGAGCATATCATGCCAAGATTATTGTGTATCTCTCTATCGAGGTACATAAGGAAGCAAAGATGAAATTGCGAGAGTCCAAACGAAATATGAACTAATGAGTAGATTATTTCCTGACGTGATGGCGGTAGAGATTGATAACCTTCAGGAAGATGAACCTACCAGCTGCTGCTGAAATGTCTTCGTACAAAGAAATGGCGGAATGAAAAGTATAAATTGAGGTTCTTTTCTTCATCCGTCAACGTTATCCAGTCGACGCAGCTGAAACCATCCCCAGAGACGCAATTTTCACAAAGGCTGGCTGATTTTGCTGGGTATAAGATTTGATTGGTATCCCCTCTCAATTGATTATTTCTTGACCATTTACTATAGTTACTACATCATCACTGTTATTGTGTTCAGCTAGCGTTAGGACTGGAGTATATGTTCAAGATTTCTGATTTAATTCTTTTTCATTTCATCTCCTAGATGCCGATGACATGGGTGTGGAAATGGTCAAAGATTTTGGTTTATTATAGAACAGTCTTCGAAGTCTTTGAATTTCCGTACATCTTGAGAACTTACAGTTCAAAGGGGATATCTCATCTAATAATATCCAAATTATCTTAGTAAAAATTGCAATTACATAGACCTTTCTTAAACTTGCTCTACCAGATCTGCAAACACCACCATGGCCAAGTTTCTCTTTGTCGTGCTCGTTGCCGCACTCGTCGTTGCTGCGCTGGCCGAGATGGAGTTCGAAGACGAGGAGACCGACCTCGAGTTCCTCAAGAGAGACCCGGAGATGCAGGAATACTTCATGGCAGAAAAGAGGGGGAGGTCCATGAAGAAGTACAAGTGTGAGTAAAGTCAATCATTTCCTAATCACTTAAGTACGAATTGAGTTTTGAATGGAGGATGACCAGTAACCACAACACCTCAAATAGGTGTGGAGTGAGTAAGAATTGTTCTCGATGATATCTAGATATTGAAAAATTATTGTGCTTTCATTATAATGTTACGAACATAATATACTGAGGAGCTCTGTAGCTGTTCAGTGCTTTAATGTATTCCATTCCAAGCAAATCAACTCTTTGTGAAAAAAACCCCAAACACATTGGGTAGCATGCAGTGCTTATCCACTCATGAATACTGATTTAAAGAATATTCTTGAACATGTATTTTAATCCATTTCTAATTTATATGGGGTGGGGGGGGGGGGGGTCCCTTACTGAATAACAAATTTGGGCCAGTATATAGTGTCTTGACAAAGAGAATTGACTCAGAAGTATAGGAAGTCCAAAGAACGATCTAAAACTCTGTGCCAAGGTCATGACTTCTCCGAGATTTTGTTAATTCCGCATCCAACACAATGCCACAATGAACAATTTCGAAATACCGAAATATCTATTTTACAAAATAAAAAGCTCTTCCTGCTACAAAACATCACGTAGTAAAAGAAAATGAGGTTCTATGAAAACAATACACTGAGAGTTCAACCACTTTTACAGTGAGCTGAAAACAAGATTTATAACTTACATAAGTGCTAAATGCTAAAATTTCGTGACAGCTGCTCAAACATTTGTCCGCATAACCCTCACAAATTTATCCTATCACGAAACACCACACATTGAAAACACTTGTCCGCATAACCCCCCCCCCCCCAAAAAAAAAAAAAAAAAACCAACAAAAACAAAACAAAAACTTATCCTGTCACGAAACACCACACATTGAAAATAAATGTGTTTCTATTTGTTTGTTTTGGTGTTTTTTATGCTTTCCCGGAAAGTGGTGCAATATCAAAGTGAGCTGAAAAAAAAAGACTAATTGAAAGTGAAATGCACAATTCAGTAAAGGCTGTCTAAACATTTGTCTGCCAAAATGCTTCGAAACACCACAGGAAGTGGGGTTCTATGGAAATAAAAAAGTCGATGGTTTCACCACATGTTTTTCCTGCTCTCCCTGTAAAAAAAAAGGAATGTAACGGTGGGCTGAAAAAAAAAAACAAACAAACAAGATTTGACTGAGTGAAGATCCAATGCACAATTCTGTGTCGGGTATCTTTTGTCAGCCCAAATCAAAAGCTCTTCTACCTGTTTCAAAATATTATGTAGTAAATGAAAATGAGGTTCTATGAAAATTATAAACTGATAGCTCTGCAGGTGGTGTTTTCTTCTCTGCTGGAAAATTGAGTTGTGCTACCGTGAGCTGAAAATAAGTTTTGGCTCTTCATGGAAATTCTTGAGACGTGTTTATCAGTTTCTCACTTTTCGTATTCAAATCATTCAGGTGTTTTACTTGACAATTTTTACTAACAACCTGCTAATTCCAAATCCTTAATGGTTTTTCGGATATACACCTTTACATATATCACATTTTAATTAATGTTGATTGCTTATTCCAAAAGTTCTTCATAATACTAAAATGAAATACATTTTATTTATCGAAACGGATGTTGCATTCATCAAGCAGATTCGTCATTCTGTAGGTTCTTTCTTCTGTAAGTTCTACATTTTTCCGAAAATGGAACAGTTTGCCCATTTGAAGATGAAATAAGGTTTGCAAATCTGAAAGGGAAAGAGGACTAAGCAACCATAAATTGAAGTAAGACTTGTAAAATAGGGTCCGTTAATTCTAATCCGTGTACAAAGACTGTAAACCAGTATATTATCTTGATTTTTACGGATCTACTAGACAACGTTTCTCTAGGATTGGCAAATGCCGGTACATTATTTTGTTTATGCACATTAGATGGTCAAGATCAATTGATTTCCCATGGGAAGCGGGTTTTGGGGTTTCACTTTACTGAAATTAGATTATAGAGTTCACTTCTCAACTTTTACACAAAAATATCAAACAGAACTTTACAAGCCCCTTTCCACTAATCCACGGACTAGACTATAACTGGACAACTATCTTGAGGGCTTATATCATTTCTTTCAACTAGTCTGACCAAACGGTATATTCGTGAATTGATCAAGCTTTGCAATCATTGATAAAAACAACAACAACAAAATGATCAAATTCGGCATATTAAATAGCCATTGCGCCGTACTTCTTTCTGTCACTGCCATATTCAGACTGCAGACAGTACAACATGGATTGCTGGTGCAGTAGAAGGAAAGGAAACATTGTCTTCTGTAACGGTAAGTTGAGTTCTACCGTGTGCTCTGTCACATTTTCCGTTTTGTATTGTGTCTACTGTGCATGTGAAGCTACTGACAAACGGAACTGGTGTAACCATACACCGCTTGCCATTACAAACGTGACTAATGACAAAATGGCGTATTTTTGAAGGAATCCACTTTCGTTATTGCCCAAGGACCTACATGGTATTGACGTTTAAAAGAGAGCGGTCTTGAATAGACCGATACAAACAATACTACTGACAGAGTCAGTTTACCGCGACCAATGGTCAGCTAACAATCTTCTTGTATTCGACGTCTCGATCTGTATGGTTTTTGTGGACTGGTTACATTACATCTTGTATGATTTGTTACAAATCCCCACATGTTAACTTTATCTACTTCTCTTTTTTTCTTCATTGGGAGATGATTTGACGTATTTTAGAATTGTAAGCTGTTTAACTAACTCAGCGTGAGGGTGCTTCTTGTGTATAGGTCCAGTTACCACTTGCTCACGTTGTCGAGGGACCCGTTTCATAAAGATTGATCTCACAATAGATGCAATTCAAAAAGGTTGCGCTCGATCTGCTATTTATCCTGTTCTTTAAATCAAGCGTAAGTATCTTTAAGGAAACAGACTTAAGATAGATATTGATCTTACACTGAGTGTCTATTCACTGAGCTATACTCGATATATCGAGTGTAAGATCAATCGTAACTCTCTATGAAACAGGCCCCAGATTGCGTCATTTCACGTGACGTTGTCGTATCAGAATTGTAGTTTCTGCACTGAACATGTTCATGATATTACAGTGAGCACTACTGCTAGAAATATTTCCGACTGGTTTGATACTGTTGCGCTGAACATTGAGGGATACGGGTAACGTATCCACGTTCCTGTGGTTCTGCCACGAGATATTGGATCTGTTTTGTGATTGTTTTGTGCTTGTGTTTAGATTGATATCGTAGTAATTGTACGTCTAATAGATGTGCTAACATGTTGAGCTTTTACGCATTGGCTCCACGAAGAAATGAAGAAACAAACTGGCAATGCATTTGTGGCCAATAAAGCATGAGTTTATTTGACTGAAATTTGTGGCGTCCTACGCCTTTGTCAAGACTCCTGAAAAATTGAAAAAGGCGTAGGACGCCAAAAATTTGAGTAGAATAAACTCATGCTTTATTGGCCTAAAATGCATTATAGTTCGTTTCTCCATTAAAGAGATGGTACAGTATAAGAGGAGATGAGAATTGGACTTTTAACTTTTTTGCGAGATACCAAGAACACACTTATGAAGTAGTACAGACGTACAGAGCATACCATTTTGAGAGGAATTCAAATTTTATTTGATGAAAATCTGATTTGAAATGGCTGAAACATCCAAAAACAAAGTAAAACGATGGGTGCCACATTTTATCAGGATCGCTCTGTTTTGGATATCTCAGTCATTTCAAAACCAATTTTCATCATATAAACGTTGAATTCCTCATAGAATTAAACGCTCTTTCATATTTCATAGAGGTTTCTCATTATCTCAGCCCCCCCCCCCCCCCCCAAAAAAAAAAGAAGAAAATGTTAGAAAAATGAAGGTAGGTCCCAACCAAAACTATACGATCCCTTTAAAAGATGTACTGATATTCTTGAATAATGATCTTTAAGGGTACATTGTATTTACTTTGTTTTCTCCTTTCTCTCTATAGGAGCTGGAGACGGATCACAAATGTAGAAGCCCGACAAGACGGCAACTCCCGTGGGGCACACTAGACCCAGGGATAGGAAGAATTCTTCTCGCCCGAGATGATCAGTCGACTTTGTTTCCATGGCAGCTAGAGAATAGAGAAATGATTTCAATCTTTATTCAATCGTGTAATGCAATGGGATGTAAATAAAAGGAGATCACTTGTCAAAGAAACTGTGACTGATCTGAGTTTCCTTGAAGCATTCTATTCTATCGATGCCGACTCTGAGATATAGTAATATACTTTTGTTGGTCTACATGTGACGCAATATAGTAATATACTTTTGTTGGTCTACATGTTGGTCTACGAGATGTGACGTAAAGTTTCCAGGACTCTGATGTTGTGTTTGGTGTAATTACTCTGCTTCCGTCTTTCAGTGCATTGACACCTTCAATGATAAACCCCAAAATCATTGCTCCATGACGTCATGTTTCATGCTGGTACAAAATAATATATTATATTATATTATGTCATATTACATTATATTATATTATATTACATTATATTATATTATATTATATTATATTATAGTTATACAAGTTGAAAAAATTAGACTTAAGGCGGACGTTGCCTCAAGTCTAATTTCTTTTATTATTGCTACCCATCGCGTACATTTGGGAAAGGAACAATCTCTCGCACTATATATACATATACATATATATGTATATGTGTGTGTGTGCGTGTGTGTGTGTGTGTGTACGTGCATGCGTATGTGTGTTTTTGAGTCTTTGTACACTTTAGATCTGACGAAGGGAGAAGCCAGGAAACTAATAAAGGGGTATAAATGCAACACTACGGCCACCGGTGTACGTTTTGGTTGTCACTGCATAAATTCAATGCATCTTCCCGCCACGTTAATGAGTTTAAAGTTCCTTGCTGTAGCTATACATTATACACTTAATGTACACCACGCAATGAAGAGGGAGCATGAGACAAGGCAGGTTATTGACCCTGTGCTCAATCCTGTATACCCGATATCTCAGAATGAGATACGTTAAATCAATATTATTTACATGTTATGCTTCTTGCAGTGTGTTTTGGTGCTGGTAGGCAGCTGTGTTTATGTGTGAAAAGAGTTTTCCGTGTCATTCTGTTCATCAATCTTCCATTCATCGTCCATCATCCATCTTCGCTAATTCATCACAGCAGTCTATGGAAGCATTACCTAGTGCGTGTCTGTTAGTTTGACTGCTGTACAGTACAACAACAACAACAACAACAACAACAACAACAATCGGATTTTCGGATTTAATTTTTAATACGATTAAACATTCTGAATGCTATTTCAGGGCCTTAGAATACAACATCTTAGCTATATTTCACAGAAAACCCTATTCAATTTTGTTAAGTGGTCACAGAGAAATGTGGTTCGTTGTAAAGCATGTCATGGATCTGTTTCTTCCAAGCTTAGCACTTATAGGTGCTCTTGCTCTTTGAACTGCATATTTATGTGTGAACACAATGGACATTGGGATTGGACAAAGGGATTCCTGACATGCTGTACAAAGATCCTCATTTCTCTTTGACCACTGAAGCAAATCGGATGGGGTTTTCTGTAAGATGTGGGTAATACGTTATGGTTTCATACCCTGAAAATATGTTTGGATTGACTCATAATTTTATAAGTTATCATTGCCGAGGGTCGCGTTGTATGTTTTTTTTTTTTTTTTTTTGGGGGGGGGGGGGACATAATATGGTACAGTGGACTCCTGTCATAACGAAGTCCTCGAGAATTCTCTTCGTTATGCCGAAATTTCGTGATAACCAAGCATACAAAAAGATTAAAACAGAGAATGGGTAATTTTGCGACAAGACTTTTTAGTTTGTTGTAACCGGAATTTCGTTATTACTGTCTGCGTTATAACGGGAGTGCACTGTATCTCCAGTTTCTTTTCGAATCCGCATAACCATGATAACATTTATTACTCATGGAGACACCAGTCATGAAAAAAAAAATCGAATAAAATACCTATGATAGGTACAACGAGAATGCTACATTATATCACTCCAACTAATACTGCAAAGGCAGTTACAAAGTTATCATGAAAAAGAATGAAAATATATATACACAGAGTAGACGAATTAACAAACATCCAACCCGTATTGATTCTTAACATTCGACACTTTTCTGTCATTTTTTCCTATGCCGTTCAATTTTCTCCTATTCGCTACCTCACTTCCTTCTCTCTTCTCCTTCCCTCTTGTTTATCCCTCACTTTCTCTTCTCTCCCTCTCTCAAACTCCTCCTTTAGATCTTCCGCTCTTCCTTTTCGCTCTCTTCTTTATTTCTCATCTTCCTTCCTCAAATTCTTTCTTTTCCCTCGTCAGCATCTCTTTCCTCCTTCTCACCTTACTTTGATGATTTCAATAAACTCTGAAATGTCTGAAATGTATCAGAAATTTATTGAATATTATTGCCGTGATATTCACAATTTCAAGTTGTGCCTTTGATGAGATATTTTCATATTTTTATAATAAAAGTGTAATCTGCATGGTAACCATGTCTTAAAGCATTACAACTAAATGGCCCTATATATGTGAATGAAATATCCCTAGTACTAACTAGGTCTAGGATGTAGGCTAAGCCTTTATGTACTTGTAGGTATAGGTCTTACAACTAGCTGTACGATTATGATAGGTTAGATATGAACAATGTCTTGACATACACATGTTCTGGTAAACACCCATACATCAAATAATTCAACACTAAATTTTGATTAACCAAAATTCAACTTACTAAACAGTTGGACAAACGGAAGTTGGGCAATATCTAACTGGGTACAATTGGTTGGGCAAATGATTACCCAACACAAAATATAACCAACTGTTGGAAAATTGCAAAGTTGGGTAAAGTCTGATTGGTCAACAGCTGTTGGCCAATTTAATTTGCCCAACCACATAGCAAACTCATTACCCAACATAAGTTGGGCAGATTTTAACCAATAGTTTTGTGGACAGTATGTTGCCCAGTGTTGGCTAAAAGTTGGGCATTTTTTTGCCCAAATATTTTAAGAGTGTACATCCGTGTATCTGTCGAAACGATTGACAGCGCATAACATGAAATTGACAGCAAGGCCTAAAAAGGAATAACTCTTTAAAAGTTGCTCAAAAAAGATTCTGTATTTATCGGCCTACAACTTTACAGCAGCTTTATATGATGAGAGGAAATTGTGAGTGTATGAATGTGTATTAATATCTAAAATAGTTTGAAAACAGTCTACGCAATAAACCATAAGGATTGCAAGATTGCACATGAACAGATGAAGGTCAATCGATTAGCAGTAAGTTATAGCAATTACAGCTCCGTTTTAATTTCAGTTTACTTAGTATATATTGAAGACTTATTTTTTTGGGAGTGGATGTTGGTCCCAGTGATGCCGAGAACAGGATTATTAAGGAAGGTTTGTATCGATCTTATCACATAAAGTATGATAGGACAATACATTGTATGGTTGCTTATAATGTTTCCTCCGCAATACATAAAAAAAAAATATATATATATATATATGTAGTGATGGAGTCATATACCTTTCCTACATGCGCAGCATTAAATATTCGACAGAGAAACGACTATACACTTGTATTGCAGATATTTTATGGGGCAGAGCAGCAACCGTTTTGTTCTTGTGTTTTCAATCCAGATTACTCTACGAATTCTGCTGTCTAGGCAATACTACATCCTTGATCTGTCAGCTCCAACTCCCTCAGCTCCTTCGCTAGATTTGGGCAGTTAGTTGTAAGCATTTCTATACATGTAATTCTATCCGAAAAGATTTAAAGACAGTTATATCACAAGCCTGGGAGCAGTTGAATATCTTATTATGTCCAAAGTTCATTTGAGTCATATCTGATTAAGTGTATCTAAGTTAGAGACTAAACAACCGGCTAGCACTCATTCAAGAGAGCTGAACGCTTTCATTATCTCGTTTGCCAATATTATTCCCAATGGTCTCCACACGTACAGTATCTCATCCATGCTCCAGCGCGCACACGTAACAAAGATATTCTTTTACGCTTACAGTGAAAGGAAGTGACTGGACAAGGTGATACTTAAGGTTTTCTTAATTTTCATAAGGTGAATGTCCGCTTGAAAGATGATATCCCAGGCAATATCAAATTCACATTTTGCTATTTAGGTGAATTATGCCCTTGAAAGGAAAGAACTGCCTTCGAATCCTTAATCTATAAATACAGTAAACTTTCTCCTCTATCACCATAAGCCAGCTCGTCAGGAAAAACAGCAAATTCTCATTTGGTAAGTCTCTCTATACACACGGTGTGATTTAAGCCAACTGATCCGTCAAAGTGGATTCTCTGGTTAAGGTTTGAGAAGCAGCTTCCCGGAAAGATGGGAATCGAGCTTTGATAGTTGCTTGTTGCATGATGAGCTCACTTTATGCCGGTATGTCATTGAACACTCTTTCGTCGTATCTCTTTCAATTTTATGCTTTTCGTAATGTGCGTGCTCCCAACAGGTTATATTCACATCAAGTAACTTATCAAACTAGTTTAGATTGTTTCAGTACAATATATGACTTTGATGCTCTACAGCAAGCAAAAGTATGATTACAATGTGTAGAGTATTTTTATGTATATAATGTATAATTTGTATTTTGAAAAAGGGAATAATAAGTCTTCGGACTTTTCACTCGTCTGAATTTTTCTGATGGCAATAAATCAGATCATTTTCAATTTTCAATTTCAATTTCAATGCGATATCGATCGATGTGATATTGGGCATATATTGATACTTTTTTTTTCTGCGCATCTTTTTCCTCTTCAAGAAAACAACCATCGGCAAAATGGCCAAGGCTTTCATCTTCGCGCTCGCCGTCATGCTCGTAGTCGCAGTCGTGGCTGATTTCGACGACGATGTCACCGACGACGAGATTGATTTTCTAAAGAGGGATCCTGCCATGCAGGATTTCTTCTCAGCAGAGAAAAGGGCAGAAAAATGAAGAAATACAAATGTAAGTATTTCAAAAGTAGTATAAAATCAACGTAATCATGTGCTCGAAATGACCCCATGCAAAGACTAAAACCGATTTGATATTTATGATTGATTGTCAGTTGCAAAATGCGGAACGAATAAATGTATGTAAACACATTTAATTTTTTTAGTTACACGAAATGTAATTCTTGAGTAAGAAACGTCTAATACTGCTTCCATACTGGTTGGTTGGCTATACCACTTGAAGTTTGACAGCTATTTATATTTGAAAAACTTCAGACTGGTGTTGAATTTTAAGAGTACATTTATCGTTAGCTTCTTGTCCTAAAATGTGATAGTTATTTCCTTGCTAATTAAACACGGTGACAAACTTAATGATACAGACGATTATTCTTTATAATGGTGGCGAGAAGATTTTTCTGTTTTTATCACTCTTTTTCATCAGTATTGTTGTATTCGCTCTGAAAATTTCTTTTCTCCTTTTCAATTCAAATCGCCAATAAAGCTTATGCCTCCGTATATTCTTTTCAAAATGTCCAGACTGTTCCCAGTATAACCAGGACTGTTGGTGTAGCAGGAGGTCTGGAAAAATCGTCTTCTGCTATGGTGAGTTGTCACATCTGAATTTATTCAAATTAGAGCCGTCAGATCATGTCAGCTGATTTAGGCCTACTTGTCACCTACTAATTGTGGCCTGGATTTGTTCTCAACATGCTTAACCCTATAAAGCCCAAGCTATTTTGACCCCTTCCAGGCCCAAGGGGGGGGGGGGGGCACATTGTGCCCCCCCTATATAACTTCTTTATTATATGATGTATGACCGTCATATTTGGCACATGGGTAGAACAACTCATACTCTACATGACCCGACATTTGAAATTTCTCAAGGTCATCAACTGAGGGCGCTATTTACCGAAATATAAAGAAATACATAGGAAATATGCTAAAATCACGTTTTTTCTTTGTATTTCTTTATCCCAGTATATATGTTTCTATTTTCTATCAATCATTTCATGTTTACCATAAAGGAAAAGCAAGTCAACCTTCACAATGTGTAATGGTTGAAATTTCTCAAGGTCAACATGTGGGGGCGCTATTCGTTACAATATAAAGAAATATATGAAACCTATGATGTATTGCTTGGAATGGGTACATATATTGGTATCACATTTCATATTTCCAAAATATTGAAATTTTGAGTTTGCAGATTGATAATATGATAAACAAATGATATTACAGGCAAAGCTTGTGTGAAAATAACCCAAAATAAAAGGGTAGTCTTCGAAAAATGCTGTATTTTCGATTATTTCTATTATATCTATTGTTTGATGTCTATGTCGTGTAAAAATAACGGAAATAATAAGAAGAGCATTTCAGGGTAATTCACAACCATTATTACTTCACATTTGGTTCTTCAGCAAATTACAGCCAAGAAAACCCCCACATCATCCATTATTATACTGTTAACTGAAATTGGAACAGAAAATCATGCAAAATCTGATGAACATGGTTGTCAGTTTACGGTTGCCATGGCGACCAGCAATATCAGACATGGCTATATTATATATCAAAATGTTTGCAATAAGATTCTAGAAAAAGTCACCAAATTTGGTTGAAATCAAGTAAAGGGTGTGGGAGTGGCAACCGAAAATATATGGGCTTTATAGGGTTAAGGGATAAAATGTGTAAAATCTTACATTTTTGCTTAATTTATAAAGAAAGTATTTCAGTATGCTCCTGAATTTACCAACATTATAACAGACATGTGTGAAGATATTTCAACGTGAGCTCAACGATGGCTTAGTATCTATATGAGAGATCGATTGGATATTCAGATGTGTTCTTATGACACGAGTTCCTTTAATTTCTGCTTTTGATTTGTTGGTCTTTGATGCATTAAATTGAACATCATGAACCAAATCATTCTTAAATTGCTTGGAAAACGGCAGAAACGCCAGTGCGTTGTAAGTCGTATCAATACAATTACATAATACTGCCTGCATGTTTGTTTGGGCTGCACCAGTATTGCATCGTAAAAAGGAAATCTGATGCAGAAATAAGATATATAACGACAATGAAGATCATATGAAATAGTGTAGAACTTTGTAAAATATGGATGAACTGCTAGTGTATTGTGGCTAACTGTAGGATACGGTAAACACTGCACGTCATTTTACCGATAAGTGCAGTCCAAGATTTTGTTTGTATCCCATGAACTGGGTAACAATCTATAAAAACTCATTCAGAGCCAGATGTTGAAATTAAACGACTAGATCATTATCATTATTAGTATCATTGTCAAAATTAGTGCTATTCATATTTTTCTTCGCTCATTCTTTCAAAAAAAAAAACCCATTAATTCCACAGGTAAAAGTTCTGTGAGCTTTGATTCGATTCCAATGGTATAGTGATGACGTGAAGTTTAATGTTATTGTTTTTTATTTTGTTTTGGCCAATAAGTACGTCACTGATATTTAGTAGTTTGTTTTAACTGTGTGAGCTGTTTGTATGTATTTTGAAAAGGCTCTGTTAAGATAATTGTCATTATTATTTCCTCTTGAAAGACTCGGATCTTTGATTCGCTACAGATGAAAGTGTTTCACAAATCGGTTTGGCACCTATTTCCTTTTCTGACAGTAACTTATGCCTTATAATAAACACCCAGGACAATAATTTGTTGGTTATACATCACAAATCATAAAAGAAAGCAATTCTGATTGACAACCAACAGGGTATAGAGCATAATCTGGATAAGACTCAACAAGGTAGCTAGGTCCCATCATATTTTTCGTCTTTTAAAATACTGCTGTAAACAGACATTTATGTTTAGTGACATTTTCATAAGAAATATGAAACAAAAGGAAAACGAAAAATTGAGGTTGAAACTACATTGATTATTACAAATTCAGCTTTGAAAATTGGAATATTTGCCGTTGCAAAAATTGTATAATAGCTTTCAATTTCTTCCATCTAGAATTAAGCAGCCAAGTGGTTTGTGATGAATTATCATTTATATTCAAAAAAATTGACTCTATCAATTTTCTTAACCTTTGTTCAGGTGCTGGAACCGGTGATGGCGTTTAAGATTAGTCACGTGACAACACCTCGACGGACCAATTAGACCACACGGCTCTCTCATTGACATACTGCGACTATCATCGATTTTTCTCTGTAGTTTTTGTACTGTATGTTCGTAATGTTTTCTTTCCTTGTGGACATTTTCGATCCACTTTAGATGAATAAAAATTTCTACCCCTGATAAAACCAGTACAATGTGCTGTCAGTATCATTTGTTCATAAAGTATTATGGGAAAATATGTTGGTTTGTTGTACGTTTAAATTTATATTGTATTAATCTTTCTCGTTTACCTTTTTACGAGCTCGACAACAACATCATTTCTATCATACAGTTGTTTTTAAGCTCTCAGTTGTGTGTGTGTGTGTGTGTGTGTGTGTATGTGTTATTTGACAGTGGATTGATGAAGTATAAATGAAGATAGATCAGAATGCTTGACGATTCATAGTGACATATTCAGACTCTCTCTCCCTCCTTTTCTTCCTGTATAATAATTATGTATGTATGTATGTATGTATGTATGTATGTAAGTGTGTACAATTGTATTACATACGTTACATACAAGTTTGTATGAATGTAATTGCATTTAAGTACCGGTAATTGTATTTTAGTTGTGTATGTTATCAGTGAAATATAAATGTCTGTCTTCATGAATAAGCAGACAATAGATACTCATAACATATCATATAGGAGCGACAAAGACGCCATGAAGTGAGTTCGTTGATTCTTGTAAGAGTGGTGACTCGCGATATTGTTTGAATAATAAATATGCATTTCTTGCAGTAAACGAGTATTGTACACTTGACAAATTGATAATAATGAAGTCATATAATGATATCCATATGCATATATACATCATATATATATATAAATATATATATATATGCATATATATATATATATATATATATATGTGTGTGTGTATATGTATATATATCCAATACATGCATGCACATACACACTAAACAGTCAATTTACAGTCATATTCATCAACACTCCACACACAGCAGCACAGTAACTCGATGAAGCAGAGTACATAACATGTATAATGTATATGTTCGTATGTTGTGACATGTGAGTTGGGTGTCTATACCTGTGCGTTTATGAATGAAAAGTAAAATATCCATGCGTTGTAAATTCATCACCACTTAATATACCCGTACGGAGTGCAAAGAGAAGCATAAGACAGCAAGATGTAAACAATGACAAGGTTATTATGTTCCAGTTTTCATATCTTTATTACTTCCTGAAACTTACACATTTCATTTAATGCAAGAGGCAAGTCATGAGTAGGTTAGATATAAGAGCTCTTAAGATCTGGAAATGAATGAGGAAGATGCATCGAAGAGGTTCTCACAGATAATGCCATTTCGAGGTAATTTATAGAATCCGCTCCTGCATAAAAGAAAAGAAAAAATACATATTAGTGATTAAGTATTATCGAGAATTTAGTAGTAATAATTGCGATTCATTCATTCATTTTCTTTTCCATTTCAAACGGAAACATACAAATATTTTAACCAAAAATGAATACATAAATTACACCACAATACATAAAAAGTTTACAGAATATTTAAACTATACGGAAATGTTGGAAATGTGAAAATATTCTAAAAAGCAGTGTTTATGGTGCATTCCCCTACCATGCCTACACGTAATACAACAATGATGTTAACGTAATTAATGCCTTGAGAAAAAAAATAAGAGAAAACCTTTACAGTCATGTCAACTCATTGCAAATTCAGTCCTCCCAAAAAAAAAATCGGATCTAGATTGATCAAAGATAAGAAGGATATTCAAGATGTATAATCATAAATCATCAGAAAATGATTTACTGGTAACTTACACTCCTGATCGCGGTAGTTTGCATCTCGTTTTCCAAGCTCCTGAGACGGAGAAGTCTATCACCAACGACCAAATCCCTGCTGGGTGATTAAAATGGAACCAAGATGCATGATAAGCACAGGACAGGTGTAATCAGAAGGAGAGAGGTGTATTTAAACAAACTTCCCGTTTTATTATTTTTACCCGTAACATAATCAACGTAACTACAGTCAGTTTTCTATGTATTATTATATATCTATGTGGATACACATATTAGTATCAATATGTGTTGTAAATTACATTACACTACATTACATTACATTTTATTACATTGCATTACAATACACTACATTACTTTGCATTGCATTGCATTTCATATCATTCAATTACATACTATATTCAAATATTATTCAGATTTCATCATGCATTGGTAGATTAGGTCGGATACAAAAACCACTTTTACGTAAAGCATGATTCCACTGATTAAAAGCTTTTCGGCATAATAGTAATAAATCTATTACTATTATGACGAAAATAAAAAAGTGTACATGTAATTAGAAAGATGAATAAAATAGCTAGACGCATTTTATGTGTTCATTTATGTTTCTGAATAAAAAACATACAGTGATTCTTACAGTCAGTGCCAAGGACGTTATCATATCGATGTGTCTCTTACAGTTCACCAGATTGAAAGGCGGCTATAATCTTAATACTAATTGCAGATGTACTGTAAAACGTTCAATAAGTTGGACAACATCGCAAAAAAATGAAGCATAGGACCTACATAACAAAACTGATTTATGCTTTCAAATCTAATAACATACAATTGGTTGTGTAACAATATATGAAACCTAACTAAACATCCACTTTAAGGACCCATTACTTATACACTGCAAAAAGTCCGGTGTTAAATAGCAAACACCGAGCTGGTGTTAAATTTTCGGTGCTCATTTATGGTGTTAAATTAACACCTCCGGGTGTCATTTCCAAATTTTAAACTGTTTTTTGAAGAGTTTCTTAGTACCTGCACTTCTTGCTGATTTTTTATTTAAACAAGACGATCAAGAATTTTACATTAAAATACTAGATTTGTGAAAAAATGTGAAAATAAATTTACACCAAAGTAACACCAGCTGGTGTGGTCCCTTATTGAAGCTGGACGGGTGTTAAACCATTGATATTAACACCAACAAATATCAAATCAACACCATGTGGTTTCATTTTTGAATTAACACCAGTACAGTGTCAAAATAACACCAGGTACAGTGTCAAATTAACACCACGAAGTGTCAGGTGAACACTTTTCAACACCACCACAGTTCATTTTGAACACCTGTGGGTGTGGTCCTCTATTGAAGTTTGATCGGTGTTAGATTAAACACCCGTGGTGTTAAATCTAACACCGATGTTTTTACAGTGTAATATTCAACAGAACGCCACTTACTCCGCAGAACATCCTGTTTCCATAATTGTCACAGAAGCAGTCTTCATCATCGGCGCACCCTACGGGGATGAAAAGAATAAATTGAAAACCATATGGATTTATTGATGACCATAATAATGTCTGATACATGTGTATGGTATATAACATACGTATAGGCGACTCTCGTTATGACGAAGCCCTCAATAACAGCCGGTTTTCTTTCGTTTTATCGAAGTTTCGTTGTAACGTATTCCTTATAAAGCAAGTAAAATGTACTCATACACACACACGCATATATATATATATATATATATATATATATATATATGCATATATGATAATAATAACATATGATAATAAATTCATATACAGAGAGCGACAGGGAGAGAGAAAATGATGTAGGGGGAGGTCTTTGGAAGTAAAAACCCTCAACTTCAGTTATCTTGCTGGTACTTGTTGCATAGCGTTTCTTCGATGATATTGTCGGAAGTTAGAAACAAACAAACAAACAAACAAACAAACAAACAAACAAACAAACAAAGAGTCACTAGTACTTACTGCGGAAGTCGTAGTTGTCAAATCTTCTCTGGTATGGGTAATACTGCTCCGCCATTTCGTCACTCTTGGCTTTCTTGTTCTCACTTGCGGCAATGGCGACAACGAAGAGAGCTACAACTAGCGCGAAGAGCAAAACTCGGGCCATTTTGGTTTGGTGTTTGAATTCTGTAAAGAATGAATCAGATGAAGAAATATGATTGTTAAGAAAGGGTATCGAAAGATGAGCTAGAAAAGCTCTCGCAGAGCGCAGACCTCCGCCAAGCAGCTCATCTCCATCCATTACACGCATGCTGAAAATCGCCCAATTTCCCAACGAAGAAGCCTTTTGTTTATGGTATCAGTTTCCAGCTACGCTGCAACTCGCCCGAGCATAGCACGCACTTCACAGCGGTGTATGAATACCTCAAATACCCGCAGCTTGAACTTCCAAGTTCATTGACCCCATCTGCCAAAACATTAAAAAAAATCCTTCAAAATCCCTAAAAATTCTCGGATCACTACCAAACTTGCATCATCTGTTTATTGTGTCATTATTATCATTTTGCAAACAGGCAAACCAACACCGAAGGTAACAAGATTAGATTGCTCGACTCTTTCCTAATCCAATCATTCTCGGTCATGCTTAAATATTTCCATTTATAATGCCATGAAAATAAGAGCCTCATGTGAGAAGAATTGTTAATATATCAACTTGTACAATCTTGAGTCAACTCCTTGGCAGGAACAGTGCTCTCCGTTGTCATTTTCAGAATATTTAATAATTATATATATATATATATATATATATATATATATATATATATATGATATTAACAAAAAGAGCGAGAGAGAAAAAAAAAGAATCAGGCACCGTTACAAGCGTTATTCAAATAGGAAGATATGCAACATGGCAACGACTGCTCCTGGCTTACCTTTCTGCGGCGATGGAGAAGACTTGAGATATCTGTGTCCAGACCAGCTAATGCCGAACCAGGTGACTCGCCCAGTATTTATGCAAGTCGTGAGGGTATTATTTTCTAGATGGTGCCAACCATCTGGTTATGACACAGATGGGCAGATGGAAAACTTACCAGAAGTGTTTTCCAGTTAATGACACAAACACAAAAAGAGAGAGATTAAACGAGAAATTTTGAAGTATCATACGGGTGAAATTTTGATCAGTATTGGGAATGATTGATAATATCATCAGAATTTTTGTGAAATCATAAACAATGAAATATGTGCTCTCAATTCTGAAGACCTCTTGCATTTTTTGTTGTTGAGATTAGACACCTGCTAAAATTGACTTACACAGAAGTTTATTGGAATCGCATTGTTTCATAATGAGTACACATATAGGTTAAGAGGAAAACGGAAACCACGAAACTGTACCCCAGCTTGTTCTCATGAAAATTATAGAAAATATCTAGATAATTCAACTGCATTTAATTCCGAGGACACTAACCCCTTCAAGGCTTTTTTTTTCTCCAATATTTATAACCTTGTGTTGTTGTTTTTTTTCCATTGGAACCCTCTTCCACAATAATGAGGATGACAAATGCCTTAATGAAGGTGATTTATCTTTGAAACAAGACAAATTCCAGCTCGATCAATTGATATTCATACCTACTAGATTCTTATTAATCAATATCTACTCTTCTTGATATCAAGATTTGTCCTTTTGTTCACTGCAACACTTTTTTGTCTTTACTTTATATGGAATTCAATTATCAATATTAAGAAGTTCTTGACATCGAAATAAAGATGAACACAAATTGTGCCGCACAATCAATTCTAATTTGGAGCACTGTTAGGTAGCAAAATTCATTCTTATTTCGAGAGTTATTGAGCAAACTAACTAAATGAAGACTGCTGAGGGTAATGTTCGCCTTCAATGTCCGTGTTTGTCTTGTTTATCTTTATGTGTATGTGTACGGATTGTATTGGTTACTCACTAAAGCATCTGATGATGGTTTCTCTAAAATACTTCTCAAATAATTGGGAAAATATTCTTGATAATGTTGCATGGCATAAAGTATATAATCAACATTTCGTGACTCATCATGATACTTCTGCTCTTCGTATATCATATCTTTTAATTCAAACCGAAACTTTTTTTCAGTTCAAATGAATCTATTGGGAATTTTCTGCATTTAATATATGAAGGGGTCGGTGCAATATAGTGCTAACACACAATTTGGTCAAAATTGAGTTACATGCCTTTTCATAATCCTTATCCTTCACTCTAACCTCCGTGAAAATATCATATTTGAATTCAACCAATGAGATGGTAAAAAATGCATGCATTCATGTTTTATTAATGTACAATGTATGGACTTTCCAAAGATTCAACAGCGATTATCTCAAAATGACTATTGTGTGGGTTAGGACTATATTGCACCGACCCCTTCATATATTACAAATGAAATACAGTCATTTCTTTTTGTTTTTAAGACAATAAAACATACAGTGTTATACTGATATACGTGTACAGATTAAAGAAAAGAGTAAGAGAACACGTCAATTGGGAACCACTCGGGATAAAGTGAATCAAATGATCTGACTGAATATGGCACATGTACTGGGAGTGTGAATGCAGAAGACTGACGTCAAATAGGCATGAAGCTTGAAGATACGACAGTCTTGAAAGAGAAGGAAAAAAAAAGAAATTGGGCGAAACATACATCATGTATACTGATCGAAAACAAGAGAAAAGAAGAAAAAAGACAGAGTCATTCTGGCATCACATTGCGACAAATGTATAGACACTATATGTATTGAGAATGAGGTGAGTGAGGTGAGTGCTGGTGCAAGTGTGGTTAATCATGTCGACCCCCTTGAATATACAGCTAGATTTCATCTAAAGACACACTTTGATTAAAAGAGTGATAAACGTTATTTACACTGCTTTCCATGTTTCATCCCTCTTGTGAAAGGACAATCGCTTTCCCAATTCCTTGATTTCTTAACCCCTCGTTTTATTATTTCCTTGGCGGTTTAACCAATGTATAGTGGAGCATAAGATATGACAACGTCCACCACTTTATATTACATGTATCCCATGGAAGTAACTTTGGGAGCTATAAATGTTGGTGTCAGTTATGCTTCTTAAATGATGAAGCCATACTACTGGTAACTAAATTGCAAATGCATCTACATACACGAACATTAATTACTTTTAAAGCTTGATACGCTCCCGTTCTGTCATTATATGAATATTATATAGAGTTAAATACGCGAAAACTTGCGGGTATGCAACGTAGCGAATTCAATATTCAGACCGTGAGTCAGTTTCCGAGAGAACAGAAATAAATCAATGCCACAATATGAGATCAAGAGCTATTCGCTCTTTTGTTATTTTAGCTTTATTATTTTTACGGACATGAACCATACGGCTCCATGAAAGTACGTCTATTACAACAACTTGGCCGAGACTACCAAGGATTACAATGAAAAATGTAGTAAACGATAATTATTGTAACAGTTCATGGCTAATGTAGCTAACATCTATTTCGATCACACCTGCCAGGAATACATGCAGTATGTGCAAGGGATGGGAAGTCATCTTTTCCTTACAAAATTCTGAAATCCTCATCACACGTCAGTGTCAACAAGGCAGCCGATAGCAGGTATTCTGTATTTTGTACCTATCCGAACCTTGACTCGGGGGAAATTTACAGGCTTTTAACATAGATCCCTCGCATTGGACATTGCTTGAGTTTATTACAGTAAAAGACGCAACATTTACGAAGAAAATTGCCGTGGCTCATTTATCACTTCACGTTTCCATGCTGAATTTGTATTCACTTTGGGCATGAGTTCAAATGTATACGTACGTATTATGTTATGTGTTTAAGAATGACCGAATAGAATAATTTCACGTGCATTGCCCATCGGTAATGTTGTACATTACTTGCACATTAAATATTGCTGTGTGTAGGAGTCTGTCCACGATTATAGTCTGCAAAGAGAGGAAACACTAATATTCCGTAGTCTTCATCAAAACTGTCTACATTTTCCCTTGCCTGGTGTATATAGGAAAGTTATATCTCCTTAATAATGATTTCTCTCTCTCGATCCGCTTCAATAAGTTCAACGCTTGTCCTTATTATCTAGAATATCGTTATGGTTTCATGTGTGTGCTTCTTTTATGATAAAAGTTGTTTAAACAGTAATGTAAAGAATTGAAAACCCAAACCAAGGTTCTGCTATACAAGATATATTATAGGATATGGATCATTGTCAGTTCTTGTGAAGCAAGGATTTAGCAGACACTTCAAACACATATGCACGCACGCACCGCACACGCACACGGCTTTGAGGGTAGCTTTAGGACTAAAACTGATTTAATTCAATCGATAGTTTGAATTGGCGTCTTAAATGCAGCTTTGACTTGAAACTTCCCTTCGTGCACTCGTGGACATGCCGACTCAATGTACCATCCTACAATGCATTAGTTTTTCTGAACTTCTGTGTTATGCATACGACTGTATTTTGAATTAGGAGGCAATTAACCATTTTATAAACTATTCATTACCACAAAAAAAAGAAAAGAAAAAAGGAGAGGAAACAATGTCTGAAGGCAGCTTGAAATGTACCTGACACACACGTTTACGAGCTGTCTATGGTAGTTCCAAGCAGCTGTGTACCATAGCCGGTTAGCGAAGTATGAATTTGCAAAAATCATAAAGGCACAATACACGAGATCTTTTTATTCCTCCTTACAATTTCTTAGGGTTGATCTACCATTAAGCGGCATTGACGTTTTCAGGGGTAGACTATGTATACTTGGTAAATAGCAGTTTCGTCAGGATTTCTGAGCGCTTTCATTCCGTTTGCTACATGTGTATTAACGTCACCAGATGTTAAAGAATCAGCCAATATTGACAGATGATGGAAATTCCATTTACAGAGCATACACTCTCGCACATTTTCTTCAGAACTAAAACATGTTAAAAACAGACGCTCCGTGAAAGAGACTTTCTGCCGATTTATTGGCTGGCCATGTTAAAATATGAAGAATATTATATATATATATATATATATATATATATATATATATATATATATATATAATACGTGTTTGTGGTCACTCACACACACACACACACACACTCTCTCTCTCTCTCTCTCTCTATATATATATATATATATATATACGTGTTTGTGGTCACTCACACACACACACACACGCACACACACACACACACTCCCTCTCTCTATAATATATATATACATTGTATATACATATGCAATGGGCATAGTGATTATATAAGATGAATACAATATCAATACAGATATTAGACAATCTGCAGTATAAATAGAGAGGAAACATTGTTTTAGTGTCTTGAAGTTTCAAAAAGGTATTTTACTCAAGTATGGTAACATATTAACGTCGTCTTTTAGCGATAAATGCACTGTCTGTGTATATACCAGCCATAGATCAATGTTAGTGAGCTGCCTATAATAATGAATGTCTATCTATTGAAAGGAAAAGACAGTACATTTTGTGCTGTTGGTTTCTACTAATTTTGCATAATTATGTTACAATGTTTCAAAGAATAAACAATAGATATGTTGGGATTTATGTAAATGCAAAATAATGCATCTGAAGACTAGTGAAGTTAATCTTATTTGGAACTACGTAGAAAAGACGCAACAGTCATGGCAGTCAGAGTGGTTAGATTACAATACAAAATTAAAATAACGTATTCACTGCTTACCGCAATTGCTTGCAAACTTTGCGACGTACTCTGTGATGATCTTTTGGGATGTCTTATCATCACTTAAAGGTACGTTGTTTCGTTGTACAACGAAGACTATTTTTGCCAATGTGATGAGTTCTTTTATTCCAAAGCGAGACAATTTTTGCGTTGATACATCGGAACAAAGTCTTAACATACATATTAAGCACGAAAAATGACAAAATAGCGTTGGTGCAAGTGACATATTTTGTCAAAGTTTTCATTAAGTTAGTCATTAGTAAATATGGATGTTCCAGATATAGAATAAACTCGTAAAAATAACAGCGATAAACCAAACCTGAAAGACGGTTCATTGGTGACTTTTAAAATCGTGCTATGTAAGTTTATTTAACCAGCTGGCTATAGGTTTATCCGCTTATCATTAGACTGGTTGCCGTGGTAAACACGATAAGATATCAATTCTTTTAAAATCAAAATTAGCATAACAAGATAAGTATATTAAAAATGTTTGAAAGCTTTTCATTCTAAACGTGTCTACAATTTCGGAGCCCGTAATCGCAAAGTGAATTTAAAACTCAGGAGGTCTTATATAAATCCCCTACTAGAAGAGCAACGCAGGTTATACCACTACACACTTAAAACGAGACCATCATCATGGCATGCATGTAGATGACAGCAGGGTATCCTACAAGCAATAAATCGGGAACATGAACACACACATTATGTTGGTAGAGAACAGTTCAATGATATTTTGGACGTTGAAACACATACTCAATTACGGAACGTTTATTTTCTTTATCGCATTAGGCATGTTATAGGTCCTAGCTTGATGATTATACCTTTATGATATTATGTGACATAAAAAACTGCTTGTTTAATCTTAACTCGTTTCAGACAACAATTAAGACAACAATTAAGAAATAACCTTCCCGAAAAAGAATTGGAGAAGTGATAAACGGTGACACGACTAAGTAGTATTCTTGCCAAAAGCATAATTACAGTCACATTCTCCTTAAATCATTAAGTATTCATTTTTTTTTAACAAGATGCCGATTTTTTCAACACACTTGAGCGATTAAGGAACATTCTTAAAATGGCTCTACGGAATAATGGCTGTGCCAGAGCATATGCAACAGGGTTGACTGTGCTGTTACAGAAAGCAATCCACCTTCCGGTTTTCTGCAGGGTCATAGCAAAAGCCAGCCTCAAGAACGCTGAGCGGCTGGTGGAGGCAAATTATAAAATAATGCTGCTCGGTAACCAAGTAACGAAAAAGACGAGCACCACTAGCACCATCGTACGAAAAGCTTTTGCGTCACCAGTTACTCGTTTTCTTTGCAGTCTCGCTTGCTTCAGGTTTGTACAAGAATTTTGACGTAGTTCTTGCAGTGTACCCTTGACGGGAGCCATAATTCTTAGCCACAGCTTTATTGTTCTCATTGTGGTAGACGTTACTACCCATAACTTCTTGATCCATTTCATTGAGAGACTTAATTGTTGGTCGATTTTTTTTCGGTTTCGGGATTTTTCTTGTCTGTTACACGGTAAAGAACTGAGCGCGTTCAGATCTTTCCCTCTTACCTAACTAGAAACTGTCGTACTAAGTTTGATATTGATATATATTCTGAGACAGAGAAGTATGAGAATACCAAACGGGATAATCGCTCGCAAAAGTACAGTAATAATTCTGGATGGTAGGAACTTTACGTAATTGGGTTCACACCAGCCTGATTGGCCCACACGTCCGTTTGGATGGACAAAGTCCCAAACAGTACTTGTCCCCATCCAGATAACAAAGGGAACCACCCATGTCATTACGTTCACCAGAGCGGCAGTCTTTCTGTTCCTCTGTTGATAGTGGTATATAGGTAAGGAAGTCGCTATGAAGCGATCAAAGCAAATTACCACAACGCCGAAAGCTGAGACACCAGGCAGTGCGTTTTCAACACCATTATAGATTCTGCAGGTGACTTCTCCTAGAGTCCAAGAGCCGGCAAATAGGTAAACTTGAGCGCGAAACGGCATGCAGATCAACTCCACCATTAGATCAGCGATGGTCATGTTGAAGATATAGACGTTGTTGTAAGTCCATAGTTTCTTGTCAAACCAAAATGCGAGGAGAATGAGCAAATTTGCTGCGATCGTGATTAATGTGATACAAGTCAGGATGAGGGCTTGCCACGTAACAGTAGGAAAGTTGCTTGGTAAAACTGGCAACATTGCCCCATCGCTGATGGCCATATCCGAAAAGTTATTCATGATAGACAAAGCTCTCAACGATTCCAAACCTTCAAGTGAAAAGGGAAGTAAAGTAATAAGATTCAAATAACATTCTGTTGATTGATGTGCAGTACCTGCTTGAATAATGGGTTGGGGATTAGAGTTTACATTTGAACCATTTGCACCATTTGAGAAGTTTAGAAATGATGGAGTGATAGCTTAGAAACGATTGCAGGCTTTTACGAAGATAACCTTTTTGGTAGCGTTATCGATATAGGAAAACGTGTGTTTTTTTCGTTAATTTTTTGTGTAAATACTGCTCGAGTACAAATTCAGAAACCATTTTCCTGAATTGGCGCATCTCGGACCATGAGAATTTATACGAGCTCCCCTTGCGTTATGTACTAACCCGAAGGAATTTTTAGATAGATGGAGTAATCTCATCTCTGCTATATACTGAATTGAATGGAATTTACTTTATTCTAATATTTAACGAAAACAACAACCACTGCAACACATGATCCTGAAGAAAAAATAAATGTACAATTAATAACATACAAACGAGCCACAAAAGTAAACCCATAATTTAGTATATATGAACACATTATTGAAAAGCTCTATTAATAATTAAATGACGGAGCCATGCTTTAATAGACCCATTACGAATAGGATTAAAAAAAAAGAAAAAAAGAACCAAACAACTGAAACGAATCTCCATGGAATAGTAACGATGTAGAAAAATGTAAGATTTAAATGTGACATGTAAACAAACACCAAATGACGCCTCAGGTAATTTTCACTTTTTGTGTCTTTTTTGTCTATGATCTCTGGCTTCAGGGTCAAGGTCATGGCAAATTAATTTGGCAGTTGGTATGGGAACAGAATAAGGAATCGGTAAACATCTTCAGGGACTTGCCAAATGCTGTCTTTTTATGTATGTATATCCCTGGAATATAATACATCTCCCACATCAAACACGACGAGGTATATGATCATGAGGGTCCAAATTGACTATTTATGCTAAACAGGAAAGACAAACAAAAAAGGGTAAATATTTATTAATGGTAGACAAAAACGTCACATTTATTTACACATCTTATATATCTTATATCAATTTTTGCTGTCACTATACTATACCATCATCTTTAGAAACATATTACTTGAAATGAATAAATCTCAGCAGTGGTAACAGTGACCAGTGTACTATTTTCAAAGAAGACAAGAATTTTTGCAGCAATGTGAGCTTCAAAATAGATAATTAGAGAGACTGCTGCAAAGACTGAAATGATGACACCTACCTACAGCATAGCATGCAGGCAAGAGGAGACCACGTATTTGTGATGTGGACACTCTGGATGGTCCGGATAAACTGAGTGAGAACGAAATATTACTGTGTCATCCAGAGAAATCGAGGATTACTGACAAGTAGACACTCGCCATGACTACAAACAAACGTAGAACGACTTCATGACATATTACATCGCCGGAAATCAAAACCTGTCTCGCGTTAGTTGCGAGTAGTGTGGAGCATTACTTTTTCCTTTTTTCGTTTTTTGTTTGTTTTGTTTGTTGTTGTTTTTTCCTGTCAATCAAATCCATTTAGTTCCATTCTGAACGACAACATGGCATCAAGCTAGAATATGAAGCCATAACACTTTATTAGGTTTGATTGCATCTTGAGTTGAGAGATGACTCTTCGGAACTACTGCAAACGATTCCACACAGGAATTCACCGATAGCAAACGAGCCGGGTCAAAGCGTATGCTCCTCAGAGCACTCCTCAGAGCAACGTATTTTTCAATAATTGGCTATGACGACAAAATCTGCGACGCACCTTGTCTCCTCGTCACTGGGATATACTCATGTTATTGTAGTGGGAGGGGTGCCTGCGTAAGAATGGTTATCACTATCAATATTGCCAAGGAGCCCATGTTTTCTATTTTTAGTGGGAGGGGTGCCTGCGTAAGAATGGTTATCACTATCAATATTGCCAAGGAGCCCATGTTTTCTATTTTTTGTCATTTGTTTTACCCGTGCTCCTCATCTTAATCTTTACACTCGATTTTTACACCGGGACCATAATACGCTCAATAAGCTTGCTTTTATGGATGTTCCCCTCATATTTATTTAGCATTTATTCCCAGATTCCAACTTTCATAGATTGACCACCATGTTCTACATGTTTGCAATATTCTATTATGCTTCCTAGCTGGATATCATGTATCATTTCATTTTGTTATATTTGATGTATTTTTCACTGAAAAATATGAAAGTAAATTGAAAATTGAATTGAAACATTATTATAAAGCTTGGAGTCTCTTCTTTCACCTCTTTTATAATATACACTTTA
The DNA here is from genome assembly GCF_964275005.1 of Diadema setosum. Taxonomy (NCBI): domain Eukaryota; kingdom Metazoa; phylum Echinodermata; class Echinoidea; order Diadematoida; family Diadematidae; genus Diadema; species Diadema setosum. The sequence continues at coordinate 36,559,715 of NC_092697.1, read as the reverse complement.
CCTAATAATCAATTTCTGACGACTTTTTGTCAGTTTTGTGATGCATGGCCACATTTTCGGTCATATCAATCATGTCAATCTCTTATTACAAATTCATTTTTCTGAAATTTGAAATCACGTAAGCACTTATTACGAAGGCCAACTGCTTCAATTTGTGTAATAACGCTTAATTATACCACTGAAATAAATTTGTGTGGTTCACAGTATACAACCATGCTTTTTAGTGGACCTCTCAATTTAGTGAACCACTAAATTGGGGGAATGCACCCTACAAGCATTGCTTCTTCAGCATTCCTCCCAATCTCCTGCATTTTCTAAACTTCAAATGTGTTGTGCTTTTTTCGACGCTATCATTTGTTTATCCTTACATATCATTTTTCATATTTTGTAATTGTTGACACATTGCTTATCTTTTATGTGAGAAGAAAATGTTTTTACAAGTTCTGTTGGAGATGAAAAAAAAAATGAATGAATGAAATGAATGAATTCTTTATTCCTCTAAACATAACTTTTTTATTTTGCCGGTATGCATGTATATCTTAATTTGTTAACTATCATTTATCCTTTGCACGGTTAGATGCATACCTATGATATGATTCCTGATTTATTCAGTGTTATGTTTTGTTGGAAAAAATGAAAATACATTGAAGTGAATTGAATTTAGTTGAATTGAATTGAAAAAAGTGGTCTCGCGGAGATGATTTTTTTTTCCATTCGAGACGTTTTCTCTCTCTCTCTCTCTCTCTCTCTCTTTGTATCCAAGGCTGACTTGATTTAATCCTTGAATAATGGTAGGAGGATTTAATGGAAAACATTTTTGGTTCTGCTGATAAAATCAACGAGATAACAGTTAACTAGATCATATTTCTTTTCAACATTTAAAGAATTAAAGGGAATATATTAATACAAAATCAATTGTGTGTGTTCCGCCCATAGGCCATACCTTTTCCCAATCAATAATCACAAGTAATAAGAAACTAAATGCAGTGTTTGAGCAAACATCGGGTATTGTTTAACATTGGGAACAGTGACTTGAGAAATGTTCCAGTTATCTCATTTGACCCTTAATGTTTAGTCCAGTTGTATTATAAAACAAACTATCAAATAACAATTTCGCAACAAAGCCTTAAAAATATGGAGATATCCCTTTCTTTATCAATAGTGCACAATTTTGCTATAGCTATTTTGTATGTTTGAAAATACGCCAGATTGATTACACTGATTAAAATCTTTACACTGGCTATATTTCTAACCCTTAATCACATCTCAGAACTATTTTGAAGCACTAAAGCTGAGTTTCTGTTTCATCCATCTGCAAATGGTAAATAATCCCTTTAATGTACATTACTTTATATCCATTTTTTATTTTACGTCAAGAAAGATGCTTCCAAATCGCTTCCATGTTTGTGCTGATAAACTGTGAGAAAGGACATGCCTCGGGTCAGAAAACCTGCAATACACAGCAAAAATCCAGGTGATAGATGGCGATGTATTTGAGAAAACCTGTCAGTTATAATAACCCTGAATATCTCAGGTACAGTATACTTATAAAGAAGAAACTTTAAGGAGCAGAATTCTTCCGTGCAAAATTTCACCACAAAGCCAAGGCCACCGCGATTGAATAGAGGTATCCGCTATTTCTCATCCCAACTCCTCGTTTCTCACATTCCTTTTCAAACTGAGAGAAACCCACGTACCAATAGAATCCTTTTATCAACTAATGGGCTTTGAAAATCTTTCTATTGAGCAGGACACAACCGCGAGATTTTCTTTATGTCAAAATGCATTTAAGATTATTACTCTTACAACACTATTCAACTTGATGACTTTTAGATGATGTGTTGAATGTATAGACTGAAGATAATGGGTAGTTTCTGAAAGTAAGCTCAGAATGACTTCTTTTATTTCCTAAAGATTCGTGTATTGATATGCCCTTCTATAGCATTTGAGAAATCAAGCTTGCGCATGAATGTCTCGTGAAAGACATCAAAACATGATCTACTCTCAATGGCATTGAAGGCCACTGTCCTCTGATTTCTATGGAAGAACGTAATAAAACGAGAGGGTGAGGACGTGATGATATGAAGCTACAATATGAAGCTACACCATGTGTATTCATGACTTATTGTTTGTTAATGGATACTAATACTTTCACTGGTAATCGAGTAGACTCACTTTTAGTCAAATTCTTAGAATACAGTACATGTTTTCCCATTAACTGCAATCAATATTCTTTAAAAAGCACAACCAACAGGATTCATTTAGCTGTAAATAATCTGAAATTAAATTGTAGTGAAATTTTTTACTTGCTATATCAATCTTGCCGCCATTATTAAATGTCTGTGAGGTCACTTTCCCCGTTTTCACCAGAGATATCTTCGTTCATAGTTGTTTATGCATTTCAAATACTTATAGCCTTGATGGATAAGAAATTCTATGTTAGTTTCATGAAAAAACTTTAACGTGTATTTGTATCTCATAAATAATTCACTTTGCCTACCTTTTCTGGAGTCAAATTCTCTTGACAACTCTACAAAAGAAGCTTTAAATTTTTCAATACCTTCACTTTCGATTTAAAGTTTTTTTTTCCTTCTAAATTCCTGTATAGCATGATTTACACTCTTGTAACCATTAATTTCAAGTCCTTTTTATCCTAACCATTCATCTTCTTTTCTACAATCTCCTCTCTACATATTGGTTAGCTCATGCATCTCATGACCATTGATCTTCTCTTCATTAGCCCTTTTCACCTGTCCTTTTCAGTCTCTCCCCGTTATTCCTTCCACGCTCATTCATATCTTCTTCTTCTTTGTTGTTGTTGTTGTTGTGATTACAAGTGAGCTACCTCGTGTTTATTTGTATGAGTGTGTGTGTGTGTAGGTGTTGGGTTTTTTTTTTCGTCAGGGAATTTGCCTAGTTTTGTCGTTAGAGTGTGTGGGTGCGCATGGCAGATTGTCGTTAGGGTGTGAGTGTGCGCATGGCAGATGGTCGTTATGGTGTGGGAGTGCGCATAGGGTTAACAACATTTTGTCATGCACAGGGAAGCGCGCTAACAACAGCATGCCATGCGCAGGGAAGCGCTGTAACGACAATCTGCCATGCGCACGACGTGCTGAAAACCGCACGTTGATTCACCATTGTCAATGTGTTTTTTTTTCTCTCTCTCCCTCTCTCTCTCTTTGTAATGAGTTTGATTATTGGCCCTCCATTCATTCATTTATTTCTGATGCTATCTCATTTTTTTCTCACCCCCATAATTTTTTTAGTCTTAAGCAGACTTTCTAGATCAGTTTAATTGCCATTTCATGTTCATCGGTTCTGTGTCGTGTGAAATATGAAGTTTTGTATTTTGAACAATTTTATCGATATGGATTCAGTGATTTGTATAATACATTGTAATGATATATTTTGGATGAATGTAATATTGACTGATGTTTTGTAATAGAGAGTAAATGGTATTTTAATTGGTATGATGAAAAATACGTGTAATCATGATAATGATAATTTCAGGGAATAAGAAGAGGTTGAAGGAGGGAGAGTGAAGAAGAGAGTGGTAAAGTTTATTAGGAGGGGGAAAGAGAAGATGAAGAAGAACAAAATGAGTGGATGAAGAGAAAGTTGATTTTTAGTAAGGTTATTTGTATAAAAAATAGAGATTATTTATGAAAATAAGAACAGATGTGTTAATAATTGTAATTGTATTATTTGGTTCTTTTAAAATCTTATCGTGCAATAGTTAATATTTTGTAATGTATGTTTGTATATATTTGAATGTATTCATGCTGATCCTGCAAGGGTTTTTTTTTCAATAAATACCTTTCAACAATAAATGATTATAAATAATAGTTAATAAGGTGATTGCATACCACAAGCCTTGCTTTTTAGCAGTCCCCTTCATTTCCAGCAATTCTGAATCGGTATTTGTCAATAAAATCACAATATCAATTGCATTTCAGTTCACGGTATTTTGCGTGATTACAATCTTGTACTGATTTTGAATACTAATATGTCGCATTCAAATGTCTTTTTGCAATTTGGTAATTACATAAAAGGGGTACCACTGGATTAATGTCCCTTCTATTAGTTTCACCATATCATTGATTACAAAGTACTACGTGTAGTACAAACCCTACAGTAATTTTAGTCTTGAAAACTGTTATACACGTGAGTATCTTCCTTTTGGAGGTAAAGCTAAATTTGCTATTACAATGAACCTGGCAACTTTTCACAAAAATGAGTAAAATTGTGACATTTTGGCCGAAATTGTGTGATTTTCATTTTTCACTGCAATACCAGTTTGATAGATCTGCAGCTTATTGTAGATAAAAATCTATTTCAATAGCTCAAAAGTAATAGAAGACGAGTTAATTGCGAATAGAATGAACATCTAAAGCCATGCATCAAACGATGGATTTTTTTTTTGCAAGTGTGAATCTGAAGAATTAGGTTCCACGTGTAAGATTTCGTCTTCCGAAAATTGCTCATTACGAGAATCCTTAACTTATGAGGTGGAATCCTTATTAAAAACTAATATTATTTGCTGTTATTTTGGGACAATCACACAGTTTTAAAGGTTTTGAGAGAAAAATGGGTGAAAAAAACAAATATGAAAAATATGGCCAATCGTAATTTTCTCAATCGACTTCGGCGTCCCGCGAAACATTACGTCGGGCACACTTAAAACTTTTTTGTGTGTGTGTCTTATTACAATAATAATTGCACCTCATTCGCATATTTTACAACGCAGCCGTAGTTAATTTGAAAAAAAAAATGAACATTTAGTGTCGTATAGAACATTTTTGATTAGATAATGACAAACCTCTTATGAAATATGAGAGAGCATGTAATTTCAAGAAGGATTCAATGTTTATTTGATGAAATTTGGCCTTGAAATGGCTGACATATCTAAAAAGCAATCACAATAAAATTGACAGGCCACGACTTTTATTAGGGTCTCTTTGTTTTTCCTTGTTTTTTTTTAGATATCTCACTCATTTGAAAACCGATTTTTATCAAAATCAAAAATCTTTTGATTCCCCTTAGAATTGTTTCCCTCAGAATTGTATGCTCTTAAACATTTCATAGTGTGGTTTGATATCTCGCAAGACGTGAATCCTCACCTCAACCAGTACTGTACAGTCCCTTTGATAGTGCAGTTGCTTCTTTATTTCAAACTGACCAACTGTGTTGAAAGTGGACACCACAGTGTCCCGCTTACACGAGGAACCATGTTTCCCCTATACAATGCTAGTTTGTATGCTGACTTAATTCTTAGTTTAGAATGTCAGTTTTCACTCATTTTTAAAAGCAGTCATCATCAATCAACAGTTTCAAAAATCTTCTTAAAACTCATCTATTCCAGGATAGCTTTCCATAGTCATGTATCAGGACATCTCTGCATGCTTCCCAGATATATTTTATGCATTATGACCGATTTTCGTAACTATCAGCTCCTTCAAGTTCTATACCTTTATTACATTGTAATATTTCCACTCAAACAATGATTTATGTTGTTTATTAACCTCCGCAAATAAAATATTGTATTTATAGTGCAAGTGACTGCTACTGTCAAATTTTTTCAGTTACCTAGAAGTCGTGAAAAAGTTACGTATTGATAAGTTACTGTTATGACGAAGGTAAATCGGAATAAACAAATATACAGAATCAGATGATGTTTCACACATAGGTTAAATCAGCAATATCAACAGTGAAAATAAGCGAAAATTGTTTGATGGTGGCTTTTAATAGGGTACCGTGTTAGTTTATTTCAACGTAATTACAAGTTTATGTGATCAAACGGGTCGCTGCAGTAAACACAAGTATTATTGCATACATGCTTAAGTACACACAAAATGTTTGCAGAATTTTTTTCTTACAAGAATAGCAGAAAGGTCTTTTTACGAAACTTGTCTTCAGTCTAATACTCAAATAAATCTAAACTTATTCCAGTGCACACTTTTAACAAGACGGTCATAGAACGAAATCCAATCCATGCTGTCGATATCAATGATACAAATAAATTTCAACCTAACATGAACACACAAGTCGATGGTAGAGAAAAGTTCTATAACACTCCGTACAAGCAAAAACACTGTGTTCGCGTACATGTGTGCATATTGTGCGTGCTTACATAGTGAATCATGCAAATGAGTGTCGAACCCTTTCATAAGTATATCATAAATGATTTTCCGAAGAAAATAGTTTTTCGGATGTTAAGAAAACAAATTCCATGACAATTTAACAGCATAGCCTACTGTGCTAGGCTGCTTCAAAAAGAAGTGGATTGCGGTAAAACGACAAATTGCACTTTCTTGCTGTTTCTTGTCATTATGAAAATGGATAATCCTGTTAGGAAGTGCCAGCGACTTGCAGAGCGGAACATAGCATAACGTTTACCGCTTTTTTATTTCAAACTTGCAGAATTACTTGTCTATTCGCAAGTACATTCTTAGAAACCATTACTCATTAAAAATCTCCGACTTAGTATATCTATATGAATATATATCTCGGACATAGCATATCAATATGAATCCCGTTTCCTACCGACAGGATACGAAAAATGCATTTGTTCTAAACCTAAATATATGTATAGTTGTTCAGTAGGAGGGTTCATCTCATTTCAAATATCATCATCTAGGTCAATTTCAACAGTTATTGGGTTCAACTTTGGAATATACAATGTAATCAATGACACTAAAGCATGGAAACAACTTTGCAGACCTTTTGTAAAACGACGCTTTTCTTGTATAATGAATGATCCTGGAATATGGAATATACAGAAGTCACAGCGAGGAATGTGTACAATGAGAGTTCCCAACTTACAAATCAATACCAACGCCAGATAGAAAGAAAAATAACCCCATAGGATTATTTCCTTTTACTCACCACCCTACCCCATACACACTCAAAGAGATACAGTTATTAAACGCTACATGATAAATAAAACTGTTATACATAGACTAAATAAAACTTTTAAACCCAAACGTTTATACGAAGGCGTTTTTCTGCAAAATAGAACAAAAACTTCAGAATCACACCCTTCATCAGACCTCATTTCAGACTGAACGTCGGTGACGGTGAGTTGATATGGGAAAGCACTGAATGTGAGTTTTTTCCTACCATCAAAATTATTTAGTAGTTCCTCAAAAGCAGAGTTCCTGAAAGAATTAAATTAAAAAGTAGAACTGAATTGCAAACCTTCAATATCTGTCTTAATCTGCTCTGCAGCCTGGTAGAGAGGAATTTTAAGCCATTTTTGCAGAGAGTTTAACTTAAATCAACCAAAAGCAGAGTTCCTGAAAGAATTAAATTAAAAAGTAGAACTGAATTGCAAACCTTCAATATCTGTCTTAATCTGCTCTGCAGCCTGGTAGAGAGGAATTTTAAGCCATTTTTGCAGAGTGTTTAACTTAAATCAACCAACGACTGACGGGAAATCGACAAGACACCGTCAGGACATCGCAAGGGGAGTCAGCCGTAACGACTTCTTAAGAATTATTTGGAAGATGATGTAATTTCCACAGGGGCCGGGCAGACTGCATATCGCACGGAGGCCGTATTAATCTGTGAAAGTCATAAAACTTGTTCCCTCACATCTTTTGCAATATTGTTCCTCGGGCTTCTAATTCATTGGCATTTGATATTTTTGGGGGGTGTGTGTGCGGTAAACAGAATTCATTTCGACGACGTTGGTAATTTCACAAGAAATTAAAATGAATTCATATCAATGAGTTTGATGTCATTGACAAGATTTATGAACCTTGAATTTGATGCCGTTCATCACCTTTAATTTACGCAGAATGCTTTGATATTCCTTTCTGCATCTACTTATGGGCATATTCAAATCAACATATCAAAACCGATTAACGAATAGCAATACATCGATGTAAATAAGCACTGGATTGACCAGTGTTTTAGTAGTAGCCATGACAAAGGAAATCACGTTGATACATACTCGGGAAGAACTTACGACCTTCTGATCTCGGACAGGCATCTTATCCACTAGAGCACCGAGCTTTCGCCCGAAAGCAAATGCTGGTTCTAATCCTTGTAGTTTACATCGGGCACTGCGTAACTATTCACATTCATGAAATTCTTCCGTTGTGTTGTTTTATCACATGCAATAAAAACAACTCGACGGACGAATTTTATGAATTTGAAGATACCAGACCATATCATAACGTGAGGGCAATAATACATTATTCAATGCGCAAAACAGAAGAGACAGATTTACAGGCAAACCAAGGGACTACAGGGTGAGCAAGAAAAAGGACGGTGAGGATATCAAAGCTTTAATGGGCGCCTACAAAATATCTGCTTGAGTGTACGGCGGAATAACGGTTGTGCCAGCGCATAGGCTATAGGATTGATCGTACTGTTACAGAAAGAAAACCAAAGTACTGATTCCCGTAGCGTCTTGGCGAAGGGCAGGCTTCGGAACCTCTGGCGATTACTTGACGCATATATGAGAACAACGATGCTAGGTAGCCATGATACGAAGAAAGCCACTACGATAAAAGATAATGTACGTAGGGCCTTACTATGTGTTTTCTGTGATGTACTCCCCTGATTGATCCCGGCCAGGTTTTCCGATAAGTTCTTGCCGTAACCCGGGTGACGTTTGTCAGGCGACTCTGGTACGCTGATTTCGTCTGTTATCGAAATCATAGAGTTCTTGTCACGTCGTGAGCGGGAACTTGGACATATTGTGCCAGCCGATTTGGATTGTTTAACGACCACTTTGTCTTCGCTTGTTTCAGGAGACCACCTGTCACGAACATAAGATGTTTCGGGGGTAGCACACCTATTTGTAATATTATTTCTCTGTACCGATCTACCCGAATCGTTCTTCTCGGTTTGTCTGACACTTGCCGTGGTGTTGGTCGCAGTCATATCAATTCCTTTAATGTGAAATACAGACTGTTTCTGGGACTTACGGGAGTCACGTGAACACTTATCAGGACTATCTGGCTGTCTTATAATGTTGTCTCTCCACGACCTATTAGTACTCATCCTCACTTGAAGGTATATCCGTATGCAGAGTGGGACAAGAATAAAGAATGGCAGCACAGTTCGTATAAATACGACTGCCATTGTCGTTAAAACGGACTGTGCATAATTGGTATCACAAATACCCGATGAGTTTTTACGAGTAATTGGATAAATTAAGTCCCAAACAGTGGTTACTCCCAACCAGAGCGCCAATGGAACCACCCATGTAAAAATGTTGATTAAAGACGCGTTCCTTTTACCCTTCAACCGGTAATGGTATATGGGAAACGACGTCGCAAAATATCTATCGATACATATCACCACCATGCCCATAACAGATACTCCGCGAAGAGCATTCTGGAGGCCATTATTGACTTTGCACAGAACTTCTCCAAGAATCCAGGTACTATTAAACAGAAACATCTGCGCACGAAACGGCATACAGACTAACCCGACCAGGAGATCTGCCACCGTCATGTTGAAGATGTAGTAATTGCAGTATGTCCACAATTTCTTCTTTGCCCAGAACGCGAGGAGAATAAGCAGATTTGCGAGGATTGTGATGAACATGATGCCAAAGAGGACCAAAGCTTGCCAGGTGACTGTAGGATGAATCGTAGTCAAGAGGATCATTGTTTTTGTACCAGTGCCATTGGTCCATTCTTGACTCACTGCGATAGAACTGTTGACCATCGTGTAGCAAATGCTGGAAAGGGAAATATACTCATATTAGAAATACAACCTAGGCTGCAAACCCTTCATTATTTATTGAGACGAGTTTTCGTTGGACATTCTAAGGTTCATTTTTTTTTTTATCCCAGACTAACTTGATTTTATACATCCTTGAATATCGCCTAATAATCTTAGGGAATTGTTTTGCATGACGCCGTATTTATGCTCATAACAGCAATTAGATAATAGTCTACAGCAATGCATATTTCTGTTAAACTATTGAAAGATTAAATTGTCGTTTTCTTGTGCTGACAAAAAGTGAGAAAGCACTCACCTTACGTCAGGAAACTTGCGATTAACAGCGAAATTCTGATCGTTCTGAAGACGTGTCAGTCAGTATATAGGAGTGCATGTGACCGGAACATCGACACGAGCAAACTTTTATAGGGAATGGTCCTCATTTGTGTCGGAAGGCCACAGTACCTCAATAGATACCCCGCCTTCTTATCCACACTTCTTGTGTCTCCCAGACCTTAAACTGTGAAACAGCCATTCCGATAAGAACCCTTTAAGCTACTGACGACTTTCAAAATCTTTCTATCGAACATACTAAGTCATTGTTCTCATAGTATTCAAAGTTGAGAAGACGTTTACCTGTTTTGGAATAGTATCTCAACTGAAATCACGTAAGGTACGCAAGGCAACCAGGGAAAGAATGGCTGAGATAGTGTCTATTGATTCGTCCTTGAAGCACCGTAGAAATCAAACTTGAACGTGTGTGTCTCATGAAAGACCTTGAAATATGGTATATTCAAAGTATTCACTGCCGGTGGTCTTTACTTTCTTATACACGAACGTGCTCACGTGACAGAATAATAGCTGAAATGATGTGAGACAATACAGTGTGTATATAAGACTTATTGTCGATTAATGCACGCTGCTACTTTTAGTAAAAAGACATCACATTTCGAGTCGACTCACTCATTGTCACGTCTTCTTTATGGTTCTTTTTTTCCTCTGCAATCGATGTAAGTCGATATTAAGCACAGACAGCCAATAATGCATCAGCAACATGAGAAAGGTAAAGTTTCCACCTTAGCTGCATTTATACTTTCATATCAACATCCTGGTGTTCAGTAGAGCTACCTTTGTGCATGTTTTAATGGATTTTAATTCAATAAAGCTGGGATGGATAAAACACCTTGTAGTAAAGTTTGGTATAAGAAATAACTTATGGACAATCAGTATCTTATTCTTTTTATAGTCAGTCTCACGTAAATGTATATCTTAACGCAGAGTGGTGCAACACAAAATGGAATTATAGCTCGCAAAAGAGCAGTCGTTATATTCGTCGCCGTATTTTTTATATAATTGACTTCGAATAAAGGTGATGCCAGATAGGGACCGATTGATTCGTTTGATTTCACTATTGTAGCTATTCCCACCTGTTTCTAAACAGGGAACTAACCAATTGATATGGTTGCATGCCACGTGTTTACTCAATGAATAATGGAAACGACGTTTGGAAACGATGTTGCTGAGCAACGGTCGGATCATTACCACGACACCAAGAACCGAAACACCAAGCAACGCATTTTCCAGTCTCTAAAGACTTTGCAGAAGTTACGAAATAATGTATCTTAAGTGTATAAGGTCTATTTTACTTTGAACTACCCAAATTACCGATGCATTAAGATTGCAATATAAGGGTTACCCCGGGATATCATGAATTGCTCAATGAAAATTTCTTCAAACTTTATCATTTTCTCTAAGATGGTCTTTTAGCTGTCATCACCCAAAGATGACATTCATTGCATGACAAAAATCATTTTTCGCATTTAATGAACTTTTTCTATTTCAAAATCTTTCTTTTGATTTATTACCAAAACTATCATTACTGCAAGTGGTTGCAATTTGTTTAAAAAAAGATCAATTCAGTAGAAATCGTGTTCCAATATTTTATGCTAAATAAAATGATAATAGGTAAGTTGGAACAAACCAATACAAACAAGCAATAGATGATACCCAAAAATGGGTTGTACCAACGAAGATAATATCAGTAAAAACAATCGAAAACATGGTAGTAGTGGCTTTCCACAGCGTGCAAAGTAAGTTTATTTCAACCCGTGTTTACAGGTTTAAATAATCATACTGGTCATTGCGATAACAGAACAAAGCATTACTTCTTATATAATTCTACCCAAAAAAGTATATTTTCTCCAAGTACACACAAATATTTGCACAAGGATGATATAAAGCTTTTTAGTCCAAACGTGTCTACAGTGTTATCCCGAGTAATCGCTAAATAAATTTAAAGTTTACAGAAAGGGACAATTAAAACGAGACTAATCAACAGAAAGTAAATTCATCCTCACGAAATTAATTATACCAACAAAGTATCTACAAACAACAAATTTCAATTGATATGAAGACACAAGTCATGTCAGTAGAGAAGAGTGTTATACGATTCTATTTCTATTCAAATTGCATCAGAAATTTACTGTATACCGATAGTTGGGAGTAGTATGAAGCAGGTCACGTTATTACCCTTTTGCTGTCAATCAAGCTCATTTAGTTCCATCATGGCAGCAAACTAGATTATGTTTATTACCTTTTTCAGAATTTGATTAGTCTTATATCATAAAGTCGACTACGCTCCTCACAGTAACGCGTTTCCTATAATTATTTATGACGACAAAATTTGCGGCTTACCTTGTACAATATGTCTCCTCGCCACCGCGAAATGCTCGGGTACTTCATTTCAGGTAAATTCGTCAGAATGATTATCGCTATCATCCATTCAACTTGCAACGGGATCGACGAGAATGGATCGGTTATAAACAATAAACACTGTATGATTTTATTGATTTATTGAGTCATCTTACGTTGCCACACTGCTTTACTGCTGCAGCTTTTCTTTAATACGCATGTGGTAAGGTTAGTATCATGAGATCAACTTCAGGCGTAAGGGGTACGAAAATGGATGTCTCAGGATCCTTGATATGTCCATCAAGAAAAGTTGATGAAGGCAGTCCAAGTAAAAACTTGGACAATCAAACTAGCTTCCATATTTTCTGTGCAAAAATAAGTAAAAACCTTCAGATTCGCACTCGTCTATAAGACCTCATTTAATAGAACTTCCTACTATCTCTCTTCAACTTCATTAAGCAATCCCTCAAGTACAGAATTCCTTTAAAAAAGTGTATAGAGGAATAAGAAGTAGAGTAATGACATATGGAAGTGTGCAATAGATCCTCTTAGGGACAAAAATATAATATGAGATATATCATAACGTGCTTTACCGTCTTTCCCTAATCAATCGCAATAATTTAATCAGCTCGGCAGCCGGGTGGCAAGGCTTTTCGAGGCTTGTCGAGTAATTTACTCAAATCAGCTAGTGACTGATCGACGGGACACCGTCCCTGAGGGCATCGCTAGGACTCTCATGACTTTTTCAAAAATGTTTTAGCGATTCGGTATTTCCAGAAACGCCTGGGCAGGTTACGTATCGGTCTGACGCCGCTCCGCTTTGTTCCAATGGCATACAAATACTCATACTTCTACTGCAATTTTATTTCTAAATGGCATCTTTAATCTTCCTGTAATGTTTTGCTGATATGATATCAAAATGGATGAAAAAAATGACGTGTTTGATGACATTGTGAGAGTCTATTTACAACGTTAAACCCTAACTTTGACGGCGTTCATCAACTCTATAAAGTTCATGTCAGTGAATTCGACTCTATCAAAACCGTGCATTTTCGAGTGTCCGTTGACATGATTAATTTGTATCTTGTTTTCTAGTATTAACATTCAATTACTATAATTTATCATGACTTTGCGGCAAGAAATGCATTCATTTCAAGTGTCAAAATTATAATGCACAAAGTAAACGCGCTACATTAGGCAAACAAGAGGACTACAGGATGAGCAAAGAAAAGAGAAGAAGGTGAAAATTTCAAGACTCTAATAGGCGCCTGCAAAATATCTGCATGAGTGTACGGCGGAATAACGGTTGTGCCAGCGCATAAGCTATAGGATTGATCGTGCTGTTACAGAAAGACATCCAAAGTGCTGATTCCCGTAACTTCGTGGCAAAGGGCAGGCTTCGGAATCGCGGGAGGTCACTGGACGCATATATGAGAACGATCATGTTAGGGAGCCACGTTACGAAGAAGGCAGCTACGATAAAAGTCAACGTGCGTAGAGCCTTATTATTTGTTTTCAATTCCATCCTCCGTTGCTTGATCTCTGTCATTGTGTCGGCCACGCTTTCGGACATGTTCTCGGAGACACCGGGGCGACGGTTATCAGGCGACTGAAATACTCCAAATCCGTCTGTTATTGAAATCTTTGAGCTCTTGTCACGTCGTGAACTGGAAGTTGGACATACTATGTCAACTGATTTTGATTGTTTAACCACCTTGTCTGCGTTTGTCTCAGGAGACCACCTGTCACAGACATGAGATGTTTCAGAGGTAGCACACCTATTGGTAAAATTCTTTCTCCGTATCGATATATCCAAAGGGTTCTTCTCTATTGGTCTTATACTTGTAGTTTCGTTCACAGTCATATCAACCTCTTTGACGTGACATACAGATTGTTTCTGGAGCTTGGAGCCACGTGAACAATTATTGTGTATCCTATCTGACCCGAATTCTTTCATAACGTTGTCTTTCCACGAGCTCCTACTATTCATCCTTACTCGAAGATAAATTCTTAAGCAAAGTGGGACAAGAATAAAGAATGGCACCACAGCTCGCATAAGTACTACTAATATAGTCGTTACAAACAATTGTGCATAATTAGCATCATAATAACCCGATGATTTTATACGAGCAAGCGGGTGTATTAAGTCCCAAATAGTGCTTATTCCCAACCAAAACACCAGTGGAATTACCCACGTCAAAACGTTGACCAAAGTCGCGTTCCTCTTGCCCTTCAACCGATAATGGTGCAGGGGAAATGACGTTGCGAAAAATCTATCTATACATATCACCACCATACCCATAACAGACACTCCGCGGAGTGCATTCTGGAGGCCGTTATCAACTTTGCAGAAAACTTCTCCTAGAATCCAGGAACCGTTAAAAAGAAACATCTGCGCGCGAAACGGCATACAGACTAACCCGACCAGGAGATCTGCCACCGTCATGTTGAAGATGTAGTAATTGCAGTATGTCCACAATTTCTTCTCTGCCCAGAACGCCAGGAGAATTAGCAGATTTGCGAGGATGGTGATGAACATGATACCAAAGAGGACCAAAGTTTGCCAGGTGACTGTATGATGAATCGTAGTCAAGAGGAGCATTGCTTTTGTGTCATTGGTCCATTCTCGACTCAGTGCGATCTCTGTGATGGAACTGTTGACCATCGTGTAGTAAATGCTGGAAAAGGAAAGTACTCATGGGATCAGAAATACGACCTTGGCTGCAAACCCTTATTGATTATTAAAACGATGTTTTGCTCGACAGTCTTTGACTTACCAAGATTGACATTTTTTATCCTTCAATATCACCTCGAATATCTTCGAATTTCAAGGAAATGTTTTTGCAAAACGTCCTGTTCATGCTCACCATAGTAATTAGCTAAGTAGTCGATAAGATATTCCATTTTTTTAACAAATGAATGATTAGATTGTCTTTTCTGGTGCTGAGAAATAGCGAGAAAGTACTCACCTAATATCAGAAAACTTGCGATTAACAGCGTAATTCTGATCGTTGTGAAGAGGTGTCAGTCAGTATAAAGACCTGAATATGAGTGGCACTTAAACTTTTATAAGGAATAACCCTCATTGGTCTAGAAAGGCGACCGTGTTTCAACTGATTCCTCCCTGCCTTCCGATACGCGCTTCTTGCGTATCCGAGACCTCAAAAACTGAGAGATAGCCACGCCCCTAAGGACCCTTTCAGCTACTATGGACTTTGAAAATCTAATCATTGAATATGCTAAGTTACTACTGTCATCATAGTATTCAAAGTTGAGACGACTTTTACTATTTTTTTTAATAGATCGACGATAATAGATGTTATTTGATCTTTTATTGATATCTTAACTGAAATCAGGTAAGGTACGCGAGACAACGAGGCAAAGAATGACTGAGATGATATGTCAGATATTTCATTATTGATTTGTCCTTGGAGCACCGGGGAAGTCAAACTTGA
Source organism: Diadema setosum (assembly GCF_964275005.1). Lineage (NCBI taxonomy): Eukaryota > Metazoa > Echinodermata > Echinoidea > Diadematoida > Diadematidae > Diadema > Diadema setosum. Next base: position 36,543,888 of record NC_092697.1, on the reverse strand, counting down.
ACATTTGTGTGTCATGAAAGACCTTGAAATGTGGTTTATTCTCAAAAGTAAGCGCTGCTGGTGGGCTTTACTTTCTAATAGAACGTGCTCACGTGACAGAGTAATAACTCAAATAATGTGAGGGAATACAGTGTGTATTCAAGACTTACTGTCCGCAGTTTAATGGAAGCTGTTACTTTCAGTATGTAGGAAAAGTATTTCGAGTTGACACTCTCTTCGTCGTTCTCCTCACATTTTTTCCCCTCCAATCGATATTATTTGATATGAAACCCTGGGAAATCATGAGGAAGGTGACGTTTCCGCCTTGGCTGCATTTATGCTTTGAAATCAACATCCCTGTATTCAGTAAAGATACCTTTGTGTATGTTTTTCAACAAATTTTGATTCAGTATGGCTGGGAAGGATAAGACACAGTGTACCACAGTTGGAAACAAAAAAAAAAACCGCTTTTCGTCAGTCAAGCTCATATATATATATATATATATATATATGACATCAATGAATATCACGTAAATGTATATCTGATAGCAGAGTGGTGCAAGAACACAAAATGGAATTATAGCTCGTAAAAGAAAAGTCGGTATATTCGTTCCCAGATTCTTTACATAATTGGTTTCATATAAACGTGATGGCCCATTGGACCGATCGGTTTGATAGGGGTCAGTATTGTAACTATTCCATGTCATATTACCACGTTACCAATAACCTAAAACGCCAAGCGGCGCGTTTCTCAGTCTAGAAAAGACTTTTAGGAAATAACGTATCTTACGTCAGGTCAATTTTTACTTTCACTTACCGAAAATGACGCTACATTAAGATTGCATTATTACATCCTGAAATATAAATTGATCAGCGAAATTTTTTACAAAATGTATCACTTCCTCTGAGATGCTCGTTGCACTGTCTTATCATCATATAAATGTATGACATTCATTGCATGACATTTTTCCGCATTTGATGGATTCTTCTATTTGTGTGTTTTTTTTAATGTATTACAAAAAAGAGCCATTACTGCAAGTGGCTGCTATTTGGAAAAAAAAAACATCATCGTAGAAATAGTGTTGAAATACGTATTGATAATTAATGTAATGGCAACAGGTAAATTTAAATAAACCAATACCACCAAGGAATTGATGACGCACAACTAATACGAACAATGATAACAGGGAAAATAAACGAAAAAAAAATGTTTATGGTGGCTTTCCAACTCGTTCTGTGTAAGTTTTATTTCAACACATTTATTATGATCTTTGAGCAGAGAAACCAATACTCTGAAAGATCGTGAACAAAGTACAGTGAACAGTGTTGATGAAATAGGAGCCTCACATATTTCAGAAATGCAGCAGTGTAATTCCATTACACTACCGCTTGATTGACAAGTTCACCTGTGTAGAATCTTTACATGCCTTCATCTTTTGTTCTGTTTCCGTGATCCCAAACTCCTGAATCCCTATGGCAAGGCTACAATGTCGTCATCCTTGTTCATTGCAAATTATTATAAGTTTTGAAAACATTCTTATTCCTCATCCCAATCCTTATAAATTCTGAAACTCTGTACTCAGTATTAGTAATTTAGAGGTGTTCAAATGTAAAATTCTGAATATCGTCTGTGGTTTTTGTTTAAGCGATTATACAGGTCACCGTAGTAAACCGTACAAAACATTATTTCGTATAATAATTACAAGGACAGTACACTTCTTTCAAGTATGCACAAATATGTGAAGGTTTTTTATTTTTTAGAAAAATTGTAGAAAGCTTTTTAGCTGAATTTGTCTCTTGTTTAAATTCCGTGTAATCACCAAATAGATCAAATGTAAAATTTACAACGCACATACACTAAAAACGATATCAATATTTATAGAAAATAAATTCCTCTATCGGGAAATTAGTGATAAATAAACACAAAAGTCTTGTCAGTGGAAAACAGTGTTTTACTATTCTTTTGCTATTCAAATTGCATCAGAATTAAATGACTGTAGGATTTTGTGCAATCAGGATGTGATTAACTAGACAGCGTTTTAACCAATCAGAAGGCAAGAAGCCGTACAACTGTATAACTGTGCAACTTATGGCGGGCGAGTTTGAGTTTGAGTTTGATTTCATTCATTTAACCACGGTAATAATACTTGCTATCAGCTAAAAGCTATTTTTAAGAAAGGCCATGAAATGATAACAAAACATACAAATCATAGCATGAAGATAATGCAAGCAAAGCATGAAATAATCCTTGTAAACGAACGCCACACTGAAAAAAAACCCACAAAGTCACAAAGTATACAAAGTATAACATGAAAAGTGTTACATGAAAAATGTATGCAATGAACCAAAGAAATCAAAATGGGAACTAAGGAAAAGAATTTAACAGAAATCTACAAAGGCTTCAAATATGGCCAATCACACTATCACAATGCAAACAGATTTAGACGTTTTAAAATGAGTGTCGAGCTTTTAACGAGACGGGGTGGGGGTCAAATGATTTGACACACCTGTTCTATGAGGAAAATATCTAAATGTACAAAATTAACAATTGAATGTGAGTTGAATATATAGATAGGTGAAACGAAAAGGCAAAACGATCGTATATAATACAACCATGCAACTGTACAGCCATGGAATGAGTGTCAGTTTTATCCACTCTGTGGTGAAACTGTGTAGCCCTGGAATGCCTGTATGGTTGCCACTGGTACCAAGATTCAATAATCGAACAACTATCAATCCATGCATATTATTATATATGTATTTCGGAACCGTTGTTGGGTTTTAACCTATTAGGATGCAATTAAATAAAGAGCCACACATTCATGCACAGTTGCGCTTATTTCCGTTTCCTTTCGCCCGCCATAGGCTCATTCAAATAGGCTCATTCGATGGCGTGCCAAATTCGCAAAAGGGCAAATTGAGACTTGTAACTACATAACTACATTATCTCAACTAAACTAAACTAAACGAAACTAAACTAAACTAAACTAAACTAAACTAAACTGAACTAAACTCCATAACACAAATGCTAAACATATAAGAACACCTACGCATACTCAACTCTACCCCCTCCCCCAGACTCATAAAGGACCATATAAAATTAAATGCTGACAAACTTTTTTTTTCTTCTGTATAAATGACTTAAATTTGACTCTATCCTGATGTTTACGTTCCATAAGATCATCATGCAAGTAACATTAATACACTCCGGGCACAGATGCCGGTGATGGCAACAATAATCACTCTATACTAAAAAAAAAAAAACCACACAAACAAACAAACAAACAAAGATAAAAAACCACACACAGTAAATTGCGCAGTAATACATTATGTGTAAAATTCAACATGAACGATACGTGAAATTGCAATACAGCTACATAGATCAAACCTACCAATACAACAGCAGGCAAATGGAGACGGTTACAATACGTTTTTTTTTTTCGAAATAATAATAATAATAATAATAATACATACAATTTCTATAGCGCCGTTCTCCACTTTGATTAAATGCTCAAGGCGCTTTACAATTGTACATCAAAGCAAACAGATTGAAAATACAAGTGAAAATAATCTGAAATGGGCAATCCATCCATTGTGTAGTCAATGTTTTGATTCAAGCTTGATTTATCTATTGTTTTGTTTATATTCTGATGTGAAATGGATAATAAACATCGAAACAAATTCGAGAGATTCGTTCTTAGGAAGGTTAGTACAATTTCCAGAACGAACCTTCAGAAAAATTAACATTGCATGAAAATAAATAAATAAACAAAATAAAGACTACATGATTGTACTTTAGACACTGAGGATAAGTTGAATGAGGAAGTATTGAAAGTGACATTCAAAAAGCAAAAGAATTATACAGATAAGCTGACACCAACCATGGCCACAAATTAAGGCAGAACGTCTTCAACACGTTAAGAACATCGAGGGAATAATAACCTGCCTAACGTTATCGTTGTGAGTAGTATGAAACAGGTCACGTCATTGCCCTTTTGCTGTCAATCAAGATCATTTAGTTCCATCATGGCAGCAAACTAGATTATGAAGTAACTGCACTTTTAAAGGTTTAGCGACAAAGTTTGCGGCGTACCTTGTCTCCTTGCCGCCGCGAAATAATCGTATACTTCATTTGGGGTGAATTTGTCAGAATAGTTATCGCTATCATCCACTCAACTTACAAATACGCGGGTAAGAATGAATCGGATGTAAACAAATACTGTATCACTTTGCTTCATCGATATACTACTACGAAGTCACACTCTAGGTACTGTCTTGTGCGGACCAATTGATGAGAGGTCCGGGTAGCAGAAATTTTCCCCCGCAAATCAACCCGCAAGGCTTCCCCCAGACACGGTTTGACACGGCCTTTAGTATGCCCCAAAATTCATTCCCGGTGAGTCTCGGGGGTATTCCCGTAGAGGTACACGCAGAATACCAGTAGGAGGCCCTTAGCGTTAGCACCTCGCAGGAAACTCCTACCCAGGTACTTCGTAGCAGTAGCACAGGTACTTCGCAGTACCCGTATATCACTCGTAACTGGAAACGGATCGGTACCTAAAGGCCGTGTCACACCAGCCTTGCGTGCGACTTGCACAGAACAATTTTGACTACCCGGAGGTCCCCGTAGATATCCGCATATGACAGTACCTAGCATGTATCTCAAAAGTAGGACTCGCCCGGAGGTGCGCACGCATATTTTTTTTACCCGCAACCGTGTTTAGGCCCTGTCACACCTTTCCGGGCGGGCTACTCGGGCTTGTTACGTGTAGGGATTTTCTAGCATACCGGACATTCCTGAGGGCGGAAAAGGATTTGTGCGAGTCAGCGCATGTGTCTTACTTGCTGGACGCGTTATACTTGCGAGTATACTGTGTGACCTTTGTACCAGTCGCGTGGGGTCTGACAACTTAGTCGAGGAATTCCTCTAATGGCATGGCTGAAATCTCACAGAATTTTATTATCTTGGCTGCATACGGGACTGCGAAGTACCTGCGTAGGAATTTCCTGGGAAGTACTGCCGCTAAGGGTCTCCTACTGGAGTTCTGCGTGGACCTCTACGTGCATTCCCGCGACTCACCCGGAACAAGTTTTGGTCATGCTCAAAACTCGGCTGCGGTTAAATCGGACTTGCGTGAGCACCTCCGGGCAACTACGCGCTAGATACTGTCAGGTGCGGACCAACTGCGGAGAGCTCCTTGGAGTAAATTTGTTTCCCCGCAAGTCAAGCCGCAGAAGTTCCCCCGTACGGTATGACAAGGCATGAATGAAAATTGCGAACATTCTTGTTGGCCCGCTGAAAATCTTCTACGTGCTGGAAACTACCTCCTCGCCACAAGCCCGCGTTATGGTGTGACACGGCATTAAATTTTTAATCTTTCACTCAGATCACAGGGAATACACGCAAGTAGCAGGTAAGTAGCACGAGTCCCGCAGTTCTGCGTGCTGGAAAATCCCTACTCGTAACAAGCCCGCGTACCTTACCCAATAAGGTGTTCTTTCTGATGTCAACAGAGTGTATCTCCAAGACGTTAGTAGTTCTAATCTTATTGTAATCTTTTGCAAACATGAAATCAAAATGGATAATAAATTAAAGTGTGTGATGACATTGTGAGAGTCTTGATACAATCTTAACCCCTAAGTTTGATAACAATCATAAATTCTGAAAGTTTACTCCAATGAATTCGACTTTATCAAAACCGTGCATTTTTCTAGTGTCAATTGATTTAACGTATTGTTTTCTACATCATGTAAATATTCTAGACTTTATCATGACTTATCTCAATGACATCAAAATGATAATGCACAAAGCAGAAGCGGTAAATTAGGCAAACAAGAAGGTTACATGGTAAGAAAAGAGGGGAAAGAGGACATTTCAAAACTTTTATAGGCGTTTGCAAAATATCTTCAAGAGCGTACGACGGAATAACGGTTGTGCCAGCGCATATGCTATAGGATTGATCGTGCTGTTACAGAAAGACATCCATAGTGCTGATTCCCGTAACGTCGTGGCGAAGGGCAGGCTTCGGAATCTCGGGAGGTCACTGGATGCATATATGAGAACGATCATGTTTGGGAGCCATGTTATGAAGAAAGCCGCTACGATAAAGGTCAATGTACGGAGGGCCTTATTATTGGTTTTCAATGCCATCCTTTGTTGCTTGATCCCCGTCACAGAGAAATCTGACATCTTTTCGCCGTAAACAGAGCGACGGTTACCAGGCGACTCTGCTACTCTGACTTCCTGTGATGTTGAGATCTCATGGCTCTTGTCACGTCGTGAGCCTGGCGTTGAACATACTGTGTGAGGTGATTTCAAATGTTTGACTAATTCTTTGCTCTCCCTCTTCTGAGAGGACAACCTGTTGGGAACATAAAATGTTTCAGGGGCAGAATATCCACTGGTAATATTCTTTTTCCGTACAGATCGATTGAGACCGTCTTCTATGGGCCTCACACCTTCTGTATTGTTGTTAACACAAACATTAGGAACTTCTCGTGGGTTCCGATGTCCTGTAAATTTTAAATCGTTCATTTTCACGTCATGTGAATACTTGTTAGATACGCTATCTGGGTCGAATTCCTGAATAACGCTGTCCTTCCACGACCTATTAATACTCATCCTCGCGTGAAGGTAAATCCGTAGGCAAAGCGGGACAAGAATAAGAAATGGCAGCACAGCTCGCAACAGCACGACTACTGTACTCCATAAAACCGACTGTGTATAATTAGGTTCACATACACCCGAGGCAATGACACGACCATTCGGACGAATCAAGTCCCAAACAGTGCTTATTCCCATCCAGACCATCAGTGGAACCACCCATGTCAAACCGTTGACTAAAGCCGCGTTCCTCTTACCTTTAAGCCGATAATGGTGTATGGGAAACGAAGTTGCGAAATATCTATCGATACATATCACTAACATGCCCATAACAGACACTCCGCGGAGCGCATTCTGAACGCCGTTATCGACTTTGCAGAAAACGTCGCCCAGGATCCAGGTTCCGTTAAATAAATACATCTGAGCTCCAAACGGCATACAGACTAACCCGACCAGGAGATCTGCCACCGTCATGTTGAAGATGTAGTAATTGCAGTATGTCCACAATTTCTTCTCTGCCCAGAACGCCAGGAGAATAAGTAGATTTGCGATGATTGTGATGAACATGATGCCAAAAAGGACCAAAGCCTGCCAGGTGACTGTAGGATGAGTCGTAGTCAAGAGGATCATTATTTTTGTACCGTTGTCATTGGTCCATTCTTGACTCACTGCGATAGAACTGTTGACCATCGTGTAGCCGGTGCTGGAAAGGAAAAAATACTCACGAGATTAGAAAAAGACAACCGTCGCTGCAGACACTTCATTTTATATGAGACGGTTTTACTTTCGAAATCCATTTGATTATTTACATCTAAAACTTATTTATTTATTTTTATGACCTAAATAATTTCAAGGGATTATTTTGAATAACGTCCCGTTCATGCTGATAAGATCGATATGATTATACAGGGTGGCCCCCGTCAAAAAGAACAGAACACCTAAGATCTTTGATTTCAGTAATATTGTTGCCATATGTCATCAATTTTCACACTGTCAGAAAGGCCATTCTTTTTCCATTAGTCTGACACCCAGTTCTTTAATTTTGGTTAATTCACAATGACATTCAAATTATTCACAATGATGATGGACAATAACAACCACACCGTCCGCCCCACATCCCACACATTGTGAACGCCACTGGTTCTATTGCAAGCCGAACTCTCGCTGGTTTCGGTATCTCTGAGAGTGCAAATGATCACATTTTGAAAATTGCAAGGGTTGACAAAAATGGTCATAAAATCATAACACATTAACCAACATTAATGAACTTGACGGTATTCTATTGGAAAAAGAATGACATTTCCAACAGTGTGCAAAATGATAACATAGTCGCAACAATATTGCTGAAATTAAAGGTGTTCCGTTCTTTCTGGGCCACCCTGTATAGCCAATGAGATACTATATTCTTTTTAGAAATAAATGATTAAATTGTCTTTTCTTATGCTGACAAACGGTGAGAAAGTACTTACTTCACTTCAGAAGACCTCCGATGATTAGCGAAATTCTGTGAGTTGTGAAGAGGTGTCAGTCAGTATAGAGGCCTGAATATGGCTAGCACATCAACAAGAATAAACTTTTATAGGGAATGAATTCATTTGTCTACAAAGGCTAAAGAATGTCAACCAGTCTCCCCCTTCCGATCAGCACTTCTTGCGTATCAGAGACCTTGAAAAAAATTAGAGATAGTCGCGCCCATGACAAGCCTTTTAGCTACTGAGGACTATGAAAATCTTTCTATCGAATTCCATAAGTTGTGACTCTTATCGTATTATTCAAAGTTGAGAAGACTTTTCCTGGTTTTTTAATAGATCAGCGAGATGTTATTCCATCTTTCATGGATGTCTTAACTAAAGTCATATACGGCCAAGCAAAGAGGAAAATAACGACTGAGATGATATCTTAGATATTTCGTTATTGATTTGTCCTTCGAGCATCGGGGAAATCAAACTTGAACATTTATGTGTCATGAAAGACCTTGAGATGTGGTTAATTCTCAAAAGTATTCACTGCCAGTGGGGTGCACTTTCTGATCGAAGAACGTACTCACGTGACAGAATGATAGCTCAACAAAGTGAGTCAGCACAATGTGTATTCAGGACTTATTGACGCTTAATGGACGCTTGTACTTTCAGTATTAAAAAGGAACCATATTTCAAGTTTATTCACCCATCAAGTCTTCTTGATACTTTTTTTTTCTCTGAAATCGATTTAAGTCGATATAAAGCTCAGGCAGCCAATGAGACATCAGCAACAAGAGAGAGGTGATGTTTTCTCCTCAGCTGCATTTATACTTTGAAATCAACATCGTTGTGTTCAGTAGAGCTACCTTTGGAAATATTTTGAATAGATTTTTATACAATCCATCTGCAATGGATATGACATCTTGTCGCACAGCTGGGTAGGAAGAAATTACTTTTGGACAGTCAATCTCCTATTTTTTTTAAATTTTTTATAGTGGATCTCACGTAAATGTGTATCCGAACGCAGAGTGGTGCAAGAACACAAAATGGAATTAAAGCTCGTAAGTGAGCAGTCGTTACACTATAGTTTCTGGATTATTCACATGTATGAAGGTGATATAAAGGTGATGCCCCGATATGACCGATCGGTTTGATAGAATTCAGTACCGTAGTTATTCCCATCCATTTCAAAACAGGGATATTGCCAAGTTATGCCCTAGCATTATCATTCAACCTTGGAAACGATGTTGCTGAGTAACGGCCGGGTTATTAACACGATATAACACTGCTAGTATTCTGAAAATCTTCCTAAGTTTCTTCTTATATCAGAAACTTAGGAAGTGACTGGAAAGACAGAATTGGTTTTCTGAAATTTCTTCCCAGAAACTTCTTAATGAAATTTAGCCCATCCTTATCCCCGCCCACCTCCTTTCTTAAGCCAATAGAAAATGCCGTATCATAAGGAACCAACCGATAACAATCGAATATTATAATGACATATGGTTGTATACCCTTGTACGCGGCATGTCCACTTTCTCATGCCCATTTCGCGCATCAAAGTTGCGCGCAGAGAATAACAGGCGCCTATCACGATGTTTTGCAGCTTGCTGTATCATTTAACGTACTTAGGACATGGGCGGAGCTTTCCTAAATATCTTCCTCAAATTCTCTCCTAAGTGCATTCTGGAATGCCAATTTCTTCTCATTAAAGTCAGAAATTTGTATATTACATCATCATTTGCATATCTTCCGAAGTTTCTTCATAAGTTTAGGAAAAAAACTAGGAAGAAACTTAGAAAGAAACTTTTATCGGAAGATTTTTTAGAATACCTAGGAAAATCCTGACTTATGAAGAAATTTTTTCCTGGGGAGGATTTGAGAATACCACCTCAAGAACTTTCCAGTCTCGAAAAAAAGAATGCGGAAATTACGAAATGTATCTTTAGTAAGGTCGATTTTACTTTGAACTAAGTAAAATGACGCAGGAATAAGATGGGATTTACACTGTCTTATCGTCAAAACAAAGCTATTTTACAAATTGTGTGCCAAAATATTTTTTTCGCATTTGACGGATTTTGCTTTTTCAATTTTTCTTTTTTGATGTATTACAATAACTTTTCTATTACTGCAAGTTGCTGCTATTGTAAAGAAAAAATAACAATGATAATGATAAACAGATAAGAAGAACAGAAAAAAATCACTCCGGTAAGAGTCGTGTTCAAAAACCTATTGATAAATGTAATGGCAATAGGTTTATGGGAGTAAACCAATATAAAACAAGCAATGAATGACGCTCAAGAAATGGGTTCTACCAACTATAAAAGTAACAGTGAATATGAACGAAAACATATTAATGGTGATTTTCCAAAGCGTACTGTGTGAGTTTATGACAACATATAATCAAAGGTTTAAGTAATCATGTCGTTCGCGGTGAGAAACGGGAAAACACATTTTCTTATATAATTACCAAAACAGTGCACCTTCCTCAAGTAGAGAACGGTGCTATATTATTCTACTTCTATTCTAATTGCGACAGAAATTTACTGTATACCACACTCTACTGTCTCAAATGTAAGAGAAATGAGCTTTTTGAAAAAGAAGTGGATAGTAGCGGAAACACGAAAGACTGTAATATTATTCGTAATATTATTCAGGTTTCTGGCTATAAATGAAGAATACCCTTTTGCTAGTGCTAACAACATAATGCGGTGAACAGATGATAATATTTCTCGTTTTTTTTTTTCATTTTAATTCTGATTGGTTAAAACCTCACATCCATGTCATAGCTGTATAGTTGAACGGTGGTATCAATAGTGACCCTTTTCGCCCGTCATAGGACTCGCTTCGAAATACGGTTATCCAGGAATATTGATGACTGTTATACAATGTAGATAAATCACGCTGAGCCACCGCCCCTATATTATATTATAATATTATGTTATAATTATTTTGTGACAATTGACATTTCGGAATGATAATATGAATGTTTGGTATCTCAGAGTGCTAACGAATAAAACCATGTCAAACTACATTCCTGCGAGGTTTTTTCCCTTTTTCTTTTTCCGGATTTATTTTTTCTTATTCATTTCCTTATTCATACCGCAGTTTCTTCACATTTGAGTTCTATGTTATTTCTGCCTGACACCACTATCACCAATTTTGTAATAGTTGACCACTAATCAGTAACTACAGTTGCATGAGGGTCAATAGTATAGAAATAAGGAAATGAATGAGGAAAGGGGGAAAATGAAGCACCTTCACAGACTTTCAAAATACTGTCTTTGTTGCTTGTATATCCCATCAGAATATTGCAGGAGATACGGGTAAGGGCAAAATGAGAATTCCAAACTGACTAATCGATGCTAATGGCAAACAGAAATGACAAACATAGAGGAACATCTCTGCACACTCTCAACTCACCCTCCCTCTGCCCGCACGCACTCACACACAAGGACCCATATAGATTAATACTATATGAAAAGTTTTCATCTTCTAATACAAATGACTTAAATTTTGCGCTACCATGATGCTTAAGTTTTGTAAAAACATCATCTGCAATGAGAACACTTTTGAGCTCACATGCCAGCGATGGCAACAAAATCACTGTACTATTTGGCAAGAACGCAAGAATATAAACTTCAGTATGAATGCGTCGGCTGAGAATGAGAAGGGCATTTGTTTAATGTGAAAAAGTAAGGAGTGTAGATAGATCACACCCACCAATATGCCAAAAACAGGTAAAAGGAGTCGAGCACAGTACTTAATTCTGATATGATCTGAAACGGACCTCCATTTTGTAGTTTGTTTGTTTTTATTCATGAATGATATATTTATTGTTCTGACGTACTTTTAATGTGAAATGTGGAAAATGATGATCCCGGGATAAGTGGATTGAGAAAGTAACACAAAGAGTTATCCAAGGAGAAGGAGAATTACAGACACCATCCATCACCACAAATAATGTAGAACGACTCCACGATGTAGGGCACATCGAGAGATATAACAAGCAGTCTAAAGAACTTTTTAGTAGTATATGAAGCAGGTCGTCTCATTCCCTTTTAGCTGTCAATCAAGCACATTTTATTCCATTCAGAACTACACCACGGCAGCAAAGTAGATTATGAAGGAACGGCATTTTTTATGGTTTGATTAGGCCTACATCATCATAAAGTTAGCTCACAGCAGATGATTCCAAACATGATACTTACGGATAGCATATCGAAGCCGGATCAAAGTGTATGCTCCTCAGAGCAACGCATTTTTCGATGATTACCTTTGACGACAAAATGTGCATCGATGCTTAATTGTCTCCTCGCCATCGCAAAATATTCGTGTACTTCATTTGGGGTGAATTTGTCGGAATGGTTATCGCTGTCATTCAACTTGCAAGGGCGCCGATGAGAATCAATCGGATGTCAAGAAATACTGCATGAGTTTGCTTCATCGATTCATACTACGTAGCAATCCTTTTTTTTTTCTACGTAGCCATCCTGTTTTACTGCTGCAGTTCCCTGATCAGGCACGGCGAGTTGGTATCAGGAAATCGTAAGGGATGCGAAAATATATGTTGCAGCAGCCTTATGTGCGTCAAGAACAGTGATGTAGACTGTCCAAGTAGAAACTTGGAAAAATCAAAACTAACGTATATATCTTCGGTGCAAGATTAAAAAAAACCCATCAGATTCACGCTATTCTATCAGAGCTCATTAATACATTACGTCCTATTATTTCTTATGCTCGAGCTTGTTTGTTTGGGTTTTTATACACATTTACATAATGGTAACGTCAGTCGGACGCCGCTCCGATTTGTGACAATCGCATGTATAGTTTCTCAAACATCTTCTAAATGTCATTAATTTTTGTCTGCTGTAAAGAGAGTTCATTTCAAAAGAAGTTGGTAATTTCACTCTTCCTTTAATCTTTTTTACCAACATGAAAACAAAGTGGATTCACTAATTAAGTGATTAACTGTTGGATGACATTGACAAGATCTGTAAACCTTGAATTTGATAGCGTTGATCAACTCTGAAAATAGATTTAGTGAATTCGAATCTGTATCAATAGTATTATAGTCTCTCAAAACCTCGCATTTAGGAGTGGGCAGTGACTTAATTTATATTGCTCTCTACATCAACAGGCATATTCATGTAGGCCTACACATACCAGACTTTACCATGACTTGGTGGCAAGGGATGCGTTCATTTAAAGAGTACCAAATGACAATGCGCAAAGCAGAAACGATACATTCAGGCAAACACTCATTAGGGACTACAGGTTGAGCAAGGAGTAGGATGGTGAAAATTTCAAAGCTTTAACAGGCGCCTCAAAAAAACCTTCATGAGCGTACGGCGGAATAACGGCTGTGCCAGCGCATAGGCAATAGGATTGATCGTGCTGTTACAGAAAGACATCCAAAGTGCTGATTCCCGTAACGTTGTGACGAAGGGCAGGCTCAGGAACCTCGGGCGGTCACTAGACGCATATATGATAACGACAACGTTAGGGAGCCATGTTATGAAGAAGCCCGCCACAATCAAGGTCAATGTACGTAGGGCCTTATTATTTGTTTTCGACGCATTAATTCGTTGATTGATCGCGGACAGGTTTTCCGACATGTTCTTGGCGTAACCCTGGTGACGTTTCGCAGGCGACTCCAGTACGCTCCCTCCATCTGTTGTTGAAATCTTCGAGCTCTTGTCATGTTCTGAGCAGGAAGTCGGACATATTATTGCGTCAGGCAAGTTTGACTGTTTTTCTACCACTTTGTCTTCGCTCTTCTGAGGAGAGCGTCTGTCAGGAACATTAGATTTTTTAGGGGCATTTTCACTCCGTTTCGATATACCCAAAGGGTTCTTCACGGTTGGTCTAACACTTGCCTTGGTTTCGGATACAGTCATATCAATTCCTCTATCGTGGCATACAGACTGTTTCTGGGACTTAGATTCACCTGAACACTTATTAGGTGCACTGTCTGAATCGAGTTCCTTAATAACGCTGTTTTTCCACGAGCTGTTAGTACCCATCATCACTCGAAGGTAAATCCGTAGGCAAAGTGGGACAATAATAAAGAACGGCAACACGGCTCGCATGACTACCACTACTATAGTCGTTAAAACCGAATTTGCATAGTTAGAACCACAAAAACCCGCTGAGTTTACACGACCAGTCGGACGAATTAAGTCCCAAACAGTGCTTATACCCAACCAAAACACCAGTGGAATCACCCATGTCAAAACGTTGATCAAAGTCGCGTTCCTCTTACCCTTAAGCCGATAATGATGTAGGGGGAATGACGTTGCAAAATATCTATCGATACATATCACCACCATACCCATAACAGACACTCCGCGAAGAGCATTCTGGAGGCCGTTATTGACTTTGCAGAAAACTTCTCCAAAAATCCAGGTACTGTTAAAAAGAAACATCTGCGCACGAAACGGCATACAGACTAACCCGACCAGGAGATCTGCCACCGTCATGTTGAAGATGTAGTAATTGCAGTATGTCCACAATTTCTTCTCTGCCCAGAACGCGAGGAGAATTAGTAGATTTGCGATGATTGTGATGAACATGATGCCAAAAAGGACCAAAGCTTGCCAGGTGACTGTAGGATGAATCGTAGTCAAGAGGATCATTGTTTTTGTACCGGTGCCATTGGTCCACTCTGCGATCACTGCGATAGAACTGTTGACCATCGTGTAGTAAATGCTGGAAAGGGGAAAATACTCATATTTGAAATACGACCTTGGCTGCAAACCGTTCATTATTTATTGAGACTAGTTTTCGTTGGACATTCTTAGGTTCACTTTTTTTTTTATCCAACACTAACTTGATTTTATACATCCTTCAATATCGCCTGATAATTTTAGGGAATTGTTTTGCATGACGCCGAATTTATGCTCATAAGGTAATAGTCTCAATTAGTGCTCAATTAGGTAATAGTCTACAGCAATGCATATTTCTGTTAAACTATTGAAAGATTAAATTGTCGTTTTCTTGTGCTGACAAAAAGTGAGAAAGCACTCACCTTACGTCAGGAAACTTGCGATTAACAGCGAAATTCTGATCGTTCTGAAGACGTGTCAGTCAGTACATGCAGTATATAGGAGTGCATGTGACCGGAACATCGACACGAGCAAACTTTTATAGGGAATGGTCCTCATTTGTGTCGGAAGGCCACAGTATTTCAATAGATCCCCCCCCCCCGCCTTCTTATCCACACTTCTTGTGTCCTTAAACTGTGAAACACCCGCTCCGATAAGAAGTCTTTAAGCTACTGACGACTTTCAAATTTTTTCTGTTGAACGTACTAAGTCATTGTTCTCATAGTATTCAAAGTTGAGAAGACGTTTACCTGTTTTGGAATAGATCGACGATGATACATATGATTTGATCTTTCATTGATATCTCAACTGAAATCACGTAAGGTACGCAAGGCAACCAGGGAAAGAATGGCTGAGATAGTGTCTATTGATTCGTCCTTGAAGCACAGTAGAAATCAAACTTGAACGTGTGTGTCTCATGAAAGACCTTGAAATATGGTATATTCAAAGTATTCACTGCCGGTGGTCTTTACTTTCTTATACACGAACGTGCTCACGTGACAGAATAATAGCTGAAATGATGAGAGACGATACAGTGTGTATATAAGACTTATTGTCGATTAATGCACGCTGCTACTTTTAGTAAAAAGACACCACATTTCGAGTCGACTCACTCATTGTCACGTCTTCTATATGGTCCTTTTTTCCTCTGCAATCGATGTAAGTCGATATTAAGCACAGACAGCCAATAATGCATCAGCAACATGAGAAAGGTAAAGTTTCCACCTTAGCTGCATTTGTACTTTCATATCAACATCCCGGTATTCAGTAGAGCTACCTTTGTGCATGTTTTAATGGATTTTAATTCAATAAAGCTGGGATGAATAAAACACCTTGTAGTAAAGCTTGGTATAAGAAATAACTTATGGACAATCAGTATCTTATTCTTTTTACAGTCAGTCTCACGTAAATGTATATCCTAACGCAGAGTGGTGCAATACAAAATGGAATTAGAGCTCGCAAAAGAGCAGTCGTTATATTCGTCGCCGTATTTTTTATTTAATTGACTTCGTATAAAGGTGATGCCAGATCGGGACCGATTGGTTCGTTTGATTTCACTATTGTAGCTATTCCCACCAGTTTCTAAACAGGGAACTAACCAAGTGATATGGTTGCATGCCACGTGTTTACTCAATGAATAATGGAAACGACGTTTGGAAACAATGTTGCTGAGCAACGGTCGGATCATTACCACGACACCAAGAACCGAAACACCAAGCAACGCATTTTCCAGACTCTAAAGACTTTGCAGAAGTTACGAAATAATGTATCTTAAGTGTATGAGGTCTATTTTACTTTGAACTACCCAAATTACCGATGCATTAAGATTGCAATATAAGGGTTACCCCGGAATATCATGAATTGCTCAATGAAAATTTCTGGAAACTTTATCATTTTCTCTAAGATGGTCTTTAAGCTGTCATCACCCAAATGTGTTATTCATTGCATGACAAAAATCATTTTTCGCATTTAATGAACTTGTTCTATTTCAAAATCTTTCTTTTGATTTATTACCAAAACTATCATTACTGCAAGTGGTTGCAATTTGTTTAAAAAAGATCAATTCAGTAGAAATCGTGTTCCAATATTTAATGCTAAATAAAATGATAATAGGTAAGTTGGAACAAACCAATACAAACGAGCAATAGATGATACCCAAAAATGGGTTGTACCAACGAAGATAGTATCAGTAAAAACAAACGAAAACATGGTAGTAGTGGCTTTCCACAGCGTGCAATGTAAGTTTATTTCAACCCGTGTTTACAGGTTAAATAATCATACTGGTCATTGCGATAACAGAACGAAGCATTACTTCTTATATAATTCTCCAAGTACACACAAATATTTGCACAAGGATGATATAAAGCTTTTTAGTCCAAACGTGTCAACAGTGTTATCCCGAGTAATCGCTAAATAAACTTAAAGTTTACAGAAAGGGACAATTAAAACGAGACTAGTATCAACAGAAAGTGAATTCATCCTCACGAAATTAATGATACCAACAAGGTATCCCACAAACAAAAAAATTCAATTGATATGAAGACATAATTCATGTCAGTAGAGAAGAGTGTTATACGATTCTATTTCTATTCAAATTGCATCAGAAATTTACTGTATACCGATAGTTGGGAGTAGTATGAAGCAGGTCACGTTATTACCCTTTTGCTGTCAATCAAGCTCATTTAGTTCCATCATGGCAGCAAACTAGATTATGATTATTACCTTTTTCAGAATTTAATTAGTCTTATATCATAAAGTCGACTACGCTCCTCACAGTAACGCGTTTCCTATAATCATTTATGACGACAAAATTTGCGGCTTACCTTGTACAACATGTCTCCTCGCCACCGCGAAATGCACGGGTACTTCATTTCAGGTAAATTCGTCAGAATGATTATCGCTATCATCCATTCAACTTGCAACGGGATCGACAAGAATGGATCGGTTATAAACAATAAATACTGCATGATTTCATTGATTTATTGAGTCATCTTACGTTGCCACACTGCTTTACTGCTGCAGCTTTTCTTTAATACGCATGTGGTAAGGTTAGTATTATGAGATCATCTTCCGGCGTAAGGGGTACGAAAATGGATGTCTCAGGATCCTTGATATGTCCATCAAGAAAAGTTGATGAAGGCAGTCCAAGTAAAAACTTGGACAATCAAACTAGCTTCCATATTTTCTGTGCAAAAATAAGTAAAAACCTTCAGATTCGCACTCGTCTATAAGACCTCATTTAATAGAACTTCCTACTATCTCTCTATGTCATAACTTTATTAAGCAATCCCTCAATTACAGAATTCCTTTAAAAAAGTGTATAGAGGAATAAGAAGCAGAGTAATGACATATGGAGGTGTGCAATAGATCCTCTTAGGGATAGAAATATAATATGAGAACTATCATAACGTGCTCTACCTTCTTTCCCTAATCAATCGCGATAATTTAATCAGCTCGGCAGCAGGGTGGGAAGGCTTTTCGAGGCTTGTCGAGTAATTTACTCAAATCAACTAGTGACTGATCGACGGGACACCATCGCTAGGACTCTCACGACTTTTTCAAAAATGTTTTAGTGATTCGGTATTTCCAGAAACGCCTGGGCAGGTTACGTATCGGTCTGACGCCGCTCCGCTTTGTTCCAATAGCATACAAGTACTCATACTTCTACTGCAATTTTACTTCTAAATGACATCTTTAATCTTACTGTAATGTTTTGCTGATATGAAATCAAAATGGATAAAAAAATGACGTGTTTGATGACATTGTGAGAGTCTATTTACAACGTTAAACCCTAACTTTTATGGCGTTCATCAACTTTAAAAGTTCATGTCAGTTAATTCGACTCCATCAAAACCGTGCATTTTCCAGTGTCCGTTGACATGATTAATTTGTATCTTGCTTTCTAGTGTTAACACTCAATTAATATAATTTATCATGACTTTGCGGCAAGAAATACATTCATTTCAATAGTGTCAAAATTATAACGCACAAAGTAAACGCGCTAAATTAGGCAAACAAGAGGACTACAGGATGAGCAGAGAAAAGAGAGGAAGGTGAAAATTTCAAGACTCTAATAGACGCCTGCAAAATATCTGCATGAGTGTACGGCGGAATAATGGTTGTGCCAGCGCATAAGCTATAGGATTGATCGTGCTGTTACAGAAAGACATCCAAAGTGCTGATTCCCGTAACGTTGTGGCGAAGGGCAGGCTTCGGAATCGCGGGAGGTCACTGGACGCATATATGAGAACGATCATGTTAGGGAGCCACGTTACGAAAAAGGCAGCTACGATAAAGGTCAACGTGCGTAGAGCCTTATTATTTGTTTTCAATTCCATCCTCCGTTGCTTGATCTCTACCACTGTGTCGGCCACGCTTTCGGACATGTTCTCGGAGACACCAGGTCGACGGTTATCAGGCGACTGTAATACTCCATATCCGTCTGTTATTGAAATCTTTGAGCTAATGTCACGTCGTGAGCTGGAAGTTGGACATACTATGTCAACTGATTTTGATTGTTTAACCACCTTGTCTGCGTTTGTCTCAGAAGACCACCTGTCACAGACATGAGATGTTTCAGAGGTAGCACACCTATTGGTAAAATTCTTTCTCCGTATCGATCTACCCAAAGGGTTCTTCTCTATTGATCTTATACTTGTAGTTTCGTTCACAGTCATATTAACCTCTTTGACGTGACATACAGATTGTTTCTGGAGCTTGGAGCCACGTGAACAATTATTGTGTATCCTATCTGACCCGAATTCCTTCATAACGTTGTCTTTCCACGAGCTCCTACTACTCATCCTTACTCGAAGATAAATTCTTAGGCAAAGTGGGACAAGAATAAAGAATGGCACCACAGCTCGCATAAGTACTACTAATATAGTCGTTACAAACAATTGTGCATAATTAGCATCACAATAACCCGATGATTTTATACGAGCAAGCGGGTGTATTAAGTCCCAAATAGTGCTTATTCCCAACCAAAACACCAGTGGAATTACCCACGTCAAAACGTTGACCAAAGCCGCGTTCCTCTTGCCCTTCAACCGATAATGGTGCAGGGGAAATGACGTTGCGAAAAATCTATCTATACATATCACCACCATACCCATAACAGACACTCCGCGGAGTGCATTCTGGAGGCCGTTATCAACTTTGCAGAAAACTTCTCCTAGAATCCAGGAACCGTTAAAAAGAAACATCTGCGCGCGAAACGGCATACAGACTAACCCGACCAGGAGATCTGCCACCGTCATGTTGAAGATGTAGTAATTGCAGTATGTCCACAATTTCTTCTCTGCCCAGAACGCGAAGAGAATAAGCAGATTTGCGAGGATGGTGATGAACATGATACCAAAGAGGACCAAAGTTTGCCAGGTGACTGTAGGATGAATCGTAGTCAAGAGGAGCATTGCTTTTGTGTCATTGGTCCATTCTCGACTCAGTGCGATCTCTGCGGTGGAACTGTTGACCATCGTGTAGTAAATGCTGAAAAAGGAAAGTACTCATGGGATCAGAAATACGACCTTGGCTGCAAACCCTCATTGATTATTAAAACGATGTTTTGTTCGACAGTCTTTGACTTACCAAGATTGACATTTTTTATCCTTCAATATCACCTCGAATATCTTCGAATTTCAAGGAAATGTTTTTGCAAAACGTCCTGTTCATGCTCACCATAGTAATTAGCTAAGTAGTCGATAAGATATTCAATTTTTTTAACAAATGAAAGATTAGATTGTCTTTTCTGGTGCTGAGAAATAGCGAGAAAGTACTCACCTAATATCAGAAAACTTGCGATTAACAGCGTAATTCTGATCGTTGTGAGGAGGTGTCAGTCAGTATAAAGACCTGAATATGAGTGGCACTTAAACTTTTATCAGGAATAACCGTCATTGGTCTAGAAAGGCGACCGTGTTTCAACTGATTCCTCCCTGCCTTCCGATACGCGCTTCTTGCGTATCTGAGACCTCAAAAACTGAGAGATAGTCACGCCCCTAGGGACCCTTTTAGCTTCTATGGACTTTGAAAATCTTTTCATTGAATATGCTAAGTTACTACTGTCATCATAGTATTCAAAGTTGAGACGACTTTTACCAGTTTTTTAATAGATCGACGATAATAGATGTTATTTGATCTTTTATTGATATCTTAACTGAAATCAGGTAAGGTACGCGAGGCAACGAGGCAAAGAATGACTGAGATGATATGTCAGATATTTCATTATTGATTTGTCCTTGGAGCACCGGGGAAGTCAAACTTGAACATTTGTGTGTCATGAAAGACCTTGAAATGTGGTTTATTCTCAAAAGTAAGCGCTGCTGGTGGGCTTTACTTTCTAATAGAACGTGCTCACGTGACAGAGTAATAACTCAAATAATGTGAGGGAATACAGTGTGCATTCAAGACTTACTGTCTGTTAATGGAAGCTGTTACTTTCAGTATGTAGGAAAAGTATTTCGAGATGACACTCTCTTCGTCGTTCTCCTCACATTTTTCCCCTCCAATCGATATTATTTGACATGGAAACCCTGGGAAATCATGAGGAAGGTGACGTTTCCGCCTTAGCTGCATTTATGCTTTGAAATCAACATCCCTGTATTCAGTAAAGATACCTTTGTATATGTTTTTCAACAAATTTTGATTCAGTATGGCTGGGAAGGATAAGATACAGTGTAGCACAGTTTGGTACAAAAAAAAACGCTTTTCGTCAGTCAAGGTCATATATTATATATATATGACATCAATGAATATCACGTAAATGTATATCTGATAGCAGAGTGGTGCAAGAACACAAAATGGAATTATAACTCGTAAAAGAACAGTCGGTATATTCGTTGCCAGATTCTTTATATAATTGGTTTCATATAAACGTGATGGCCCATTGGACCGATCGGTTTGATAGAGGTCAGTATTGTAACTATTCCATGTCATATTACCACGTTACCAATAACCCAAAATGCCAAGCGGCGCGTTTCTCAGTCTAGAAAAGACTTTTAGGAAATAACGTATCTTACGTTAGGTCAATTTTTTGCTTTCACTTACCGAAAATGACGCTACATTAAGATTGCATTATTACATCCTGAAATATAGATTGATCAGCGAAAATTTTCACAAAATGTATCACTTCCTCTGAGATGCTCGTTGCACTGTCTTATCATCACACAGATGTATGGCATTCATTGCATGACATTTTGTCCGCATTTGATGGATTCTTCTATTTGTGTTTTTTTTTTAATGTATTACAAAAAAGAGCCATTACTGCAAGTGGCTGCTATTTGAAAAAAAAAATATCATCATCGTAGAAATAGTGTTGAAATACGTATTGATAAATGTAATGGCAACAGGTAAATTTAAATAAACCAATACCACCAAGTAATTGATGACGCACAACAAACACGAACAATAATATCAGTGAAAATAAAAGAAAAACATGTTTTTGGCGGCTTTCCAACTCGTTCTGTGTAAGTTTTATTTTAACACATTTATTATGATATTTGAGCAGAGACACCAATACTCTGAAAGATCTTGAACAAATTACAGTGAACAGTGTTGATGAAATAGGAGCCTCACATATTTCAGAAATGCAGCAGTGTAATTCCATTACAATACCGCTTGATTGACAAGTTCACCTGTGTAGAATCTTTACATGCCTTCATCTTTTGTTCTGTTTCCGTGATCCCAAACTCATGAATCCCTATGGTGAGGCTGCAATGTCATCATCCTTGTTCATTGCAAATCGTTATAAGTTTTGAAAACAGTCTTATTCCTCATCCCAATCATTATAAATTCTGAAACTCTGTACTCAGTATTTTATAGGTGTTCAAATGTAAAATTCTGAATATCGTCTGTAGTTTTTGTTTAAGTGATTATACAGGTCACCGTAGTAAACCGTACAAAACATTATTTCGTATATAATTAAAAGGACAGTACCCTTCCTTCAAGTATGCACATATATGTGAAGGCTTTTTAAGCTTTAGAAAAATGGTAGAAAGCTTTTTAGCTGGATTTGTCTCTTGTTTAAATTCCGTGTAATCACCAAATAGATCAAAAGTAAAAACCAAATAGATCAAAAGTAAAATTTACAACGCATGTACACTAAAAACGATATTAATATATGTAGAAAATAAATTCATCCATAGGGAAATTAGTGATGAATAAACACAAAAGTCTTGTCAGTGGAAAACAGTGTTTTACTATTCTTTCTCCACTCAAATTGCATCAGAATTAAGTGACTGTAGGATTTTGTGCAATCAGGATGTGATTAACCAGACAGATATGTATCCATAATAGGGAACACCTGTAGGGTACGTTCCCACTCCCGGCTTATATGACGGGCAAAAGATGTCGCAAGTAACACAACCATGCAACTGCACAGCCATGGAATAAATGTTACGTTTTAACCAATCAGGAGGCAAGAAACCGTACAACTGTATATCTGTGCAACTTATGGCGGGCGAGTTTGAGCTATCAGCTAAAAACTATTTTTAAGAAAGGCCATGAAATGATAACAAAACATACAAATCATAGCATGAAGAGAACGCAAATAAAAGCATGAAAATAATCCTTGTAAACGAACGCCACACTGAAAAAAAAGTGAAAAGGTCATAAAGTATACAAAGTATAACATAAAAAGTGTTACATGAAAAATGTATACAATGAACCAAAGAAATCAAAATGAGAACTAAGGAAAAGATTTTAACAGAAAAATACAAAGGTTTGAAAAATGGACAATCACACTATAACAATGCAAACAGATTTAGACGTTTTAAAATGAGTGTCGAGCTTTTAACGAGCCGGGGTGGGGGTCAAATGATTTGACACACCTGTTCTATGAGGAAAATATCTAAATGTACAAAATTAACAATTGGATGTGAGTTGAATATAGGCGAAACGAAAAGGCAAAACGAATCGTATATAATACAACCATGCAACTGTACAGCCATGGAATGAGTGTCAATTTTATCCAATCTGTGGTGAAACTGTGTAGCCCTGGAATGCCTGTATGGTTGCCACTGGTACCAAGATTCAATAATCGAACAACTATCAATCCATGCATATATACATGTATTTCGGAACGGTTGTTGGGTTTTAACCTAGGATGCAATTAAATAAAGAGCCACACATTCATGTACAGTTGCGCTTATTTCCGTCTCCTTTCGCCCGCCATAGGCTCATTCAAATATAGGCTCATTCGATGGCGTGCCAAATTTGCAAAAGGGCAAATTGAGACTTTGGAACTACATAACTACATTATCTAAACTAAACTAAACTAAACTAAACTAAACTTAACTAAACTAAACTAAACTAAACTAAACTAAACTAAACTGAATTAAACTCCATAACAGAAATGCTAAACATATAAGAACACCTATGCATACTCAACTCTACCCCCTCCCCAGACTCATAAAGGACCATATAAAATTAAATGCTAACTGACAAACTTTTTTCTTCTGTATAAATGACTTAAATTTGACTCTATCCTGATGTTTACGTTCCATAAGATCATCATTTGCAAGTAACATTAATATACTCCAGGCACAAATGCCGGTGATGGCAACAATAATCACTCTATACTTAAAAAAAGAAACAAACAAACAAAGATAAAAAACACACACAGTAAATTGCGCAGTAATACATAATGTGTAAAATTCAACATGAACGATAAATGAAATTGCAATACAGCTACATAGATCAAACCTACCAATACAACAGCAGGCAAATGGAGACGGTTACAATACGTTTTTTTTTCTCGAAATAATCTGAAATGGGCAATCCATCCATTGTGTAGTCAATGTTTGATTCAGGCATGATTTATCTATTGTTTTATTTATATTCTAATGTGAAATGGATAATAAACAAATTCGAGAGGTTCGTCCTTAGGAAGGTTAGTACAATTTCCAGAACAACGAACCTTCAGAAAAATGAACATTGCCCCCCCCCAAAAAAAAAAAAAAAATGAAGGAAAATAAATTAATGAACAAAATAAAGACTACATGATTGTACTTTAGACACTGATGATAAGCTGAATGAGGAAGTATTGAAAGTGACTTTCAAAAAGCAAAAGAATTAAAGACAAGTTGACACCAACCATGGCCACAAATTAAGGCAGAACGTCTCCAACACGTAAAGAACATCGAGGGGATAATAACCTGTCTAACGTTATCGTTTTGAGTAGTATGAAACAGGTCACGTCATGTCCCTTTTGCTGTCAATCAAGATCATTTAGTTCCATCATGGCAGCAAACTAGATTATGAAGTAACTGCACTTTTAAAGGTTTAGCGACAAAGTTTGCGACGTACCTTGTCTCCTTGCCGCCGCGAAATACTCGTATACTTCATTCGGGGTGAATTTGTCAGAATAGTTATCGCTATCATCCATTCAACTTACAAATACGCGGGTAAGAATGGATTGGATCTAAACAAATACTGTATCACTTTGCTTCATCGATATACTACTACGAAGTCACACTCTAGGTACTGTCATGTGCGGACCAACTGATGAGAGGTCCCGGTAGCAGAAATTTTCCCCCGCAAATCAACCCGCAAAATTCATTCCGGGTGAGTCTCGGGGGTATGCGCGTAGAGGTACACGCAGAACACTAGTAGAAGGCCCTTAGCGTTAGCACCTCGCAGGCAACTCCTACCCAGGTACTTCGCAGCAGTAACGCAGGTACTTCGCAGTACCCGTATATCACTCGTAACTGAAAACGGATCGGTATCTAAATCTTGAATCTCTCTCTCAGGTCACATGGAATACACGCAAGTAGCAGGTAAGTATAGCACGAGTCCCGCAGTCCTGCGTGCTGGAAAATCCCTACTCGTAATAAGCCCGCGTACCCAATAAGGTGTTCTTTCTGATGTCAGCAGAGTGTATCTCCAAGACGTTGGTAGTTCTAATCTTACTGTAATCTTTTGCAAAGATGAAATCAAAATGGATAAAAAATTAAAGTGTGTGGTGACATTGTGAGAGTCTTGATACAATCTTAACCCCTAAGTTTGATAACATTCATAAATCCTGAAAGTTTACTCCAATGAATTCGACTTGATCAAAACCGTGCATTTTTCTAGTGTCAATTGATTTAACATATTGTTTTCTACATCATGTAAACATACTAGACTTTATCATGACTTATCTCAATGACATCAAAATGATTATGCACAAAGCAGAAGCGGTAAATTAGGCAAACAAAAAGGTTACATGGTAAGAAAAGAGGGGAAAGAGGACATTTCAAAGCTTTTATAGGCGTTTGCAAAATATCTTCAAGAGCGTACGACGGAATAACGGTTGTGCCAGCGCATATGCTATAGGATTGATCGTGCTGTTACAGAAAGACATCCATAGTGATGATTCCCGCAACGTTGTGGCGAAGGGCAGGTTTCGGAATCTCGGGAGGTCACTGGACGCATATATGAGAACGATCATGTTAGGGAGCCATGTTATGAAGAAAGCCGCTACGATAAAGGTCAATGTACGGAGGGCCTTGTTATTTGTTTTCAATGCCACCCTTCGTTGCTTGATCCCCGTCACAGAGCTTTCTGACATCTTTTCGCCGTAAACAGAGCGACGGTTATCAGGCGACTCTGCTACTCTGACTTCCTCTGTTGTTGACATCACATGGCTCTTGTCACGTCGTTAGCCTGACGTTGAACATACTGTGTGAGGTGATTTTAAATGGTTGACTAACTCTTTGTCCTCCCTCGTCTGAGAGGACAACCTGTTGGGAACATAAAATGTTTCAGGGGCAGAATATCCACTGGTAATATTCTTTTTCTGTACAGATCGATTGAGACCGTCCTCTATGGACCTCACACCTTCTGTATTGTTGTTAACACAAACATTAAGAACTTCACGTGGGTTCCGAAGCCCTGTAAATTCTAAATCGTTCATTTTCACGTCATGTGGACACTTGTTAGACACGCTATCTGGGTCGAATTCCTGAATAACGCTGTCCTTCCACGACCTATTAATACTCATCCTCGCATGAAGGTAAATCCGTAGGCAAAGTGGGACAATAATAAAGAACGGCAACACGGCTCGCATGACTACAACTACTATAGTCGTTAAAACCGAATTTGCATAGTTAGCACTACAAAAACCCGCTGAGTTTACACGACCAATCGGACGAATTAAGTCCCAAACAGTGCTTATACCCAACCAAAACACCAGTGGAATCACCCATGTCAAAACGTTGATCAAAGTCGCGTTCCTCTTACCCTTAAGCCGATAATGATGTAGGGGAAATGACGTTGCAAAATATCTATCGATACATATCACCACCATACCCATAACAGACACTCCGCGGAGAGCATTCTGGAGGCCGTTATCGACTTTGCAGAAAACGTCTCCCAGGACCCAGGTTCCGTTAAATAGATACATCTGAGCTCCAAACGGCATACAGACTAACCCGACCAGGAGATCTGCCACCGTCATGTTGAAGATGTAATAATTGCAGTATGTCCACAATTTCTTCTCTGCCCAGAACGCCAGGAGAATTAGCAGATTTGCGATGATTGTGATGAACATGATGCCAAAAAGGACCAAAGCTTGCCAGGTGACTGTAGGATGAATCGCAGTCAAGAGGAGCATTGTTTTTGTACCCGTGTCATTGGTCCATTCTTGACTCTCTGCGATAGAATTGTTGACCATCGTGTAGGAAATGCTGGAAAGGGAACAATACTCGTGAGATTAGAAAGGCAAAAGTCGCTGCAGACACGTCATTTTATATGAGACGATTTTACTTTCGAAATCCTTTTGATTATTTACATCTAAAACTTATTTAATTTTTTTTTTATATGACCTAGATAATTTTGAGGGATTATTTTGCATAACGTCCTGTTCATGCTGATAAGATCGATATGATTATATAGGGTGGCCCCCGTCAGAAAGAACAGAACACCCAAAATCTCTAATTTCAGCAATATTCTTATTGTTGCCATATGTCATCAATTTTCATACGGTCAGAAAGGCCATTCTTTTTCCATTAGTTTGACACCCAGTTCTTTAATTTTGGGTAATGTTTTATGATTTTACGATCATTTTTGTCAACCCTTGCAATTTTCAAAATGTGATCATTTTACACTCTCAGAGATACCGAAACCAGCGAGAATTTGGCTTGCCATAGAACAAGTAGCATTTACAATGACATTCACAATGACATTCAAAATGACATTCACATTATTCACAATGATGATGGACAATAACAACCACACCGTCCGCCCCACATCCCACACATTGTGAACGCTACGGGTTCTATGGCAAGCCGAATTCTCGCTGGTTTCGGTATCTCTGAGAGTGCAAAATGATCACATTTTGAAAATTGCAAGGGTAGACAAAAATGGTCATAAAATCATAACACATTGACCAACATTAATTAATTTGATGTTATTCTATTGGAAAAAAAATGACCTTTTCAACAGTGTGCAAAATGATAACATAGTTGCAACAATATAGCTGAAATTAAAGGTCTTAGGTGTTTCGTTCTTTCTGGGCCACCCTGTATAGTCAATGAGATATTATATTCTTTTTAGAAATAAATGATTAAATTGTCTTTTCTTATGCTGAGAAACGGTGAGAAAGTACTTACTTCACTTCAGAAGACCTCCGATGATTAGCGAAATTCTGAGCGTTGTGAAGAGGTGTCAGTCAGTATAGAGGCCTGAATATGGCTAGCACATCAACAAGAATAAACTTTTATAGGGAATGAATTCATTTGTTTACAAAGGCTAAAGAGTTTCAACCGGTCTCCCCTTCCGATCAGCACTTCTTGCGTATCCGAGACTTTTAACAAAATTAGAGATAGTCGCGCCCATGACAAGCCTTTTACTACTGAGGACTTTGAAAGTCTTTCTATCGAATCCCATAAGTTATGACTCTTATCGTATTATTCAAAGCTGAGAAGACTTTTCCTGTTTTTTGAATAGATCAGCGATAATAGATGTTATTCCATCTTTCATGGATGTCTTTACTAAAGTCATATAAGGCAAAGCAATGAGGAAAATAACGACTGAGATGATATCTTAGATATTTCGTTATTGATTTGTCTTTGGAGCATCGGGGAAATCAAACTTGAACACTGGCGTGTCATGAAAGACCTTGAAATGTTGTTAATTCTCAAAAGTATTCACTGCCAATGGGCTGCACTTTCTGATAGAAGAACGTACTCACGTGACAGGGGTGTTGCCTCAATAAAGTGAGGCAACACAATGTGTATTCAAGACTTATTGATTCTTAATGGACGCTGCTACTTTCAGTATTAAAAAGGAACCATAGTTCGAGTTGATTCCCTCATCGTCAAGTCTTCCTAATACTTTTTTTTTCTCTGCAATCGATTTAAGTCGATATAAAGCTCAGGCAGCCAATGAGGCATCAGCAACACGAGAGAGGTGATGTTTTCTCCTCAGCTGCATTTATACTTTGAAATCAACAAAGCTGTATTCAGTAGAGCTACCTTTGGAAATATTTTGAATAGATTTTTATACAATCCATCGGCAATGGATATGACATCTTGTCACACAGCTGGGTACGGAGAAATTACTTTTGGACAGTCAATCTATTCTTTTTTAGAGTGGATCTCACGTAAATGTGTATCCGACGGCAGAGTGGTGCAAGAACACAAAATGGAATTAAAGCTCGCAAGTGAGCAGTCCTTACACTGTACAATGTAGTTTCTATATCATGTATATTATTCAAATGTATAAAGGTGATATAAAGGTGATGCCCCATTATGACCGATCGGTTTGATAGACTTCAGTACCGTAGTTATTCCCAACCATTTCAAAACAGGGATCATACCAAGTTATACCCTTGCATTTTCATTCAACATTGGAAACGATGTTGATGAGTAACGGCCGGATTATTAACACGAAAACTGGTGGTATTCTGAAAATCTTCCTAAATTTCTTCTAACTTAGGAAGTGCCTAGGAAAGACAGAATTGGTATTCTGAAATTTCTTCCCAGAAACTTCTTAATGAAATTTAGCCCATCCTTATCCCCGCCCACCTCCTTTCTTAAGCAAATAAAAAATGCCGTATCATAAGGAACCACCAATAACAATCGCATATTGTAACGACATATGGTTATATACACTTGTGTGCGGCATGTCCACTTTCTCATGCCCATTTTGCGCATCAAAGTACATGTTGCGCGCAAAGAATAACAAGCGCCTATCACGATGTTTTGCAGCTTGCTTTATGATATAACGTACATTGGACAGGGGCGGAGCTTTCCTAAATATCTTCCTAAAATTCTCTCCTAAGTGCATTCTAGAATGTCACCTTCTTCCTATTAAAGTCAGAAATTTGTATATCTCATCCTCATTTGCATAAGTTTAGGAAAAACTTATAGGAAGAAACTTAGAAAGAAACTTTTATCGGAAGATTTTTAGAATACCTACATATGAAAATCCTGACTTAGGAAGAAATTTCTTCCTAGGAGGATTTCAGAATACCACCTCAAGAACTATCCAGTCTCGAAAAAAAAAATGTGAGGAAATTACGAATTAATGTATCTTTAGTAAGGTCGATTTTACTTTGAACTAAGCAAAATGACGCAGATGGGCTTTATACTGTCTTATCGTCAAACAAAGGTATTTTATAAATTGTGTGCCAACATAATTTTTCGCGTTTGACGGATTTTACTATTTCGATTTTACTTTCTTGATGTATTGCAATAACTTTACTATTACTGCAAGTGGCTGCTATTTGTAAATACACAAACAAATAAGAAGAACAGGAAAAAAAAAATCACTCCGGTAAAAGTTGTGTTCAAAAACCCATTGATAAATATAATGGCAATAGGTTTATGGGAATAAACAAATATAAAACAAGCAATAAATGACGCTCAAGAAATGGGTTATGCCAACGATGAAAATGACAGTGAATATGAACGAAAACATATCAATGGTGATTTTCCAAAGCGTACTTTGTGAGTTTATTACAACACAAATTATAATCAAAGGTTTAAGTAATCATGCCGTTTGCGGTGATAAACAGGAAACACATTTTCTTAAATAATTACCAAAACAGTGCACCACCTCCAAGTAGAGAACGGTGTTATATTATTCTATTTCTATTCTAATTGCGTCAGAAATTTACTGTATACCGCACTCTAATGTTTGAAATGTACGAGAAATGAGCTTTTTGATAAAAGAAGTGCATATTATTGAAGGGTAACACCAAAGACTTATTTCTTCAGGTTTCTGGCTATAAACGAAGAATACCCTTTTGGTGGTGCTAACAACATAAGGCGGTGAACAAATGATAACATTTTTCCTTTTTTTCATTTTAAATCTGATTGGTTAAAACCTCACATCCATGTCATAGCTGGATAGTTTAACGGTAGTATCAATAGTGACCTTTCTCGCCCGTCATAGGACTCGCTTCGAAATACGGTTATCCAGGAATAGTGATGACTGTTATACAATGTACATAAATCGCACTGAGCCACCGCCCCTATATCATATCATATATTATAATTATTTTGTGGCAATTGACATTTCGGAATTAATGTTTGGTATCTCAGAGTGACTAACGAATAAAACCATGTCAAACTACATTCCTGCAAAGTTTTTTTCCTTTTTCTTTTTCCGGATTCATTTTTTTCTTATTCATTTCCTTATTCATATCGCAGTTTCTTCACATTTGAGTTCTATGTCATTTCTGCCTGACACCACTATCACCAATTTCGTAATAGTTGACCACTAATCAGTAACTGCAGTTGCATGAGGGTCAATAGTATAGAGATAAGGAAATGAATGAGGAAAGGGGCAAAATGAAGCACCTTCACAGACCTTCAAAATATTGTCTTTGTTGCTTGTATACCCCATTAGAATATTGCAGGAGACACGGGTAAGGGCAAATTGAGAATTCCAAACTGACTAATCGATGCTAATGGCAAACAGAAATGACAAACATAGAGGAACATCTCTGCACACTCTCCACTCACCCTCCCTCTGCCCGTACACACTCACACACAAGGACCCATATGAATTAATACTATATGTAAATCACTGTACTATTTGGCAAGAACGCAAGAATGTAAACTTCAGTATGAATGCGTCGGCTGAGAATGAGAAGGACGTTTGTTTAATGTGTAAAAGTAACGAGTGTAGATAGATCACACCCAACAATATACCAAAAACAGGAAAGAGGAGACGGGCACAGTATTTGATTCTGATATGATCTGAAACGGACCGCTTTTTTTTTTTATTCATGAATGATATATTTATTGTTCTGAGCTAGTACTTTTAATGTGAAATGTGGAAAGTGATGATCCCGGGATAAGTTGATTGAGAAAGTAACACAAAGACTTATCCAAAGAGAATGAGAATTACAGACGCCATCCATCACCACAAATAATGTAGAACGACTCCACGACGTATAGCACATCGAGAGATATTACAACCAGTCTAACGAACTTTTTTAGTAGTATATGAAGCAGGTTGTCTCATTCCCTTTTAGCTGTCAATCAAGAACATTTTATTCCATTCAGAACTACACCACGGCAGCAAAGTAGATTATGAAGGAACGGCATTTTTTATGGTTTGATTAGGCCTACATCATCATAAAGTTGACTCACAGCAGATGATTCCAAACATGATACTTACGGATAGCATATCGAAGCCGGATCAAAGTGTATGCTCCTCAGAGCAACGCATTTTTCGATGATTAGCTTTGACGACAAAATGTGCATCGAAGCTTTATTGTCTCCTCGCCATCGCAAAATACTTGTGTTTTTCACTTGGGGTGAATATGTCAGAATGATTATCGCTATCACCCATTCAACGTGCAAAGGTGCCGATGAGAATCAATCGGATGTCAACAAAAAACTGTAGGTATTTGCTTCATCGATTCATACTACGTAGCCATCCTTTTTTTCTACGTATCCATCCTGTTTTACTGCTGCAGTTCGCTGATCAGGCACGGCGGGTTGGTATCAGGAAATCGTAAGGGATGCGAAAATATATGTTGCAGCAGCCTTATGAGCGTCAAGAACAGTGATGTAGACTGTCTAAGCAGAAACTTGGAAAAGTCATAACTAACCTACATATCTTCAGTGCAAGATAAAAAAAAAATCAGATCCACGCTAGTCTACATATCAGAGCTCATTGATACATTACGTCCTATTATTTCTTACGTTCGAGCTTGTTTGCTTGGATTTTTATACACATTTACATATTGGTAACGTCAGTCGGACGCCGCTCCGATTTGTGACAATCGCATGTATAATTTCTCAAACATCTCCTATTGCCATTGCTATTTGGGCTTCTAAATGTCATTAATTTTTGTCTGCTGTAAAGAGAGTTCATTTCAAAAGATATTGGTAATTTCACTCTTCCTGTAATCTTTTTTGCCAACATGAAAACAAAGTGGATTCACTAATTAAGTGATTAACTGTTCGATGACTTTGACAAGATCTGTAAACCTTGAATTTGATAGCGTTGATTAACTCTGAAATGGATTTAGTGAATTCGACTCTATATGAATAGTATTCTAGTCTCTCAAAACCTCACATTTAGGAGTGGGCAGTGACTTAATTTATATTGCTCTCTACATCAACAGGCATATTAATGTACACATACCAGACTTTACCATAACTTGGTGGCAAGGGATGCGTTCATTTAAAGAGTACCAAATGCCAATGCACAAAGCAGAAACGATACATTTAGGCAAACAATCATTAGGGACTACAGGTTGAGCAAGGAGGTTGAGCAAGGAATAGGATGGTGAAAATTTCAAAGCTTTAACAGGCGCCTCCAAAATATCTTCGTGAGTGTACGGCGGAATAACGGTTGTGCCAGCGCATAGGCAATAGGATTGATCGTGCTGTTACAGAAAGACATCCAAAGTGCCGATTCCCGTAACGTTGTGACGAAGGGCAGGCTCAGGAACCTCAGGGGGTCACTAGACGCATATATGACAACGACGACGTTAGGGAGCCATGTTATGAAGAAGCCAGCCACAATCAAGGTCAATGTACGTAGGGCCTTATTATTTGTTTTCGATGCATTAATTCGTTGATTGGTCCCGGACAGGTTTTCCGACATGTTCTTGGCGTAACCCGGGTGACGTTTCGCAGGCGACTCCAATATGCTGCCTCCATCTGTTGTTGAAATCTCTGAGCTCTTGTCATGTTCTGAGCAGGGAGTCGGACATATTATTGCGTCAGGCGATTTTGACTGTTTTACTACCACTTTGTCTTCGCTCTTCTGAGGAGAGCGTCTGTCAGGAACATTAGATTTTTTAGGGGCATTTTTACTCCCTTCCGATATACCCAAAGGGTTCTTCACTGTTGGTCTAACACTTGCCTTGGTTTCGGATACAGTCATATCAATTCCTCTAACGTGGCATACAGACTGTTTCTGGAACTTAGATTCACCTGAACACTTATTAGGTGCACTATCTGAATCGAGTTCCTTAATAACGCTGTTTTTCCACGAGGTGTTAGTACCCATCATCACTCGAAGGTAGATCCGTAGGCAAAGTGGGACAATAATAAAGAACGGCAACACGGCCCGCATGACTACCACAACTATAGTCGTTAAAACCGAATTCGCATAGTTAGCACCACAAAAACCCGCTGAGTTTACACGACCAGTCGGACGAATTAAGTCCCAAACAGTGCTTATACCCAACCAAAACACCAGTGGAATCACCCATGTCAAAACGTTGATCAAAGTCGCGTTCCTCTTACCCTTAAGCCGATAATGATGTAGGGGAAATGACGTTGCAAAATATCTATCGATACATATCACCACCATACCCATAACAGACACTCCGCGGAGAGCATTCTGGAGGCCGTTATCGACTTTGCAGAAAACTTCTCCAAGAATCCAAGTACTGTTAAATAGAAACATCTGTGCACGAAACGGCATACAGACTAACCCGACCAGGAGATCTGCCACCGTCATGTTGAAGATGTAGTAATTGCAGTATGTCCACAATTTCTTCTCTGCCCAGAACGCGAGGAGAATAAGTAGATTTGCGATGATTGTGATGAACATGATGCCAAAAAGGACCAAAGCTTGCCAGGTGACTGTAGGATGAATCGTAGTCGAGAGGATCATTGTTTTTGTACCGTTGTCATAGGTCCATTCTCGACTCTCTGCGATAGAACTGTTGACCATCGTGTAGCAGATACTGGAAAGGGGAAAATACCCACGGGATTTATACAACCTTGGCTGCAAACCCTCCATTTTTTGTTGGGAAGACGTTTCATTTGACACTCTTTGGTTCTTTTGTTTTTATTCAAGTCTGACTTAGTTTTATTTTTGAATATTACCTGAATAATTTCAAGAAATTGTTTTGCATAGTGTCGTGTTTATGCTCATAAGAACATTTAATAGCCAATAATAATTAATAATCAACAGATGATAGTTAATAATGTGTTCTTTTTCTGTTAAACAAATAAAAAATTAATGAAAAATTATCTGTGCTCAGAAATAGTAAGAAAGTACTCACCTAACATCAGAATTCAGATCGCTGTGAAGAGGTGTCAGTCAGTATATAGGCCTGAATATGAGTGGCACATTGACACGACCTTATATAGATTTTGTAGCCTTCATTCGTTCAAAAAGTCGGCAGTGTTTAATCCATTCCTCCCCCTCCTGACCCACCTCTCGTGTTTTCCAGACCTTAAAAACTGAGAGACAGCCGCACCCATAAGAACCCTTTTAGCTACTGACGACTTTAAAAATCTTTCTATTGCATACGCTAAGTTATTAATCTTATCATAGTATTCAAAGTTGAGAAGACTTTTACCTGTTTTTAACAGTTCGATAATAGATGTTATTGGATCTTTCATATACTAGGAACTGAAAGCACGTAAGGTACGCGTTCACAAGAGGTAAAGAACGACTCAGATGATATCTTAGATAGATATATCATTATTGATTTGTCCTTGAAGTAAAATGGAAATTAAACTTGAGTATTTGTGACTAATGCGAGACCTTGAAATGTGTTTTATTCTCAAAAGCATTCACTGCCGGTGGGCTTCACTTTCTAATAGAGGAACGTGCTCACGTGACCGAATAATAGCTCAACTGACGTGAGGCAAGATTTTCTGTGTTCAAGACTTATTGTCGGTTAATGGACATTGTTACTTTCAGGAAAAAGGAGCCATATTCACTCCTTCATCTTTAAGTCTTTATGACATTTCTTTTTTGACAGTCAATAAGGCATCAACAACATAAGCAAGATGAGGTTTCCACCATAGCTGCATTAATGTATACTTTCAAATCAACATCCCCGTGTTTAGTAGAGCTACCTTTAGGGATATTTTGAATAGATTTTCATACAATGCAGCTGCGATGTAAAAGACACCTTTTAGCACAGCTTGGTATGAAGAAATTATCTTGGACAGTCGATCTCCTATTCTTTTTTTTTATAGTCGATCTCACGTAAATGTGTATCCGAACGCAGACTGGTGCAAGAACACAAAATAGAATTATACCTCCCAAACGAACAGTCGTTATACTAGATGCCATATTCTTTACGTGTAGAAAGGTGATATAAAGGTGATGCCCCATTATGACCGATCGGTTTCATAGATTTCAGTACTGTAGTTATTCCCACTCATTTCACAACAGGAACCTACGAAGTTATACCGTTACATGTCACTTGTTTAGTAATTAACGGAAAAGATGAGTAACGGCCGGGTCATTACTACGATGCCAAGAACCGAAACACCGGGCAGCGCAGTTTCCAGTCTGGAAAAGACTGCGGAATGTACGAAATAATGTTTCTTCAGAAAGGTCGATTTTACTTTGAACCACGCTAAATGACGCTGCATTAAGATTGCGATATAAAGTTATTCTAAAATATCAATTGCTCAATGAAAGTTTTTGCACACTTTATCACTTACTGTAAGGTGATCTTTACGATGTTTTATCATTACACAAAGGTATGTCATTCATTACATGACAAAAATTCATTTTTCGCATTTGATGTAATCTTCTATTTAAAAACCTTTCTTTGGATGTGTTACAATAATCACTATTACTGCAAGTGGCAGCTATCTGAAAAAAGATAATTTCGGTAGAAGTTGTGTTCAAAGACATATTGATAGATATAATGACAATAGTTAAAATCGAAATAAACCAATGCAAACAAGCAATAGATTAAACTCCAAAAATGGGTTGTAGCAACCATCATAATACAGTGAAAATAAACGAAAACATGCTAATTGTGGGTATCCACAGTGTAATATGTTAGTTTATTTCAACATTATGTTTAAAGGTTTAAGTAATCATAACTGGTAGCAGTGATAAACAGGATAAAACAGTGATATATCATTACTCTTATATTTCTACCAAAAGAGTATACTTCCTTCAAATACAGACAAAATACGCGAATTTTGCACTACATGATTTTAGAAATAATGGTAGAAAGCTTTTTAGTCCAAACACGTCTACAGTGCATCCCAAGTAATCGTCCAAAAAAATCTAGAGTTTACAGAAATGCACACTTAACACGAGACTAATATCAACAGAAGTGAAGTCTTCCTTACGAGAATATTGATACTAACAAGGTATCCTACAAACGTCAAATTTCATTTAAAATGAACGCACAAGTCCTGACATTAGAGAACAGTGAACAATACTGCACTCTGCTGTTTTAAGTGGGCGAGAAATAGGCTTTTTGAAAAAGGAAGTGGATATTAGCGGTAATATGACAGACTACTATTTTTGGAGGTGTGAGGCTTTAAATGAAAAATTCACTTTTGGTAGTGCTAATTACATGAGGAGGTGAACAAAGGATACTAAGAAATGTTTTGTGCTTGTCTAGTTTAATCTTGCAGTATGCATAATTGTTAGGTAATACATTTTTGAAAATCTTTACTTTAAACGGTTTATCTCGTACATGTTCTATCTATCTAAACTTCTCTTGCTATTTTAGGTGCTGTGATACCGAACTTCTGAACATTTAATGTGTAAGTAGACTCATCTCACTTCGAATTACAGTCATCCAGAGTTATTTCAATGGTTGTTATACAATCACAATCAATCACAATGAAGCACTACATTTATATCATAATTAAATCAATTTAAGTATAATTTTTTTTTTACAATTTGTATTTTAGAATGATCACATGATTCTAATATGAATGACTAACGATTAAAATCATTTCAAACTACATTTCCGTGAAATTACTTCCCTTTTCCATTTTCCGTATCCATTTTTTTGTTGTTTTTTTAATCATATCGCATTATTTTTTCATATTACAAAGTATTGGGCCCAATGTGATCCCTACCTAGCGCCTCTGCTACCGATTTAGTTAACAACTGATCGGTAACCATGAGCGTAAAGAGAGAGAGAAATAAGAAAATGAAAAAAGGAGGCATCTTCACAGACCTTCAAAATACTGTCTTTGTTGTTTGCATATCTCCCTAGAATATTGCATGAGATACCGGTAGGTGCAAAATGAGAATTCCGAACTGACTAATCGATGGCAATGCCAAAAAATAAGTAATTCATAAGTGTTATGAGTGGATCACAATATACAAGCTTTGCTTTTTAGTGGACCTCTCTATTTTTTTTTTAACTGAAGCATGACTTTGTATTATTTTTTTTTCTTGCCAGTATGCCCTCTTATGTTTATCGATATCATTTATCTATTGCAAAGGCAAATGTTTTTGTTTATGATGTAATACCTGATTTATCTTGTATTATGTTTTGTTGGAAAAAAGAAGAATGAAAATAAATGCATTCAATTGAATTGAATTGAAAAAGAATCGGGAAAAATACAAGAATATCTCTTCCCACTCTCCATTACCCTCCCCCCCCCCCCCACAAACACACAAAGGTCTATATAAATTAATGCGTAATGAACATGTTTCATCTTCTTTATAAATGACTTAAGTTTTGTGCTATCATGATGATTACGTTTTAACATCATCTGCAAGTAACATATACATATATATATATATATATATATATATATATATATATATACATACTCCTAAGCACAAATGCCACCGATGGCAACAAATAATCACTCTACTATTTTGCAAGTAAACAATACTTTCCGCAGAAATGCGTTATGTGTAAACTTCAACATGAATGTTACGTGAAATGGTAACGAGGCTACATAGATCACACCTACTAATGTAACAACAGGCAAAAGGAGGCAGTTACGATACGCCATGATCTGAAATTGTCAATCCATCCAGTTTGTAATCTTTGTTCGATTCATGTATGATTTCTGTTTTGTTCCGTGTATTTTTTAAAGTGACATGGAGAATAATTATACAAATCCGAAAATAAGATAAGGTTCGTTATTTGAAGGTTCGCTCATTTTCATCTTCTTTATGTATTACTTAGATTTTTCAGAAAAAAAAAACCGAATCTTCGGAATAACTGATGATGACCAGGGGATAGGCTGATTGAGGCAATATTACAGTGTCATCCAAAGTGAATGAAAACTACAGATAAGTTGACACCAGCGATGACCACAAGAGAATGTAGAATGATTCTAAGACATATAGCACATCGAGAGAGATTACAACCCGTGTAATGTTACTTGTAAGTAGTATGAATCAAATCACGTCATTTCACTTTTGCGGTCAATCAAGCTCATTTAGTTTCGTCATGGCAGCAGACTAGATTTTGAAGTAACTGCACTTTCGAAGGTTTGAATAGGCCACACCAAATGATTCCTTACGCGATATTTACGGATAGCATAGGAGCCGGATCAAAAGGTGTGCTCCTTACGGTAATGCATTTTCGTTGATTAGATATGACGACAAAGTTTGTGGCTTACCTTGTCTCCTCGTCGCCGAGAAACTTAATATTCGCGTACTTCCTTTGGGGTGAATTTGTCAGAATGATTATCGCTATCACCCATTCAACGTACGAAGGCGCCGATGAGAATGGATAGGATATAAACAAATACTGTATCACTTGGCTTCAGCGATTCATCCAACGTATCCACATCATTTTTACTAATGCAGTTTCTTTTCTCAGGCACGGTGGATTGGTATCAGGGGATAGAATTCCGGCGAGAGGGGTGCGAAAATGGTTTTCTCAGAAGCCTTTGGAATATGTCCGTCAAGGACAGTAATCATGGTAATGAAGAGTAAAAACTGACATTTAAACTAACTTTCATATTTTCAGTGCACAATAAAACAAAAACTTCAGATTTGCACTCCTTTATCAGATCTCATTTAATAGGACGTCATCATGTCTCTCACGCTTGTATCATTTTTTCAGTCGATTTTTTCAGTCGATTGAACATGTTTTTCGGGGGGGGGGTTCACCATAAACTGATCAAACAGTCCCTCAAGAAGAAAATTCCTCTAAAAAAAACTTATAAAGGATTAAGAAGCAGACTCATGGTCAGTAGAACTTTACATCAGCATTTCTTTGGAATAAAAATGTAAAATGAGAACGAGTCCTATGTGCTGTACCCTCTTTCCCTAATCTCTAACGATAGGAATCAGTTATAGCCATGGTTACAACTTCCGAAATATACTCCGCTATAGGTAGGCCAAGTGATGAGGCTTTTTAGCCATACTTGTCGAGTTTTAAACTCAAATTCACCAACGACTAAACGGAAAATCTACAGGACACTGTCGGGACATCGCAAGGGCAGTCACTCTCTTCACTTCTCTAGACATATTCGAGTGATCCCGTAATTCAAACCTCGCATGAGCAGGTTACATATCGGTAACTTCGGTCGGCCACCGCTCCGATTTGTGACAATCGCGTATATAGTTACTCAAACATCTCTATTGTCATTGCGAACGAATTCAAATAAGCGTGTTTGGTGAAATTGACGAGATTTGTGAACCTCAAGTATGATAGCATTCACAATGAAGTTCAATTTAGTGAGTTTGGCCATACCAAAAATTTCGAATTTGAGAGTGTGCATTAACTTGATTTTTCCTGCTATATCTTTAGGCACATTGATATAAACATATCAAACTTTATCATGACTTGGTGGCAAGGAACATTACATTTAAAAAGTGTCAAATGACAATGCACAGATCAGGCAAAATGTAGGGACTATAGGATGAGAACGGAATATGAAGTTGAAGATTTCAAAGCTTCAATAGGCGCTTGCAAAATATCTTCATGAGCGTACTGCGGATTAAAGGTTGTGCCAGTGCATAGGCTATAGGATTGATTGTGCTGTTACAAAAAGATAGCCAAAGCGTCGATTCGCGTAACGTCGTGGAGAAGGGCAGGCTTTGGAACCTCCGGCGGTCACTGGACGCAAATAGGAGAACGACCGTGTTAGGGAGCCACGTTACGAAGAAGGCCCCTACGATAAAAGTCAATGTACGTAGTGCCTTATTATTTGCTTTCGATGCTATCCTCCGCTGATTTATCCCGGACAGGTTTTCCGACAAGCTTTCGCCGTAACCCGGGTGATGTTTCTCAGGCGACCCTGTTACGCTGACTTCGTCTGTTATTAAAATCGTTGAGGTCTTGTCACGTCGTGAGCGGGAAGTTGGACATACTATTTCACCTGATTTTGATTGTTTATCAACTACTTTGTCTTCGTTTGTCTTACAAGACCACCTGTCAGGAGCATAAGATTTTTCGGGGGCAGCACACCCATTGTCATTCCTCCGTACCGATATACCCAAAGGGTTCTTATCTATTGGTCTTGTACTCGCCGTGGTTTCGTTCACGGGCACATCAATTTCTTTAACGTGACGTACAGATTGTTTCTGGAGCTTAGAGTCACGTGAGCGCTTATTAGGTATCCTATCTGACCCGAATTCCTTAATAACGCCGTCTTTCCACGACCTGTTAGTGCTCATCCTCACTTGAAGGTAAATTCGTAAGCAAAGTGGGGCAAGAATAAAGAATGGTAGCACAGCTCGCATGAGTACTACTAGTATAGTCGTTATAACCGACAGTGCATAGTTAGCACCACAAAAACCCGATGATTTTACACGACCAATCGGCCGAATCAAGTCCCAAACAGTGCTTATTCCCATCCAAAACACCAGTGGAATTACCCATGTCAAAACGTTGATCAAAGTCGCGTTCCTCTTACCTTTAAACCGGTAATGGTGTATCGGAAACGACGTTGCGAAATACCGATCGATGCATACCACCACCATACCCATAACAGACACTCCACGGAGAGCATTCTGGAGGCCGTTATCGATATGGCAGAAGACTTCTCCAAGAATCCATGTACTATTAAATAAAAACATCTGTGCACGAAACGGCATACAGACTAATCCGACCAGGAGATCTGCCACGGTCATGTTGAAGATGTAGTAATTGCAGTATGTCCACAATTTCTTCTCTGCCCAGAACGCGAGGAGAATAAGTAGATTTGCGATGATTGTGATGAACATGATGCCAAAGAGAACCAAAGCATGCCAGGTGACTGTAAGATGAATCGTAGTCAAGAGGATCATTGTTTTTGTACCGGTGCCATTGGTCCATTCTTGACTCTCTGCGATAGAACTGTTGACCATCGTGTAGCAAATGCTGGAAAGGGGGAAATACTCATGAGATTACAAATACGACCTTCTCTGCAAACATTTCATTATCATTTTCTTGAGAAGATTTTTTCCCTTCGACATTCTTTAGTTCTGCCTTTTTTCCTCGAATATCGCCTATATGATTCTTAAAATTGCTTCTGCTTTGGCGTGCATTTTTATGTTGATAAACCTAGTTTCATGAAAGCCAGAGTGATATTCCATATTTTTGAAGACAAATGAAAGATTAAATGAAAGAATCATCACTATAAGGAGAAATGATCGTTCTCGGCCAAAAGGCTGGATTTTTCAGGTATCTATTGTACCTATATACGCGTTCATCCAAAGCAAGCTAGGCACTATTACAAATGAGAAATGAAACGCAACCAGCAGTACGTCAAGTAACAATAGTTTTACGTGCATTTACCGTTCATAGATTGTCAACTCATGGTGAAATATGATCGGACCAA
Organism: Diadema setosum; assembly: GCF_964275005.1. NCBI lineage: Eukaryota > Metazoa > Echinodermata > Echinoidea > Diadematoida > Diadematidae > Diadema > Diadema setosum. The sequence continues at coordinate 36,501,323 of NC_092697.1, read as the reverse complement.
TTATGAATATTGTGTGTGCTGAAAAATAATTAGAAAGGATAGAGATATAATATAGATAGTGAGAAAACGTAACTTACGTGAGAAATCCTGCTAATAAACACCGAAATTCGGAGTGCTTTGAAGAGCTTTCAGTTAGCATAGGATGTAGGCCTAGATATCACAGGCAAATTGAAGGAACAGCTCTCGTCCTTGTAGGTAAAAAGACCAAAATGTTTCAACCGATTCCTCCCCTCCTTCCTATCCGCACTTCTCGTGTCTCTCAGACCTTAAAAACTGAGAGATAGCCGCGCCCATAAGAAACCTTTTAGCTACTGACGACTTGAAAATCTTTGCTCTGAACATACGTCACCTTTACTTACCGTTTTGCCAGACTTTTTATTGTGTCAAAATGCATCTAAGTTATCACTTTCATCAGAGTGTTTAAAGTTATAAAGACTTTTACTTATTTTTAATAGATCGACGATAATAGATGTTATTTGATCTTTCACTGATATCTTAACTGAGATCAAGTAAACTACGCAAGGTTTAAAGGCAAAAAAAAAAGAGATGATAGCTTTGACAGTTTGTGAGTATTGATTTGCCCTTGAAGCACAGGAGAAATCAAACTTGAGCTTTTGTGTCTTATAAAAGACCTTGAAATATGGTCTACTCTCAAAAGTATTCACTGCCTGTTGGCTGTACTTTCTAAGGGAAGAGCGTGCTCATGTGACATAATAGCTCAAGTAATGTGAACCACGACTTATTGTCCGTGAATAGACGGTGCTACTTTCTGTAAAAAGGAACTATAACTGGAATTGATTCACTCACCGTTAAGTCTTCTTAATACAGTCGATATAAAGCACAGGAAGACAATAAGGTATAAGCAACATGAGCAAGGTGAAGTTTCAGCTTTTCAATAGCTGCATTAATGCTTTGAAATCAACATCCCTCTGTTCATGCAGAGACACCTTTGTGCATATTTTTCTAAAGATTTTGTGTCAATATAGCAAAGAAGGATAAGATACCTTCTAGCACAGTTGCATATGTGTATAGAAATCTCTTGTGGACAGTCAGTCTCTCATCTTTTGTCATGAATTACACGTAAATGTGTATCCGAACGCAGAGTGGTGCAAGAACACAAAATGTGTTTCAAATAAATACTATTACTATTTGCGATATCTAGATATATGTTGTCTAAATATAAATATATATATATGGGTGAAAACGTTGAACGATGTACAATTGGCCATTTTCGGGCTTTGCGATATTAAAACCCTTGTAAAATTGTCACCTGTGGGTGTTTTTCATAGTTTTATGTATCATTTGGTAGGGGAGGGTTGTGCCTTTCAGAAAATATACACTTTGTATTGTTGTTACCGCATTTCCTTAAAGAATAATGCCTTAAAGCTGAAAAAACTGACAAAAATACATATTTTATGAAAAATCCCAGAATCAGACGTCGCAATTTTTGTTCTTATCCAATTCTACAGCTTTCTTTTTCCTTGTGAGTAAGCCCACATACTCCAACTATTTAATCAAGTACTTCTGCCATGAACGTGTATATTATTTATCTTATCAGGAACTTTTGAATTCACTCATGTCTGAAAAAGAACGTCTCTGAATGAATTATCTTTTCCTTGACGCAAAAACTCAAGGATGAATATGAAAACGTGTAAGGCCATATTCATTTAGCGTCTTATCCATACTACTATTCCATCAAAATTTGTGAATGAGCTGTATAAAATAATCGCGTGGTGGCTCATTAAAGAAAATTATACTGAATAACCATCAGAGATGTTCGATTGGTTAATGGTGTCATTAATGAAAGTTGATTATGCTTGAGATAAAAACTGGTGATCAGTACGTCAGTGTGAGCCAGGCGATTATGATGATTGGCAACAAGAGCAACATACTGTCCATACAAATGAGTTCTGGTTGAAAATCCAAATTGGCAAACGTCTCTGATCAAAGCGAATGTCTCTGATTGAAAATCTCTAAAGGGATATTCCCTCATCTGACACTTACACACTGCATGATACTTTATTTGCGCGCTGACGCACCATCCTGGAATCGAGTCGGCATAATTCAACAACGGAAATGCCCACAAATCCTGAAAATGTGAGTAATAACAAAAACTTTCCTGGTGTTTGTGCCGATTTATAACAGTTATCATTCCGTAGATTTGCCAATTAGTATCATCTGTGAAATTATGTATTTTAACCTTTGGATTAGAAATAAATTAAAGAAGGATAGACAGTAAATATGTAAGATTCTACATGAAGTTTAAAGACCGCACGTCTCTGAGCAAAATGAAAAGCGTCTCTGATAATTACTGTTTCATGAAATAAAGACATCCATTCTACAAATTATGAGAACATTAAAGTAAAATTAGGTCAGGATGGGTGCTGTTGGTATTATAGGAACAAGAAGAACAAAGTTTACACGGGCGTGTTATAATATTAAGAAAAATGAAGCTTCCTGAAAGATGTTGAAAATATGTAGAAGAGTTTCAAATTTAAGGTTTTGTGTTGATTGAACAAGTGTAAACACATTGCTTGGACAGAAACTGTGTTTTATGACTAGTAATAGGTCAGTAGTCTATAATAATAAAGTAGTAGTCACTTTCAATTACGTATTTTTTGTGAGAGAAGCAGAAATGTAAGAAAAACAGGTTTAGGTCAGGGACGTTCTCTGAACAAATAAGATCTGTTCTCAAACCAATATTAATGACCCATCATGGCGAATTGCTGCCTACGTTTGAAGCACATAGGTTCCTCAATCCAAATATAATGCTAATATCTTGTAAAAATCAAACCCATTAAGTACTGATAAGCAAAGATGTTTACGTCAGAGACGTTATACGGGACGTTTTACATATTTTCAACTACTACAATTGGGAGTAGATCTTTCATTATTCCACAGTAGATGGCCCTCGTATACATACATTGTTCTAGGTTATTTGCGCAATCTAAAAACAATGTTGATTTTATAATTTTGATCAGAGACGTTCATTTTGTGCGTACATTGCTCCAGTGCATGGCAAGTTAACTTTAATATCATTTTTACTCTATTTCTTTTTTTCTTACAGCAAGATGGGAAGACCGGATGGATTGTAAACACTCCGAATATCCTGTTTAGGATCTTTAGTCTCAGTCATGTTCATGGAGCCTACAAGTTCCGGACCACGGCCGTGGTGCTGGCAAGACCGGATGGATATCTTGGAGGTGCCATCTGTTTACACAATAATGACTTTCCCAAACCCGGTTTCAGGTGTCGCAAGCGACACAGTCGATACTATGCACTTGAGGACATTGAATACCAAATGAAGGAGAAATTCAGTTCAATGTTATAATGCCGACTCCGTTTTTAATACACGTCACTACGTTTGCTTTTGAGCCTGTGAAATTTGAGGCTTATACGCTAAGAAGTAAAGGTTGAAATAATTTGCACCCAATTTGAAACAATGGCAGGACACACTTGAACCCTTGATTATGTTTAATTGCACCCTTACTTAACTGCCTTTTTGAATTTTTGCCAATTTCTGCAAATAACGTTTTTGTACAGTGGATAAGAATATGCAAATGAGTGAGCTAACCATGTCATAACCTCTCCATTTTCCATTGATCGTGTACAAAAAATAACGAAAATTTAATGTTTCTGTCATTGAAATCTGAAACATAATGCTATTCCTGGTTGATTACCTTCGCAATAGTGATCAGTTACATATATACCCGGATTTAAGCCTGGGGCATAATTATGTTTGAATGAAAAACTGGAAATTTCAAAATATTATGTTCAAATGTTATGGCAAGTTGTGAGGGGATGACATGCTCATTTTGCCATTTGCAGATTCATAATGACCATTCAAAAACTGTTTACTGAAGAACTAGCGAAACTTCAAAATGTCACAACCTTCTCATTTTTGTGGAGCCCGTATGATTTTCTTTCTTATCAGCGAATAACTTTATACATTTGGGCTGAATTTCCCCTTTAATGAAGCTTTTTCCTTTGGAAGTAAGGTGAAATATTCTAGTGATATTTTTAAGGTTTGTAAGCCAAATACATGAAAAAAGTTCAAATACTAACGTCTGTGATGAAACAAGAAAACGTCTATTAAGAATGTCCCTTACCTAGTTTCCACTATGAACACTATAATGCATCGCCTTTGAGTTGAAGGAAGAAGGGTTAATAATCCCCTAACGATGTGACAGATAAAATGTGATATTGTTATGTTATCATTGTCAACCTCTTGAAAGAGGTTTTCAGTTCACTTTTGGTCAACAAACAGTTGCTATACCATACTGTCGATATTCTTTTGAGTTTGGTGTTGTGGCGAGTGCATTACATTGTTAACAATTTATATCTGCCATATAGTATGAAAAAAAAGCGCAGCGAAATTTGATGCTTCTAGGATAAGCAAAGGTTAATTACAGCTTTCTGAGACGACATCATAACAGTGGCCCAGGTACGGTCCCTAATGAAAAGCCAAACTGGCTTATACTCGTACAATCATATTTTAGACTAAGGGGTCAAATTAAATTAGTATCAATAAATTTGTGTTTACCTTTGTTATAGATTTGGACTACAATTGAAAGCAAACATATACAAAATTGACAGCGTGTGGGCACACCTGCATAACACACCTGAAGGTAAAATGCAAAGTAGTGGTCATCATAAACAAAAACAATTCTCGACATTTAGGCCTAGGTAAATGATTTCTCAATGAATGTGGAATGTCCAGTTGCGAGCATCTTTTAAAATAGGGAGTTTGATGTTTAATTTTAGTGATAACTTACAGCCGAAACGTCCCTGATGGAAAAGCAAATGTCTCTGATATAAATGAGTAATTAGGTAAAGTAGTTGAAATTGCAAATTTTTCATGTAATTTTGTTGTCTGTCATTAAAAGGTGTTGTAAGATCTGAATAATATATCAAGAATAGGCTTGTTGTTGATTTTTGGTGCAGAAATCGAAATTCCTCTTACAATTTGGAGATTCGTAGTTACAATCAGTTAGTATGAAAAACAATTCAAGTTGAAATTACCATTCTGAATTGTTGACAAAAGATTAACATGTGTTTAATAAAGGAAAATGTTGTTTGCTCACAAAACTCTTAAATATGGATCAAAGGACATCATTTGTATTGCCTATGTCTGAGGAACGTCTATGAGTGAAACCAGAACGTCTCTGATCAAAACATGACTTACTTCCAGCGTCTGTATAGGGCTTTTATGGTGATTTGATCAAACGAAATGCACTAAATTCATTATTAGTATCTACTGAACATTAACATTTAAACAAATGAGACCCCTGCTACATGTTTTGTTCAAATGAGATGAAAGTGAAGATAAGAATATGAAAATCTCTGCTTAAATGACAAAAACTCCACTTTTTCTTTAACTTCCATGTGTATTAGCTTTTGTAAACTTCACAGGAGGTAAACAATATTTTAGGAACAAATTAACACCGTCTTCGAAAGTATGAACAAGATTAAACTATCTTCATTTGAATGTTTTTTTCACCCTTCATTTGAATTTTCACTAAAACGATGTTTATTTTAGTCAGAGACGTTCGCCATTATGTCACAGTTCTACTTAACCTTGAATAAAAACAACACCCTTGGAGATATCCCAGTATAATTGGGTGTGCAAGAAAGCTGACAATAATGACATTTCACTGAGGTGTATCTATATCAATGAGTCACATGTTTTAATTTTGACCCCTGATTTGCCCAATTGTACATCGTTCAACGTTTTCACCCATATATATATATATATATATATATATATATATAATATACATATATATATATTATAATATATATATATATATATATATATATATATATATATATATATATATATATATATATATACAGGGTGGCCCAAAAAGAACGGAACGCCTAAGATTTTTAATTTTGGCAATATTGTTCCTAATATTTCATTATTTTGTATACTATTGGAAAGGTCATTCTTTTTCCAAAAGAATGACACCAAGTTCTTTAATCTTGGTTAATGCATTATGGTTTTAGGACCATTTTTGTCAACCCTTGCAATTTTCAAAATGTGATCATTTTGCACTCTCAGAGATACCGAAATCAGCGAGAATTCGGCTTGCCATAGAACCAGTAATGTTCACAATGTGTGGAATGTGACTGTCATTGTCCGTTACCATTGTGAATGAGACGACCTGACGACAATAACACTGTCCGCCCCACATTCTGCACATTGTGAACGCTACTGGTTCTACGGTAAGCCGAATTCTCACTGGTTTCTGTACTTCTGAGAGTGCAAAATGATTACATTTTGAAAATTGCAAGGGTTTACAAAAATGGGCCTACTAAATCGTAACGCATTAACTAAAATTAAAAAGTTTGGTGTCATTCTATTGAAAAAAAGAATGACCTTTCTAATAGCATGGAACATGATGACATATTTGCAACAGTATTGCTGAAATTAAAGATCTTTAATAGGCGTTCCGTTCTTTTTGGGCCACCCTGTATATCATAATCGGCATTGTGGGATGATGCACCATTGGGACCGACTGGCTGAAAAAATTCAGTATTGTAACTATTCCGACCAGTATTAAAAAAGAAAATAACCAAGTTAAACCGTTGATCATCATTGTGCGTCACATGTTTATTCCTTAGATGTTTGAAACGATGTTGGTACGTAAAAGTTGGGTCATTTCAGAAAAAAAAAAACACTTGCGGAAATGACGAAATAATGTATCTCATGATAGGTCGATTTAACTTTGAACAGAGCAAAATAACGCTGCAGTAGATTGCAATATAAAAGTTACCCAAAAAATCATTGAATACTTGAATATAAAAACGACCCAAGTCCAAATTTGGCTATATCGTCTTTGGAGACCTTTTACGAAGTCATGCAAAGACAGATAATCAGTCTAAGGAATGTTTTACATTTAAATCTGTAGAGATAATATTCCATTCACTCAAAATTACTACAAACATTAGGAAATGATTCAATGATTTCTATTTATTCTAAAATTTCTGTAATGGACTTGGGTCTTTTTTATATTCAGGTACGCAATTGCCTACTGGATTTTTTTTTTTTTTTTGCAAACTTCATCATGTACTCTAAGATGATATTTGCGCTGTCTTATCTTCACACAAATGTATGTCATTCGTTGTATGACAAATCCTTTTGAACATTTAATGGTTCGACTCGATCAGTTAAGAACAAGGGGATTTCTCTTCTTTTGAAAAAAAAAAGAAAAATAACACACAAAATAATCACACAAGTCCTGTCAGTAAGCAGTCTTATACTATTTCTGGACAAGTTAAAACACTCAAATATGTTTCAGCAGCCGTATGTCCGTCAAGACCAGTGAGAAGAACAGTGATAAAACTTCCTTATTTTTTTTTCTCTGCAAAATTAAGCAAAAACTGCAGATTCGCACTTTAGATTTAATGAGGTATATCATAATTTATTAAACACAGTCGTGAAAGCGAGTAAAGATAGCCAAAAATTCAATGTATGTTTTTTTTTTTTTTGTTCCATCATTAACACTATCAAATAGTCCCGAAAGTACAGAAGTCCTGGAAAAAAGGAATAAAAAAAAAATACTTAAATCATATTAAACAACAGTTTTCATCAGTAGGGTGGAGAGGCGTTTTAGCCAATTTGTCAAGATTTTAACTGAAATCGACCAACGACTGACGAGAATCGACATGACACTGTTAGGGCATCGCTAGGGCTGTCAGCCCTCTCGACTTCTCCAAAAATATTTGGATGATACTGTAATTTCACCGGCGCCCGGGCAGGCTGCATTAAGGTTGGACGTCTCATGTCTTATTTGTGACCACAGCATAATACTAATATAGTTACTCTCACACTTGTTGCCTTTGCTACTCGGGCTTCTGACATAATGACATTAATTCTCTTTCTGCTCTCAAGAAAGTTCAGCTCCCACACTCTTACTGCAATCATTTACAGACATGAAATCAAAGTGGATTCAAATTAACTTGTCTGATGATATTGATAAGATTTGTGGATAATTTGGATCACTAGCAGAAAACCTGTTCACGTAGGTCTATGTCTACACATTCGACTAACTGGCTCCTCCATTAGCGCCTCTTGGACTTATCTCGAACCTTAGGGTTCTTTCGTCAGAATGGATGTCATTATCATCCATTGAAGGCCCCGAGGAGAATAAGTAAGATATCAACCAACCGTGTATGGTTTGACTTTATAGATTCCAAATGAAAGCCACACTGCTTTACTTGCGACCGAGGTATACGAAAATGGGTGTCTCATCAACCATATTTTTCTTTTCAGAACAAGTATACTTATATTCTTTTATCTGCAAAATAAAACATATGAAACAGAAATACACCCTATATTTAACAGAAGACGAGTGTAAAGGGTCTTTTTATGGCCGCTTTTGCAACCTTTTGAAGTTCAAATTAGTGAATACCATTAAAGCTTAATCTCGGACTTATGAAGGGTACCTTGATTTGAGAAATTTCTTTCCATATTCACAGCTTTTTCAAATCGAAATACCTGACCTTATCGTGACAGGATGGCAAGGAATACACTTCCTTAAAGCAAACAAAATGACTATAGGGTGAGCAAGGAAAAGATAGAAGGGTGACCATTTCAAAACTTTAAAGGGACTGTACAGTACTGGTTGAGGTGGGGATTATTGTTTTGAACATTCCTAGGTGAGATAATGAAAAGCCTCTTATGAAATATGAAAGAGCATGTAATTTTAAGAAGGATTCAACGTTTATTTGATGAAAATTGGTTTTCAAATGGCTGAGATATCCCAAAAAGTGCTAATAATAAAAGTGATAGAGTGATTTCTGAATATCTCGCAAAACGTTAAAAGCTAAATCCTCACCTCGACCAGAACTGTACACACCCTTTAATGGTGCCTGCAAAATATCTTCATTAGTGAACGGCGGAATAATGGCTGTGCCAGCGCATAAGCTAAAGGATTGATCGTGCTGTTACAGAAAGATGCCCAAAGTGCTGATTCTCGTAACGTCGTGGCGAAGGGCAGCCTTCGGAATCTCGGGCGGTCACTAGACGAAAATATAAGAACGACGATGTTAGGGAGCCAGGTTACGAAGAAGGCCGCTACGATTAAGGTCAATGTACGTAGGGCCTTATTATTTGTTTTCACGGCGGCTATCTTCCGCTGTTTAATCCCTGGCAGGTTTTCCGACATGCTTTCGCCGTAACCCGGGTGACGTTTCTCAGGCGACTCTGGTACGCTGACTTCGTCCGTTATTGAAATCGTTGAGCTTTTCTCTTCCCTCATTTGAGACGACCACCTGTCAGGAACGTAAGATCGTTTAGAGGTACCACATATATTGTCAATATTCTTTCTCCGCGTTAAAGAATGAGGGTCCGTGTCTACAGACATTACACTTGCTGTAGTTTTGTTCACAGTCATATCAATTCTTTTAACCTGACATACAGATTGTTCCTGGAACTTATTAGGTAGACTATGTGGTTCGAATTCCTTAATAACGCTGTCCCTCCACGACGCGTTAGTACTCATCCTCACTTGAAAGTAAATCCGTAGACAAAGTGGGACAAGAATAGAAAATGGCAACACAGCACGCATTATTACGACTACTGTACTCCATAAAACCGACTGTGCATAATTAGCTTCACATAAACCAGAGGATTTTACACGACCGTTTGGACTGATCAAGTCCCAAACAGTGCTTATTCCTAACCAGAACACCAGTGGAATTATCCATGTCAAAAGGTTGACCAAAGTCGCGTTCTTCTTGCCCTTAAGCCGATAATGGTGTATGGGAAACGACGTTGCGAAATATCTATCGATACATATCACCACCATACCCGTAACAGACACTCCGCGGAGAGCATTCTGGAGGCCGTTATCGACATGGCAGAAAATTTCTCCAAGAATCCAGGTACCGTTAAAAAGAAACATCTGCGCACGAAACGGCATACAGAGTAACCCGACCAGGAGATCTGCCACCGTCATGTTGAAGATGTAGTAATTGCAGTATGTCCACAATTTCTTCTCTGTCCAGAACGCCAGGAGAATTAGTAGATTTGCGAAGATGGTAATTAACATGATGCAAACGAGGACCAAAGCTTGCCAGGTGACTGCAGGACGAATTGTAGTCAAGAGGAGTATTGTTTTTGTACCGGTGTCATTGGTTACTGCGATAGAACTGTTGTCCATCGTGGAGTAAATGTTGGAAAATTGAAAATACCCATGTCATTAGAAAGATGATCCTGGATGCAAACCTTTCAGTATTTATTGAGATGATTTGGGATGATTTTCGTTCGACGTTTTGCAATTAGATGATAGCCAAAAAGATATTATACACATTTGTTAAATGTAAGGTAAATGAATTAATGATCAATACAAGAAGTAATGATCGGGCTCTGCCAAAAGGCTGCATTTTACATCTATGTAACAAACCAACTGTAGCTGTCAATCCAAAGCACGCTAGATGTTATCATGAATAAGAAATAAATCACAACTTCTAGTAAGTCAGCTAAGTGTTATTTACGTACATTCCTTCATTTAATGTGTATATCGTTTGACAACGGTGAAATTAGATCGAGCCCATTGTCTCCTCTTCTGCTGAGAAAGACTGAGAAAGTACCCACCTCACGTCCGAAATCCTGCGATTCCAAGCAAACTTCTAGTCGACGTGAGGAGCTGTCAGTCAGTATAGGCCGGAATATGACTGGCACGTTGTCACTAACTAACTTTTATATGAAATAACACAGGCCACAGTGTTCCAGCCGATTGCCCCCCCCCCCCATCTCATGAAAGACCTTGAAATACGATCGATTCTCAAAAGCATTCACTGGCGATGCGCTTAACTTTTAATGAAAGATCGCACAACAGGATGATAAGTGCAATGTTGTGAGGGTATATACAATGTGTATTCACGACTTATTGTCGGTTAATTGGCGTTGCTACTTTCAATATTGAAAAAAAAAACTATATTTTTTGTTAACTCAATCATTTTCAAGTTCTTATAACACTCCATTCGTCCATTCAGTATAAAATCGCCGTAAATCACATGTAGGCAATAAAGGCATTAGAAAGATATAGTTTCCTCTTTATCTGTATTACACTAATATCAACATCTTTGTGTTCAGTAGAGATGAATTGAGCGTATTTCTTTTGATATGTTTTCATTGATTATTAATGGGATGGATTTAAAAAAAAAAAAACACGTAGCACAGTTGGGTACTATATGTAGAAATCGTCTTTGGACATTTAATTTCTTAACTTTTGTCGTCAATCTATTTCATGTAAATGTATATATCAGAACCCGTTCTTATAAAAGAACACAAAATGTAATTACTGCTTCCAAAGGAACAACCGTTATACTCGTTACCATATTATTAAAATGACTGGTTTCATAAGCTGATACGCCATTCAAACCAATTGGTTTGATAATGATCAGTATTGTAACTATTTTCACCCATTTAAAGATAAAACTTTGATATTGGAAACTGTGTTGCTGAGTAATGGTCCAATTATATTCCACGCACGAAACACTGAAACACCACGTGAAGCATTTTTCCAGTCCGGGAAAGACTTCCGAAAGAACTACTTTATAACGTATCTTAAGTGTGGTTGATTTGACTTTGATCTACGCAAAAAAAAAAAATATATATATATATATAATAATGATAATAAAAATTGGTGCATGTAAATTATATCATAAATTTATTCTAATATATCAATTGGTCAGTGGAAATGTTTCCAAACCCACCACTAACTCTAAGATCATCTGTTGAGACACAAATTATCACCCCGTCTCGAATTTGTGATGCTTGTGCAGTTCCCAATTTTTGACGTCGATGGCGACAATTTGTGCTTGCAAAATGAAACGTAGCTGCACAAATTGTCGTCGGTCATGCACTGTGAATTGTGTGGTTGGGGTGGTTGCTCCGGTGTTATGCTTTGGTGGGGTGGGTATGACTGGTAAGTTATGCGTATGTGTGTGTGTGGGGGGGGGGGCTGCATGGTATGTGCTGTGTGTGATTTGTAGGTACGTATTATGTGACTTGTGTATGCGTTTGCACATAGCTGTGCGTGTGTGTTTAGAGTGTGATAATACAATATGTGGAAACTGTGCATGTGTAAGCCACCTCAACAAACATTCTTCCATAATATACAATAACACACACAAACACACAGACACACACACACACGCACACGCACCCGCACACACGCACGAACGGACGCTCAATTATCATTTGCGCGCGCACGTACACACTTCCTTGAAACCTCACCGTGACTTTTTACATGGCTTGTTTGCATGGATGTAGCCATGTAAGTAATGTGTTGATATTTCAATGAATATGTCAAGAAGATATTACCCCCAAAATGTGCTTCGAGGGCGGGCGACAATTTGTGCCGTCAGCCTCATCACAAATTGTAGCCAGACGACAATTTGTGACGGGCGCCAATTTGTGCCGCCCACTCCGTCACAATTGTCTTTGGGCTGTCTAATCACACACAAACGTACGTTGCATGTACGTAATTCACTGTATGACAAAGATCTTTTTGCGCATTGGATGGATTCGTCTTTTTTTCACACGGCGCAATTTCCTTTGTTTTGATGTTTACGAGAAAGTGTTAATATGAGTAGACATGTCATGTCGGTAGAGGTCATGTAAAAGTACCTTTTGTAAAATGTAATATCGGAAGGTAAGCTTGAATTAACCAATACATAGAAAGAATAGATGATGCTGCAGAAATGGGTTTTACCAACGATGACAACAGTGAAAACAAAATAAAAATATTAATGCTGGCTTTCCAAAGCGTACTGTGTAAGTTTATTTCAACACTTGGTTGCAGCTTTGTGCGATCTCGCTGATCATGATAGGACATAAAACTAATTCGTACATAATAACACAACGCTATATTTCATTCAAGTACAAGTAAATATTTTCAGTATGTTTTGAACATGAATGATAGACAGATTTTAAATCCAAATGTGTCTTCAGCTATATTCCGAGTATTTAAATAGCCAAGTATACGTTGGAAATTTACACCAGTGCACACTTAAAACTAGACTCATATTAGTAGAAAGTAAATTCATGCCTAGGAAATTAATGATACCAACGAGGTATCTTACTAACAGCAAATTTGAGCTAAAATGACCACACAAGTCCTTTCAGTACCGCACAGCCTTATGCTATTCTGGACAAGTCAACATCCAAATATTTTTCGGTTATGGGAGTATGTGTCGGGGGGGGGGGGGAGAGGCTGCGTGTTTACTACATGATTCATACAAATAACTTTTCTCCCTTGACATATACTGATAACATTTTCCCTACGAAAATCTTTTTAAGATAGAATGAAAATCAACGAAATCTACTGTACACCGTATTCTGCTATTTTGCTGATACAGGAGCTCGGCTTCTTGACATAGAAGTGGACAGCGGTAACACGACACACTTTTATTTCTGGCTATAAACACGACATATGAAAATACCATTTTTGGTAGTGTCTGCGTCATGAGGAGGTGAACAGTTTGGCAGTTTTTTTTTTTTTTTTGGGGGGGGGGTGTCTATTTGTTTCATCATGTACTATAATTGTCTTAAAGGGATGGTACAGTTTTGTGGAGATGAGAATTTGGCTTTTATTTTTTTCCCGAGATACCAAGAAAACACTTATGAAATAGTACAGACCATACCATTTTAAGAGGAATTCAAGGTTCATTTGATGAAAATCGGGTTTGGAATGACTGAAACATCTAAAAACAAAGTAAAACAAAGGTGGGTACCACACTGTATTAGAATCGCCGTGTGTTAGATATCACAGCCATTTCAAAACCAATTTTCATCAAATGGAATTGCATGCTCTTTCATATTTCATAAGAGGTTTCTCATTATCTCACCAGAAAAATGTTAAAAACTTGAAATTAGTTCTCAACCAAAACGATACGATCCCTTTAATATCAGCTAATGCATTTTACGAGACCTTTACTCATAAAACGACGTATCTCTGACATGATAACGTCCGTATGAACTCCCTTGCTACATACCGTGCTAGGGTAAAGAAGTGCATAAGAATATGTTCTAAACCTAAATAGATGTTGTGTCCGTGGATTCATTTCATTTTGAGATCATATTTAGATCGATGTTAGGTTTGACAGTGACATATGAAAATGTAAAATCAATCCCACTGAATTATCACACCCACATCATATCAATATTAGTCTAAGTATCATTATTTGACCATTGAAATGTTGGTTTGATAATTATGAATAATTAGCATATCAGACGGAGCACCGACTACCAATCATGTCAAATTTCAAGTCTGTGAAGCTGCTTCCTTTTTCCTTTTTCCTGATTTATTTTCTCGTTAGTTTCCTTATAAATTCAGAATTTCGATATCTTTCTTCCTATTTGGACTCAACGCCTTTCCTGCATGGTACCCCTATCCTACATCACCAACTCAGTCGACCCTTGACATAGAATATTGAAAGGTAACTGACAAAAACAGCGCTGAACTGAAATCCAGGAATGGCGTTAGCAAAAACTGAGCAAGTGCGGAGTTTTCGTTACCCCTTCTTTGTTCGATTTAGGTTGACGCCAGGTCAAAGTTTCACATTCATACTTATGGCGACATTTTCTCAGTAAACTTTTTGTCATGGTCAAGGTCAATGGCAAATAAATCTGTAATCGTGGGAGCAAGTAGAATGAATGATAAAAAGGAAATAACTCTACAGAACTTTAAAACGGCGAGGTAAAGGGGAAATGATTCCTCGAAACTGACTAAACGATGCCAATGCAGAAGAGAAAGTACAAACATAGGCGAATATCTCCTCCCACTCTACATTTCGCCCCCCCCCCCCACACACACAATGGTATTATAAACAAATGGTGATAAAAAGAAGATAGCATCTCTTTATAAACAAGTTTGCACTGCCAAAATGCTGAGGCTTCATAACAACATCATCTAGCATAACATTATCGATAACATAACATGACACTACTCAATGAGCACAAATGCAAGCGATTGAAAAAATAATAATCACTTTGATATTCTGCAAAAACACGCGAATTTCTGCACTGATATATTGTGAGTAGAGCTTGAAATGAATGATACTTAAAATTGTAACGAGGCGACATAGATCACACCTACCAATATAATAACACGCAAAGGAGACGGTTGCAGTTACTTGTTCCAAAAGTTTGTTAATCCGAAAATAAAATATAAAGGCTCGTAATTGTGCAGACTCAATAGTACGCACCCTCTGTTCCTTTCGGATGAAAGAACCACGCTTTATTTTCGGGTTAAAAAACAATTCTTCGAAATAACGCTCCTTATTCCATTTTCGGATTAACCAACCTCTGGGGCCCGTTGCATAAAACTTACCATTGAATTTCAATGGTAACTACCGTCAAAATTAGGCATCACAGCCAATCAGCATCAAGGATTATAAAATTTACCGCTGATTTGAAGATTTACCGCTAGCAAGGAGCGGTAAGTCCAGCGGTAAGGGTTTTATGCAACAGGGCCCTGGAGTATGCCACACATATTGAAATTAACGAATGTACAGGAAATTTGTTTGTTTCCAATCAACAAACCTTCGGAATAGCGAACATCGCCCAACAAGACCACATTAAGTACTGAGGACACTGATAATTGGCCACGTAAGGTGATTGAGAAATAACTTGCACGATTCTGCGATATTTATGTGACAAAAAAAAAAAAAAACATGGCAACGGAACATGCAAGTTATGCTGACTCGAGGGGAAGGCGCGTTCCAATGTCTTTTGTTATATCCTAAATTTCAGTACTTTAGCAATGATTGACAGATGAAATCATCTGAGGGATTTGGAAGGATGTATTTGTGGGCGTTCACAAGTAATCTAAAGGAAAATAGGAAAAAAAAGTCGTTAAAAATATATGGAATGTTTCTAGATATTTGTTTCATCACAAAGTGATGTTGAGGGTATCATAAATCAACATAAATCAACATGCATTTGGATTGCAGGAGCTCTTTAAGTAGGTCGCGTCATTATCCTTTTTTGCTGCCAATCAAGCACATTTTGTTCAATTCTGACTGACACCCACGGCAGAAACTAGATTATTCATTTAGACATATTTCATTTTTCATAACAACCAACCTTCGGAATAATGCCACAAATGTTGAGATTAACGAATCCTATCTTATTCCAGATTATCAAACGTCTTTAGGTATAGGAAATTTGTGTGGTTCCGATTATCTCCCAACAAGACCCCACTATCGTATACTGCGTACACTGATGATGGAGCACATCAGGTGACTAAGAAAGTTGTACAAAGTGTCATAAAAAGAAAATGAGAATAACGGATATAATCACAAACAAACGCAAAAAAAAAAGACTCAATTACATTATATAACATCGAGGGAGATTACAACCCATCGTGCATTAGTAGTATAGTGAATAGTGCATTAAGTAGGTCTTGTCATTACCTTTTCTGCTATCAATCAAGCACATTTTGTTCAATTGTGAATGACATCCATGGCATCAAACTAGATTATGAAGTTACTGCACTATTCTAGATTTGATGACATCGTTAAGTTGACTGACAGCAAATGATTATAAACATGATATTCGCGGGTGACGAAGAAGTCGAGTCGAATTGTATATTCCTCACGGCAACACATTCAATTTCTTTGAAGATTATATAGGTTTTTTCATATATGGGCCCAAAACTATGGAATGGCCTACCAAAATCTCTTAGAGAAGCATCTTCCATTGATGGTTTCAAAAAGAATCTCAAGACATATATTTTCAATTCAAATTGACAATATTGTATACCTGTATGTATAGTATGTGTACGTATATAGGCCTATTGTTTGTTGGTTTATTGTCTTATTATTTTCTGTGATACTGTTGTAACGTGACACAATATGTACTCTGTTCTATAGCGCCTTGAGTATCTTTTTTAGGTAGAAACGTGCGCTTTATAAGAGTCTCACTATCATCATTATCATTATTATTATTATCATTATTATTATCAGGTTTAATGACAAAATTTTTCATCACCCCTTCTTTGTTCGATTTAGGTTGAAACTAGGTCGAAGTTTCACATTTTTGGCGACATTTTTTCAGTAAATTTTTTGATCATGGTCAAGGTCAATAGCAACTCAATCGGTAATCATGGGAGCCAAGAATAAGGGATGTAAAAAAAAAGAATAACTCTATAGACCTTCAAAACGGCGAGGAAAGGGGAAATGAATGTTCGGCACTAACTAATCGATGCCAATGCAGAACAGAAAGTACACACATAGGTGAATATCTCCTCCCACTCTCAATCCCCTCCCACACACACACACACACACACACACAAAGGTACTATAAACAAATGCTGATAAAAACGAAACCATCTCTCTACAAACAACTATTGCGTTGCCATGATCCTGATTCTTCATAAGAACATCATTTAGCATACAGCATTCGATAACATAATATGACATACTTCTCAATAAGCACAAATACCAGCGATTGCATCAAACTATATTATGAAGTAACTGCACTATTCTAGCTTAGATTACATCGTGAAGTTAACTTTTTAATAGAGCAAATGATTACATACCGATAATATTCACGGATGACAAAAAAGGAGGGCAGAATTGTATACTCTTCACAGCAACACATTTTATTTCGTTGAAGATTATAGATTTGATGACAAAATATGCGTCTTACATCGTCTCCATACCATTCCGAAATACTTGTGTATATTATTTGCGGTGATTTCGTCAGAATGGCTATCACTATGATCCACTCAAATTGCAAAGGCACAGATGACAATGAATTGAATAGGAACCATAATGTTACAACTTGTGATTTGACTTCATCGATTGATAGAGGAAGCCACACTGTTTTACTGCAAGAGTTTCTCTTCTTACGCGTAAATTTGTAAAAGTTCGTTTTAGGAAATAGAATTTCAAAGGGTTCCGAAAATGGGTATCTCAACAGCCATATGTCTTTCAAAACACGCCATGAAGACGGCCCGTGTAATGATTTAGACAAGTATATACACCGACTGACTTTTTTTCTGCAAAATGAACCAAAAACTTTCATTCACACTCGTCCATCAGACCCCATTTAATACAGGACGTCCTGTTTTCTATCACGCTTGTATAACCTTTTAAAGTCTTCAAGGAGAGTGAAAACCAGGGGCGGATCCAGGGAGGACCGCAACCGGCGCACGCCCCCCCCCCCCTTATTTTTTGTTGAAACAAAAGAAATAAAAGGAAAAAATGGGGGAGGGGTGCGTGCGCCCCCCCCCCCTTTAATTTTGTAAACGCGCCCCCTCTTTACGAAATTCCTGGATCCGCCCCTGAAAACATACATGAATAGAATATGTTTTGTTCCACCATTAACACTGTTGAATCAAATACAAGAAAGGAAACACTATGTTTTACAGGACTAAGAAGCAGAATTTGGGTAACTAAGAGTGGGCATCAGTTTTTGGTTGGAATAAAAAAGATGATTTGAAAACTATTACTGTGTACTCTGTGTTCAATACCTCATCTTTAGAGGTGTCGATCAAATGAGGCCATGTTCACAATCTCCCATATTAAACCTGCTCGGCAGCCGGGTTGCGAGTGTCTACTTGTAAGCAATTTCGCTGGGCCAACCGACGAGTGACGGAAAATCGACAGGAGTCCGCTTGGGCATCGCAAGGCAGTCAGCCCAATAATTCCACCAGACCGGACATCGGTCGGACGCCTCTCGGATTTGTAACATTGGCATATACGTATTTTCTCTAACATTTATGGACTATAGTTACCATTGATACTTGGGCTTCTGATGTGATATTGATTCTTTTTCTGCTATCAAGAGAGTTCATCTCCAACACGTTGGTACTTCAACTCTAACGACAATTCTTTACAGATATGAAATGAAAATGTATTGAAATCAACGTGTTTGATGACATTGATGAGATCTGTGAGCCCATGGAGGTTCAATTTAGTGAATTCGATTACAGCTAAACCTTTGACTTAAATGCAGTGTGCATCAATTTGGCAAATTCCTTTCTATACCTATGGACATATACAAATCAAAGTACCAGACCTTATCCTAACCTGATGGCAAAGAATGCATTTTTTGATGTAATATGATAACGCGAAGAAAAAAGGCAAAGGACTACAGGGTGAGCAGGGAAAAGAGAGGAAAGTGAAGATTTCAAAGCCTTTGTAGGCGCCTGTAGAAAATCAGCACGAGCGTACGGCGAAATAACGGTTGTGCCAGCGCATAAGCTATAGGATTGATAGTGCTGTTGCAGAAAGATATCCAAAGTGCTGATTCCCGTAGCGTCGTGGCGAAGGGCAGGCTTCGGAACCTCGGGCGGTCACTGGACGCGAATATAAGAACGACGATATTAGGGAGCCAGGTTACGAAGAAGGCCGCCACGATTAAGGTCAATGTACGTAGAGCCTTGATATTAGTTTTCGATGGTATTCTCGGTCGATTTATCCCAGCCAGGGTTTCCGACATGTTCTCGGCGTAAACCGGGCATGCCGGGTGACGTTTCTCAGGTGACTCTAATACACTGATTTCATCCACTGTTGACATCTTTGACATCTTTGGACGAATTGTTTCGGCGGACTTTAACTGCTTGACCACAAGTTTGTCTTCCCTCATCTGAGGAGGCAATCTGTTAGAAACATAAGATGTTTCAGGGGCAGCACACCGATTGGTAATCTTCTTACTCCGTGGAGATCTACCCAAACGGTTCTTCTCTATCGGTCTTACACTTGGTATGGTTTCGTTCACAGTCATATCAATTCCTTCAACCTGACGAACAGATTGTTTTTGGAACGTAAAATCCCGTGAATACTTAGTACTCATCCTCACTTGAAGGTAAATCCTTAGGCAAAGTGGTACAAGAATAAAGAATGGAAGCACAGCCCGCAATATCACGACTACTGTGCTCGATAAAACCGACTGCGCATAATTAGGCTCACATAAACCCGATGCAATTACACGACCACTTGGACTGATCAAGTCCCAAACAGTGCTTATTCCCATCCAGACCACCAGTGGAATCACCCACGTCAAAACGTTGACCAATGTAGCGTTTTTCTTGCCCTTCAGTCGATAATGGTGTATGGGAAACGACGTTGCGAAATATCGATCCATACATATCACCACCATACACATAACAGACACTCCACGGAGAGCATTCTGGAGGCCGTTATCAACTTTGCAAAAAACTTCTCCTAGAATCCAGGTCCCGTTAAATAGAAACATCTGCGCACGAAACGGCATACAGACTAACCCGACCAGGAGATCTGCCACCGTCATGTTGAAGATGTAGTAATTGCAGTATGTCCACAATTTCTTCTCTGCCCAGAAGGCCAGGAGAATTAGCAGATTTGCGATGATTGTAATGAACATGATGCTGAAGAGGACCAAAGCTTGCCAGGTGACTGTAGGATGAATCGCAGTCAAGGGGATCATTGTTTTTGTACCGGTGTCATTGGTCCACTCTCGACTCTCTGCTATTTCTGCGACAGAACTGTTAACCATCGTGTAGCAAATGCTGGAAAGGGGAAAGTACTCATGAGATTAAAATGATTAAGATGATTTTTCTTTCCATATTCTTGGCTCGTTTTATCTTTGAGATTGACTTTGTATGTTTTTTCTTTGAATGTCGCCTGGTAGATTTCAGGAAATAACTTCATATAATTTCGTTTCTATTCTGATAAAAGGAATTACAGTAGCTGCAAAATTTTCCATATTTTGTCGAACAAATGAAAAAATTAATGAAGGAATTACTATTTCAAGCAGAGATGATTAGGCGGCCGAATTCTTTGATAACAGGCGTTTTCCCTATGGGGTTATCAAAAGCATGCTACACATTATTGCCAATAAGAAATGAAGTGCATCTTACCGTAAGTCAGCTAGCTATTATTTATGAAAATTCCCTCTGTTGACGTTTATCGTTTGTCAACTGTGAAACAAGATTGGACCACCTGTTTTGTGTTGTCTAATCCTAATAAATAGTGAGAAAGGACGTACCTCCAAAAAGCCTGCAATGGACAGCAAATTCCTGGTTGTCGTGAAGAACTCCCAGTTAGTATAGGATGTAAGCCAGAATATCACAGTACATTGTTAGGAAACTAACTTTAAAGAGCAAATCTCGTTCTTGTCGGATAAAAGCGCAAACCTAAGGCCACAGTGTTTCAACCGAAGCATCCTCGCCTTCTTATCCGCTCCTTTCCCACTTCAAGATCGTAACTGACAGATAGCCGCGCCCATAAGAACCATTTTAGCTCCTGACGACTTTGAAATCCATTTGTTGAACATGCGTCATCTTATTTTTTTGTGTGGCGACATTTTCTTCATTGTGTCCAAATGCATTAAAATGCATCTCATCGTAGTATTTACAGTTGAGAAGACTTTTAATTCGTTTTGGATAGACCGGCGATAATGGATGTACAAGCATTTGATCTCTCATTGATGTCTAAACTGAAAGCACGTAAGTTACGCAAAAAGACAAAGAAAGACTTACAAACCGATTTCTTTAGGTATCTCATTAGTGATATGTCCTTGTAGTTTAGGAGAAATCAAACTTGAATATTATTTTGTGTGTCGTAAAAGACGTTGATTTTATTGTCTATTCTCCAAAGTATGGAAGAAGAGCTCACGCTGCAGTATAATAACTCAATTGATGTGAGGCCATACAATGTTTATTCAAGACTTATTGTCTGTTAATGGACGCTGCTGCTTTCAGTAGGAACCTTTTTCCGAGTAGACTCACTCATCGTCAAGTAATACTTGCTTCGCCGGTTCTCTCAGTCATAAAGGGCAGCAGCCAATAAGAATAGCAACGCAAAGTTCCTTTCTAAGCTTTACAACTTTAAAATCTACTTTCCAGTGTTCAATATAGATACCTTAATGCATATCTTTTTAAATGAATATACTTTGATTCATTAGGTGGGATGGATAAGACAATTTGTATCACTGTGTCCATTTGAATGAACGCGTAACTAATTTTCCAAGAGAGATAATGTCTGAAGCTAAATCAATAGGAATACACAAATATTGTCAACTCTAAATAAAAACTACTTGAAACATTACCCTTTCTGTATATGTAATTCAATGTGAATTGAAATTCCTTTGTTTTAGTGGAGTGGCGAAATGAAGTTCGTTTATGAGCATCGCATACCTGCCAAGCTAATGATATGTGTTAACATATACCTACATACATCCCGCAGGTTCAAGGCAAAAGCTTAGACTGTAGAATCAATATATCTGCGGCTATCAACATTAAAATATTGCTGCTTGATACTCATGTCATGGAGAAGACAGCCACTACAAGCCTAATGTTCGAGAGTTTTGTTACTGTCTGAGCGAAAGTATGACAAAGTATGAGCGAAATGAAATAAGTTTCGTTATTCCGAAGGTCCGAAATTCTGCAATATATGAGATATAGGTCATTATTCGGAAGGTCGTTAATGCAAAAATGGAATAAGGTACGTAATTTCAAAGGCTCGCTGACACGCACTTTCCGTTCGTTTCGGATTAATAAGCCTTCGGAACAAGGAACCTGCAGAAAACGCCAAAAATGTTGGGATTAGCGAATCCTATTTCATTTGCATGTGAATAACTAACTATAGAAATAATGACCTTGATTCATTTTTTTAAATCAAGAACCCTCTGGATATCAAGCTAACACAGGTCAGCCATGACCGTAAATAAACATGGAACGACTCCACGATAGGCCTATTAATGTCACATCGAGGGAGATTACAACATGTCAAACATAAGTTGTGAATAGTATGAAAATTTTTTCATCATTACTCTCTTCTTCTTTTTATGTGGAGATCAAGCACATTTTTGTTCCATTCGAAACGACACCATAACACCAAGGTAGACTATTAGCTTCACTATGTTAGGTCTGATTGCATCATAAAATTGACTTACATCAGATGATTCCATACATGATTCGTTATACATGTAATGCACAGGTGAGAGTGCTTAGATAAGTGGAAATACAGAGCGCTCGAGCGTATTGGAGTTGTATGGTTGTATCAATTGTGTCTCGTCTCCCCCTCCATATATTGGTGAAGCATGCAAGCCGAAATTGCACGAAATTGTGAATACCCGAGAGTGAGCTGCATCTCCATGATGCCATAAAATTAAATCTGTGCATTATTTGTTTCATAAAGTGAGTCGAAAATTAATCGCATTTCTTCATGTACCTTTATCGGTTAATGACAGTCAGCTACATCATTTGTACATGGATAATTTTCTCAAAAGTCAAGATGTCCGAAGATGTTTTTTCAATACACTCGACAAAAATTGTACTCCAACAAATGCGGAAGGCACGAAATAGACATTGTTTACAGAAATAAGCGATTGAGAACGCACGACGCGCCTGTAATAGCTGATTGATTGCGTACTGCTAAAGTATGCATTGTGACGTCAGTGAGCGCGCATTTAGCTTTTTCTGTAATGTGTCACAGGATAACACGCCGTGCAGCTTTTTCGTTGCACACCTTTTTGCACGGCTGTGTAAAGAAAATGAAGAGTACACAGATGACTCATTTCTGTGCTGTTGGTTGACTACATTCTCAAACCCATATTACAATTTATCTTTGCATCCTTTATTTTAATTGAAAATGACACATCGACCGCTAAGTATTATGTTTGTATTCCTATTTCTTTATGTATATATCCAAGCTGAACATTCTGTATTATCACATTTTGTTATATTATATATATATATATATATATATATATATATATATGTATATATATATATATATATATCATGTATTTTAAATCGAGAAATACGAAAATAAAATTGAAATTGAAATTGAAATAATCGCGGATAACATTGTAACCGGGTCAAAAAGTATGTTCCTCACTGTCAACGCATTTTTTGGGATTAGGCATGACGCCAAAATACCCTGCATAACATGTCTCCTTGCGAAATACTCATATCATAACCTATGAGAGGAGGGGGCCTTCGTGAGAGTGGTTATTAGACTTACAAAGCTGCCAATGAGATATCAATTCATTTCGGTTACCTCACTATTTCACTGCTTTTTTTTTTTCTTTTCTCAGTGTAATTTTTTTTTGGAAATAAAACTTCGACAGTCGAATCCCTTTGCATGGTTTCTCTCCAAAATAAAACAAATGCTTCAGAATCGCATTCGTCGATCCGGCGGACCTCATCTAACAATCTAAAATCAAAAAATCTAAATTCTAATATAATCTTATATATATACATATGTAATTTTGATAATGTAGCATTATTTTATCTGTCAATAGGTATACTGTACACAAATTAAACTAGCAATGCGTTACATTAGGCAAACAAAAGGACTATACGATGAGCCGGGAAAAGAGATATAGGTGAAAATTTCAAAGCTTAAAGAGACGCCTGCAAAATATCTTCATGATGGTTTGGCGGAATAATGGTTGTGCCAAAGCATAGGCTATAGGATTGATTGTGCTGTTGCACAAAGATATCCATCGTCCTGATTCCCGTAACTTAGTGGCGAAGGGCAGGCTTCGGAACCTCCGGCGGTCAGTGGACGCATATATGAGAACAACGATGCTGGGTAACCATGAAACGAAGAAGGCCAATACGATAAAGGATAGTGTACGTAGGGCCTTACTATTTGTTTTCAATGCTATCCTCCGTGGATTGATCCCGGCCAGGGTTTCCGAGATGTTCTCGGCGTAAGCCGGGTGACGTTTCTCATGCGTCTCTAATACGCTGACTTCGTCTGTTGTTGACATCTTTGAGCTCTTGTCACGTCGTGAGCGCGAACTGGTTGGACATACTGTGTCAGCCGGTTTGGATTGTTTAACCACCATTTTGTCTTCACTCATTTGTGGAGACCACCTGTCATTAACATGAGATGTTTCGTAGGCAGCAGACGTATTGGTAATATTATCACTATGTACAGATCTACCAAAAGCGTTTTTATCTGTGTCTCCTACACTTGCTGTGGTCGAATTTACAGTCATAACAATTCCTTTAACGTGGCATACAGATTGTTTCTGAAACTTAAAGTCACGTGAACACTTACTAGGTAGAGTATCTTGCTCGAATTCATTGATAACGTTGTCCTTCCACGAGCTATCAGTACTCATCCTCACTTGAAGGTAAATCCGTAGGCATAGAGGGACAATAATAAAGAAAGGCAACACAGCTCGCATGACAACCACAACTATAGTCGTTAAAACCGAATTTGCATAGTTAGCACCACAAAAACCCGCTGAGTTTACACGACCAACGGGACGACTTAAGTCCCAAACAGTGCTTATTCCCATCCAAAACACCAATGGAATCACCCATGTCAAAACGTTGATCAAAGCGGCGATCCTCTTACTCTTCAGCCGGTAATGTTGTAGGGGAAATGACGTTGCAAAATATCTGTCTATACATATCACCACCATGCCCATGACAGACACTCCAGGGAGAGCATTCTGGAAACCGTTATCGACTTTGCAGAAGATTTCTCCCAGGATCCAAGTACTATTAAAGAGATACATCTGCGCACGAAACGGCATACAGACTATCCCGACCAGGAGATCTGCCACCGTCATGTTGAAGATGTAGTAATTGCAGTATGTCCACAATTTCTTCTCTGCCCAGAACGCCAGAAGAATTAGCAGATTTGCGATGATTGTGATGAACATGATGCTGAAGAGGACCAAAGCTTGCCAGGTGACTGTAGGATGAAGCGTAGTCAAGAGTATCCTTGTTTTTGTACCGGTGCCATTGGTCCACAGTGCGATCACTGCGATAGAACTGTTGACCATCGTGTAGCAAATGCTGGAAAGGGGAAATGAGATTAGAATGATGACTTTAACTGCAAACCCTTCATTATTAACTTGAGATGATTTTCGGTTCATATTCTTTGCTCGTTTTATCTGTGAGATTGACTTTTTTTCTTTGAATCCTGAATTCAGGGAATTGCTTCGTATAATGTATCTATGCTGATGAAAATGATTATAGTAGCTATACTAAAATTGTCTATATTTTTGTAAAGAAATTAAAAATTTAATGAAATAATTACTATTACAAGTAGAAATGATTAGGCTCGGTCAAATATTTTGATAACAGGCGTTTTCCCTATGGTTTAATTCAAAGCCTGATACGCATCATCATGACGGAGAATTAGAGCGTATCTTGCAGTAAGTCAGCTAATAGTTATTTATGTTAATTCCCTCCGTTGACTTTTATCTGTTGTCGACGGTAAGATAATTTCGGACCAACTGTCTTGTCTTATCTTGATAAATATTGAGAAAGGACGTACCTCCAGAAAGCAAGAAAGCCTGCAATGGACAGCGAAATCTTGACTGTCGTGAAGAACTGTCGGTAAGTATAGGATGTATATAGGCCTGAATATCACAGGTACGTTGTCACGAAATAGACTTTAAAGAACAGCTCTTGTTCTGGTAGGAGTATAGCGCAAGGCCACAGTGTTTCAACGGAAGCCTCCCCGCCTTCTTATCAGCACTTCTCCCGTCTTCAAGACATTAACTGACAGATAGCCGCGCCCATAAGAATCCTTTATCTCCTGACGACATTGAAAATCTCTTTGTTGGACATGCGTCATCTTAACTATTTGTGTTGCGGCATTTTCTTCATTGTGTCCAAATGCATTTAGATGCATCTCATCGTAGTATTCAAAGTTGAGGGAACTTTTAGTTCTTTGTGAATAGATCGGCGATGATAGATGTGCAAGCATTTGTAATTGATCTCTCATTGATGTCTTTACTCAAAGCACGTAAGGTACGCAAGCAAGCAAAGAAAGACTTATAAGACAATTTCTTCGGATATCTCATTACTATGTCCTTGAAGTTCCGGAGAAATCAGACTTGAACATTTTTTTTTATTGTGTGTGTGTCTCATGAAAGACGTTGATATATGGTCTATTATCAAAAGTATTCACTGCAGATGTGATCTAATTTCGAATCACTCAAATGATGTGAGGCTGTACAATGTGTATACAATATTTATTGTCTGTTAATGGACGCTGCTACTTTCCCTTATTTCGAGTAGACTCACTCATCGTCAAGTTCTTTCATACTTGCTTCGCCCATTCTCCTGGTCCTGAAGGGCGTGCATGCCAACTACAGAAAGTTCCTGTCTTGGCTGTATTACTTTGAAATCAACTTCCCAGCGTTCAGTATAGATACCTTTATGCATATCTTTTAACGAAATGAATTTTGATTCATTATAGCTGGGATGGATAAGACAATTTGTAGCACTGCGTCCATTTGAATGAACGTGTAACTAGTTTTCCGAGATATAATGTCTCAAGCTAAATCAATATTGAATTGTTCTAAAATTGAATTCTTTAAAGAGAGATTGAAGATTTTTCTTTTGAAGTCTTATAATGCAACCGAATGAATATAATTCTGTAATGTATCCTCTTTCACTATAGGCAGCGTTCTCTTGAAGCACTAACCATTTTTTTTTTACCGCGTTTAGTATATTTGTATTCCATACGTGCCCTCACGGTTACAGTCTGTTCCGCTGGAAAGCAGCTCGACACTGTTTCACTCCCGAAAACGCTATTTGTCTCTGAGGGCTTCGCCCATTGGTGTATGCATCAAAATAATCTAGGTTTTCTCTCTTCCTCTCTCTCTTTCTCTCTATCTCTTCCTCTTCTCCCTATTTTCTGTTCCCTATTATCACACTTTTGCTTTCTTTTTTCTTCTTTCTTTCTTTCTTTTTTTTTTCTATTCCCGACTTTCCCAGTTTCCCGCACTCTTTGTAGTTGTACGTTTTTCACCCCTCTTTCCCCCTTTTCCCTCAGAGGTACCCACATGTTACAGGCATAGTCTTTTGAGTGGGTGCCTCCAATTTTTTTCACAGAGTGTATTGAATTTGAATTTGAATTGGAATAGGAATACACAAATATTGTCATCTCTCAATAAAATCACTTGCAACTTGCTTTTCTGTACATGTAAATCAATGTTAATTGAAATTCCTTTGTTTCAGTGGCGAAACGAAGTTCGTTTATGAGCATCGCGTAGCTGCCAAGCTAATGATTATGTGTTAACATACACGTAGGTCCTACATACCCTAAAAATTATCTAAACAAACGAACTCAATGTGGAAACCTGTACAATTACGTTATGTGTACACATTGGACTGAATGACTACTCTATCACTAGCGTGTCCATAAGACAAATTCAAGATAATATGACGAAACAATGGATGAGCTAAGGCATGCGCAATGGGATTAGCGGTGCTATTTAAAACGCAAACCACCCCAAGCTCCTGCAGGTTCAAGTTAAAAGGTTAGACTGTTGAATCCTGATATATCTGAAGCTATCAACATTAAAATTACTCTTCTTCATTTCCATGTTATCAAGAAGACAGCCACAACAAACCTAATGTCCGAGAGCTTTGTTCCATCTGGCAACCCGCGTTGCTGGGATAAGTATGAGCAAAATGAATTAAGTTTCGTTATTCCGAAGGTTCCGCATTCCGACATGAAATATAGGTCGTTTTTCGGAAGGTGGTTAGTGCGAAGATGAAGTAAGGTATACGTAATTTCGAAGGCTCGCTGGCACGCACTATCTGTTTGTTTCGGATTAACAAACCTTCTTTCATGTTCGCATTCGAAATGACGCACCTTATTTTTTTTTTCGGATAAAAAAAAAATCTTCGGAATAACAAACCCTATTTCATTTTCTGATTAACGAGCCTTCGGAGCGACGAACCTGCGGAATAACGACAAAAATGTTGGGATTAGCGAATCATATTTCATTTGTATGTTTCGGAATAACGCATCTTTGAAATAATGAGCTTTGTTTCAATTTTTTGATAAAAAACCCTCTGAATAACGAACATAATAACGAAGAAGATCACTTTAATGTAGTGAGGACACTGATGACAAGCTAACTGAAAAAAAGTATTACAAAGTGTCATCCAAAGAGGATGAGAATTACAGACAAGATAAAACAGGTCAGCCATGACCGCAAATAAACGTGGAACGACTCCCCGATAGGCCTACATGTCACATCGAGGGAGATTACAACATGTCGAACATTAGTTGGGGGTAATATGAAGCATTTTTCATCATTACTTTTTTTTTCAGCTGTCAATCAAGCACATTTTGGTTCCGTTCGAAACGATACCATAACATCAAGCTAGACTATTAAGTAGCTGCACTACTTTAGGTCTGATTATATCGTAAAATTGACTTACAGCAGATGATTCCATACGTGATTCGTTATACAAATAATGCACCGGTAAGCATGCTTTAGTGGAGATGTATGGTTGTATTGATTGTGTCACGTCTCGCCCTCCATAGTTATTGGTGAAGCATACATGCCCGTGACGACGAAGCACAGTCGAATGCATGTTGCACGATATTGTGAATACCCGAGAGTGAGCTGCGTCTCCACTGATGTCATGAAACTAAATCTGTGCATTATTTGTTTTATAAAGTGGGTCGAATAATAATGGCATTTCTTCATGTAACTTTACGGGTTAATGACAGTCAGCTACATGTAGAACTTTCTCAAAAGTCAAGATGTCCAAAGATGTTCGTTCCATACACTCAAAGAACACTGCACTCTACCACATGCGGAAGGCACGATATAGACGTCGTTTATAGAAATAAAGTGCTTGAGAGCGCACGACGCGCTTGTAACAACTGATTAATTGCGCACTGCTAAAGTATGCATTGTGACGTCAGTGAGCATGTAGTTATGATTTTTCGGTAATGTGCCATAAGATAACACGCCGTGCTGTTATGCTTTTTCGTTGCACATATTTTGAACGGTTGTGCATATTATCAAGAAAATGAAGAGTACACATGTGACTTTTTTTCTGTGTTTTTAATTGACTACATTCTCGAACCCATATCATAATCACGGATATTCAACATTGAAACCGGGTCCAAAAGTATGTTGATCACTGTCAACTTTTTTTTGTGTGTGGGATTAGGTACGACAATAAAATACTTGGCATAACTTGTCTCCTTGCGAAATACTCATAATCTATGAGGGTGGAGGGGGCTTTCGTCAGAACGTTTATTAGACTTGCACAGGCGCCGATGAAATATCACTTCATTTCGGTAGCCTCACTGTTTCACTGCAGAGGTTTCCTTTCGCAGTGAAAAATGTTCAAATAAAACTTGGACAGTCAAATTTCCTGACATATTTTCTCTGCGAAATAAAACAAAAGCTTCAGAGTCGCACTCGTTGATCCATCGGACCTCATCTAATACAGGACGCTCTGGGTGTTTTTTTTTTTTTTTATTTTCTCACGCTTGTATGAACTTTTCAGGTTCATGACGGTGAGTGAAAATGGCAAGCGTTGAACATATTT
Organism: Diadema setosum; assembly: GCF_964275005.1. Taxonomy (NCBI): domain Eukaryota; kingdom Metazoa; phylum Echinodermata; class Echinoidea; order Diadematoida; family Diadematidae; genus Diadema; species Diadema setosum. The sequence continues at coordinate 36,471,033 of NC_092697.1, read as the reverse complement.
CTTTGTGTTCCACCATTAACATTCTAAACAAATCTATCAAGCATATAGTTCCTTAAAAAATAATCACGCAGGACTAAGAAGCAGAATCATGGTAAACAAAAAAAACAAAAAAAAAGATTTTAAAAAGATGAAATGAAAACCGGTAGGGATCTATTCCGTGTGCTCCATGTTCTTTTTCTAATCCCTTGCGATATCGATCAATATGAGCTATGGTTACAATCCCCAAAATCTAACCTTCTCAGCAGCTGATTTGCAAGACTTTTTTAGCCAATTTAGAACTGTTTTAAACTTCAATAGACCACCAGCCTTGGATACCACCAGCCTAGAGCTGGGCTGCCAGCCCAAAAGGCTCTCCAAAAATAGTTGGGCGACAACAGTATTCTACCGCCACCTACACGTGTTTGGACAGGATACATGTCGGTCGAAAGCCGCTCTGATTTGCAACAATAGTATTGATCCTCAACCATCCATTGGCAGCGTTAATTGAGCTCCTAACTTGATAACATTTAATATTTCTGCTGTCAATTAATTTATTTTCAAGACGTTTGTAGTTTTAAGCTTACTCAAATCCTTTACGTACCGGAAATCAAATTGAAGACGATTCAATGTGTTGGATATGATATTGACGAAATCGTTTTGTGAAACACACAAGTTTTATAATTTATGATTATAAAGCTGAATTTCAGGAACTCGATTACAGGTTAATCTTAAATAAAATGAAGGTGCATCGGTTTGATGTAATGTATCATTATTTTCTCTGTCAATAGACATACATAAATCAATATACATTTCTTGTGTAAACTGACAGTGCGCTACATTAGGCAAACAAAAGGATTACATGGAGGCCGGGAAAAGAGAAGTAGGCGAAGATTTCAAAGCTTGTACAGACGCCTGCAAAATATCTTCATGAGTGTACGGCGGAATAATGGTTGTGCCAAAGCATAGGCTATAGGATTGATCGTGCTGTTGCAGAAAGATATCCAACGACCCGATTCCCTTAACGTCGTGGCGAAGGGCAGGCTTCGGAACCTCGGTCGGTCACTAGACGCATATATGAGAACAACGATACTAGGGAGCCAGGTTACGAAGAAGGCCGCTACGATTAAAGTCAATGTACGTAGGGCCTTATTATTTGTTTTCAATGTTATCCTTCGTTGATTGATCCCGGCCAGGGTCTCCGAGATGTTCTCGGCGTAACCCGGGTGACTTTTCTCAGGCGACTCTAATCCACTGACTTCGTCTGCTGTTGACATCTTTGAGCTCTTGTCACGTCGTGAGCGGGAAGTTGGACATACTGTGTCAGCCGATTTTAATCGTTTGATACCAACTTTGTCTTTGCTCAGTTGTGGAGACCACATGTCAGGAACATGAGATGTTTCGTGGGCAACATACTTGTCGGTAATATTATCACCATCACTCAGTATAGATCTATCAAAAGCGTCCTTATCTGTGGCTTTTACACTTGCTGTGGTTTTGTTTACAGTCATATCATTTCCCTTAACCTGACATACTGATTGTTTCTGACACTTAAAGTCACGTGAACACTTATTAGGTAGACTTTCTTGCTCAAATTTCTTGATAACGCTGTCCTTCCACGACCTATTAGTACTCATCCTCACTTGAAGGTAAATCCGTAGGCAAAGTGGGACAAGAATAAAGAATGGCAAAACAGCTCGCAATATCACGACTACAGTGCTTGATAAAACCGACTGTGCATAATTTGGTTCACATAAACCCGAGGCAATTACACGACCACTCGGACGAATCAAGTCCCAAACAGTGCTTATTCCCATCCAAACCATGAGTGGAATCACCCATGTCAAAACGTTGACCAAAGTTTCGTTTATCTTACCCTTCAGCCGATAATGGTGTAGGGGAAATGACGTTGCGAAATATCGATCGATACATATCACCACCATGCCCATGACAGACACTCCGGGGAGAGCATTCTGGAAACCGTTATCGACTTTGCAGAAAACTTCTCCCAGGATCCAAGTACCGCTAAAGAGATACATCTGCGCACGAAACGGCATACAGACTAATCCGACCAGTAGATCTGCCACCGTCATGTTGAAGATGTAGTAATTGTTGTATGTCCACAATTTCTTCTCTGCCCAGAAGGCCAGGAGAATTAGTAGATTTGCGATGATTGTGATGAACATGATGCCAAAAAGGACCAAAGCTTGCCAGGTGACTGCAGGATGAACCGTAGTCAAGAGGATCATTGTTTTTGTACCGTTGTCATTGGTCCATTCTTGACTCACTGCGATAGAACTGTTGACCATCGTGTAGCAGATGCTGAAAAGGGGAAATTACTCATGAGATTAGAAAGATGACCCTGGACGCAAACTTTCGTGATTATTTTAGACGATTTTTCGTTCTTTTCCTCTTTTCAATTTCCGAGACTGATTTAGTCTTTCTCGTTGAATATCGTCTGAATGATTTCATAGTACTACCTATAACGTCATGATTATGCCGATAAAAACAATTTGATAATACATGTAGTCAAAATCGTACTCTAATTTTTATTCAACAAATTATTGATTAAATGAGAATCATTAGTACCAGAAGGAGTGATTGGGCTCTGCAAAAAAGGCTGTATTGTATAGGTGTTAGGGCTTTCAAGCGTCAATCCCAAGCACACTACTATTTATTACATATTAAAGATAAAAAGCGTAACTTGCAAAAAACTCAGCTAACAGTTGAAGGGGTCGGTGCAATATAGTGCTAACCCACACTTTTGCCAAAATTGAATTACATGCATTTTCATAATCTTTATCCATCACTCTAACCTCCGTGAAAATATCATCTTTGAATTCAACCAAATAGATGGTAAAAAATGCATACATTCATGTTTTATTAATGTACAATGTATGGACTTTCCAAAGATTCAACAGCGATTATCTCAAAATGACTATTGTGTGGGTTAGCACTATATTGCACCGACCCCTTCAGTTGTTCCCTTAGATTACATTTACATTTATCTTTAGAAGACAGTAAAATACAATCGGACCAACTTTCTTGGTTGGTTCTGATGAATGGTGAGAAAGGACATACCTCAAGTCAGAAATCGTGTGATAAACAGAGAAATTCTGAGTGTTGTGAAGAGCTGTCGGTTATGTAGATCTGGATATCACAAGCGCATTGCTCAAGACCAAACCCTATGGAACAGCTCTCGTACGTGTAGGGTTATAGCGCAAACCTAAGACCAAAATGTTTCGTCTAGAGCTTCCCAGGCTTCTGATCCGCACACCTCACAGTCATAAAAAATGAGATAGCCGCGCCCAATAAGAACCCTTTTCGCTTCTGACGACTTTGAAAACATTTCTGTTGAACATGCGTCACCTTTACTTTTCGTTTTGCGAGATCTTCTTCGTCGTGTCGAAATGCACTAAAGCTATTACTGTCATTACTGTATTAAAAGTTAAGAAGACTTTTAGCAGTGTTGAATAGATCGACAATAATGGGTGTATTTTGATCTCTCATCGATGTCTTAACTCAAAGCACCCAAAGCAAGGAGGCAAAGAATGCCTTATAACATAATATCTATAGATACCTAATTGATTTGTCCTTGCAGCAAGCTTGAGCATCTGTGTCTCACGACAAACCTCAAACTATAATCTTTTCACTGAAGTATTCACTGCTGATGTGCTCTTATTTCTGATTGAAAAAAAAAGTTCTGACTCGACAGCATAATAAGCAAGATGATGTGAGGCCATACAATGTGTATTGAGAACTTATTGTCGGCTAATGGACGCTGCTCCTTTCAATAGTTATTGTATTTCCAGTTGACTCATTCATCGTCAAGTTCTTTTAGTACTTGTGTCCCTAGTACTAAGGTGCTTGATGCTCCTTGCTAATACTCTGTAATCGATATTCGCCATGAAGTTACGGCCTCTATTAACTTGAAACCAACTTCCCCGCGTTTAGTAAAGATACCTTTTTGAATTTTTTTTTCTATAAAAGTTTCCGTTCATCATAGATGAGATAGATAAGACACCTTGTATCAAGGAATTAAAGTATAACTTTTTTTTGAGAGAGAGAGAGATAATGCCTTAAACTTAATAAATATGAACACATAAACTGTCAACTCTAAGTGAAAATTACTAGTATTATTGTTCTTTTTACACTTATTAATCGAGGTAAAAATTGAATTTCGTATCATGCTGCAAATTTCCCGATGATGAAACGCTTACATGCATTGTATACTAGACCGAAGCCAAGCTAGTGATGTCTTGACTTAAACCTTACCTAAAAAATCAAAAAAAAAATCAGAAAACATAAAACTTTATATTGAATACCTGTACACGTATAGGCCCATGTAAACACATGTCACTACCTTGGAACTCTTTCACGAATGCGTCTATGAAATATTTTCCCGATAGTATCACGAAACAATGGCTGCGTTAACGCATACGCAAGGGGATTTGCGGTGCTTTTACAAAACGCAGACCAACGCCCAAATTCCCGCAGGTTAACGGAGAAAGGTAGACTGTAAAATCCTGATCGGTCTGCGGCTATCAACATCAAAATTAAGCTGCTCGGTAGCCATGTTATGAAGGAGATAACTGCTATAAAGGCTAAATAGGGAGTCCCTTTTCTACTTTTGAGCTAAATATGAGCCATCGGCATTCCCTAACTCTATGACTGCTTGTTGCTTGTTCACATTTGATTTTGCCCAAAATCACTGACACTCCAGTGTCAGTGATTTATTTCCTAGCCCTCTAAAATTCACGACGTTGTGGGATGTGTAATGTGATATAACAATTGCGGGATCCTCCTTGGAAGTTTGAAGGTCAACGTGACCGCACTCATCAAAACTGTGTTGCTGGTTGACAGTATTTGAAATGCTGTTTGATTTATGGGATTCTTCAGCATTTAGATAAGTCAAAGTCGTCATGTTTGTGTGACAACAGTTTTCACTTTCCACATTAGCATGATTTTGTCCTGAGTTACCATGGCGGTAGTCTTCGTGTTGTGAGTTTTTACATGCATTGATGGTCGGTGGAGACCCATCGAGGAAGTTGGGTTTATGTAGAAATTGCTTTTCGACAGTCAATCTCTTATTTTTCGTGGTCGATCTCACCTGAATGTATATCCGAACGCAGAGTGGTGCGAGAACACAAAGTGGAATTATAGCTCGCAAAAGAACAGCCGTTAGACTCGTTGCGATATTCTTTACGGATCGGTTTGACGAAGTTCCGTATTGTAACTATTCCCGCCCATATCAAAAACGGAATTAGCCAGGTGATACCGTTGATCATCATTGCCACCTGTTTACTCCTTCTCCGGCAATGAAATATGTCCATAATGACCTAAAATCTTAAGGACCACAAGGAAAATAGTAGAGTACAGGATCAGGAATGTTTCAGGGGAGAGAGTCGCAATCGAAACGTCCACACTATCTTCTCGTTTACTTTGTTATGAAATTACAGTCAGAAGAGCTTTATTTAATACTTCCCTACATTAAGCAATTGATCATTAAAAAGTTATCAATACAAAGTAGATATTAACTTTCACGTGGAATCCATAGAATTCACTCGATGTCTGCGTTTGAAAGTTGTTTATATGCCATCAAATAATATGATTTAGATTTTCCCAAGTAACTTTGGATAAGTTGCCCTTTCATCCAACTCAGCTTTGAATGTATTGTATAAAAGTGTACAGAATAGTGTGCAATCTACGCACTGATCACTAGTATGACTAAGCAGTAGAATAAAGAGGTTACACATTAAAGTACAGAAAAGAAGATGCCTTGGTTCATTTGTATCTAAGTTTATCAATTCAACAATAAACTACTTTAATATCCAAACTAAAAGCTTACTGCGCTAGACATTTCATATCTTCCAATATGAAGTCAAGGGGATGTAGATATTGCTAAAACCAACTCGCTCTCCTACTAGCCGCCAATGTCAGCAACCCAATATGGCTAGTATAATGACCAGATCTAAAAACTAAAAGAACTAAAAGACATTTTATATTTATACGTCTTACAAATGTTATTGACAAAGGCCTTGAAATCCCATTGCTGCCTCTCATGCTCCACTCATTTAAATTACAGTAAAATTTGACATATCATTACTTTGTCGATTAAAAATATATGTCGTCCAGCGGACTGAATACCACAGTGCGACATTGACGCTGTAATAAGTCAACATGTTCCAGAAGGTTTAATTATGACTTGTACGAATTCGAGTTCTGTGCGTTAATGAGGAAGAATACACGCCCCTCCCATGGGACTTTTATTAGCTTCGATCTTCAAATGCAATGAAGCTGCCTAATATCGAAACGTTCGGTATTTCTTCAGGGGAAAAAAAGGGAAATTTTCTATGTCAACCTGCATCTACCTGTCATCCAAACCTGAACATTACACTTCATGCAACTCAGAAGTTAAATATTTCTCCGTAGATTAAAGAGAGAAGTTTTTCATCGACCTGAGTATTAAGGAGTCTATCAGAGAAATGGTGATCGAAGAAAAAAAAAAAAACCCTCCCTAATGAATTAGATTGTCGTAGGAAATAAAGAAAAAAACAGGGAAATGATCTTTCTTTTTTTTTTACATTAAGGAAGGTCGTTTGTGCAGATTGCTTTACAACTTACATTGAAATATCGTCTTATATTGTTTGAAGGATTCGAACTTAGAGTAATTATTTGACTAATTACCCTCGTTTTAGTTATTCTTCTTACACATTTGTAATTAACTTTAAGGAAAGATTCGGCTATCAAAAATTTAGATGAGTAGCAAGGGTAATCAGGGTATGACAAGAAGTAATTCATATGTAACGATGATTTTGCAATCCTTATAGATTGCTAAAACTGTTTTTTTTTTAAAGAAAGACGGCACAACCCTGCGCACGTCAATGACATGCACGCGACATACCAGCTTGAAGGTTAGAGACCGTATGATACGCTATGAAATAAATAATTTAATTTCTTTTCTTTTTTTAGCTTCCTCAGCATCCACTTCCCAATTTTGACATTTATATTGGTCATGTTTGTCAATAACGACAAATGGAAAGATATCCAGGTATTAATATTGTCTATTCAAAATAATTTGAGACCTATAGCTTATTCTAATTAGATGCGTATGTCTCTGAATATTTTCTTTACCACAGAGACTTTATCTGACATAAGCCATCAAGCTGAAATAAATGAATCAGCAAGAAATTAAAAGAAAACAGACTTTCAGCAAAAAATTAAAAGAAAACAGACTTTCATGATAACAAAAGATGTTATCATCTGTATACATGCCAAGGCTACCAATGAAAGGAATAATGCAAATGTATGTCATCTATACAGTGTATCAAATGACAGGTTGAGAGCAGGCTCTGTCGAAAGAGGAGAAAAATTTCGTGCTGGTCTGTGATAAACGCCATATTGTCTGACCAGTTACGCGCCATTTCTCGCTCATAATTGAAAACGTGCGGCTCTTGTCCAGCCTGCAGGACGAATCTAAGCAGGGGGTGGTTCCTGATATGATTATACCGGAAGATATCTCTATCTCACAAAAAGAGCCTCTTTTCTTTCAACGTATCAATAAAGATACACCCTACGGGGCTACAGGACAAGTGCCATCTGCTGGACACATTGCCTTGTAATCACCTGATAATTAAATTCTTTCACTCCTTCTTTTAACTTGTTTATTCTAATTACGTTTGATAAGATGACTTTTTTCCCCTCATTTGGACGGACATAGTTTGACTCCGAAAATTTGCCTATATATATGGAGTCGATTAAGAGGTAGAAACTGTACATCGATTTGAAGATCTTACTGTGCATCTCTGTCGGTAAGTGCAGTAGAGTGCATGCAAGGACTCATTTTTATTCCATAGTCATGATTATGGAATGCTTCTATTAGAATCACTTTGTAGGTGTGTGTGTGTGTGTGTGTGTGTGTGTGTGTGTGTGTGTGTGTGTGTAGGTTCATTTTGCCACGTTCTAATTACATTCCAAATCATGTATACCGTTTATGTGTTTTACCTTGTTACTGACCTGTTTTAATTTTCTAAAAAAATCTAAACTCCTGATGCTTTTCTTTGTAAATCTTTAGTCTTCCTCGCCTTAATTATATTACCTATTCTTGTGCACAGGTTTTCCCTTTTTTGTAAAAAAGAAATAAATAAGATAAAAGAAGAAGTTAAGTCTAATTCCAACGTATGTTTGGAAGACCAGCTGTGATAACGGTGAAATGCCTTTTTAATTAGGCAAGATGAATTAAAGGACAATAAGTCTCAAAGGGTATGGTGAGGCACCTTTTCAAGACCAAATATTCGGTAATCAAGTATCTGACGTGTTGGTGTTCAACGGGTTAGATACCCAACCAATATATCCGTTTAGAGCAATTCAAGAACGCATTGCAGTTCTCATAGCATATTGTGTAGTGTCCCATGGATCATATTTGAGATTGAAACGAAATTAATCCTGTGTTATTCATATATCTTCGCTTTCCTTGTGCTGCTCGAATTTGTTATCAACTGGTCTATTATGGGACTATGAATCTCTTTCTGGCTTCATGCTTTCAGTGCAAAGTATCTAGTTGTCAAAATATGATACCTTGGACATCAATGTCATAAATCTTATTTTCTGAATTGCAATCTATTTTAAGAGTCATCACCAAACCCAAAACCAAAAATGGCCAAGGCTCTCTTCTTCGTTCTTGCCGCTCTCCTCTTCGTCGCCGCCCTCGCCGAGGTCGAGATGGACGAGCAGGCCGAGCTCATCGACTACTTCATGGCCGAGAAGAGGGGAATGGGAAGGAACATGAGGAAATACAAGTGTAAGTATAGACACCATCATCACATTTATTCATTCTTGTAAAGTTTACAAAAGAGAGAAGTGGTAGTTTTACTTTTTTCCCCGGGAACTCACAGTGAGATACATGAGCGCTTCAGGTTTGTTATGAAGGAACTTTCAATATTCCATCAGTGAAATAACTTTGTGCTATCCACAAATTTTATGGAGATTATGGATATTGATTTTGTTGGGCCTTAACATGTATGCAGATAAGGAATTTTATATTTGCCCGCACCAAATATCTAACGCGGTGGCAGATAACTTCCGCGAATGATAATTTTGCTCCCTACTGGTGTCACAAATCCAAAAAAAAAAAAAAAACAAACGCATAGATATAACATAATTCAGATATTTTCAATTACCGTTTCGAGTGGTTACGAAGTTAATTTTATTTCGTCCATGTAGTTACACTTTAATGTGGAGTTAATATTTTGTGTATATTAGGTGGGTATATAACATATACATGTTTAAGCATAAATATATAAAGATACCATGTGATCAGCTTTTTTGATGGAACGATAATCAGAAGCTTTCGAACAATGGGTTCAATCATTTGGTTTATTTGATGTTCATCACATTCTTTGAGTTTGTATGTTTTTAGCTTTCATTGGAATAGTTTTTGCATCGGTCTTTTTCTGAATATGAGATTTGTTGCTTCTAATTCCCAGACTGCCAGCAGTTTGACCAGGACTGCTGGTGCAGCAGGAGGAACGGAAGAGTTGTCTTCTGCAACGGTGAGTCCTCAGAAATTAATAATTTATAACAGAATTTGTCCGTGCCATCAAACGTTCAGATGGAATGAAAGGAGGCAAAATTCGTAGAATCTGAACATTCATCAATCTATTTATCTACGCGAAGCGTAAACCAAAAGACCACGTAGTCTTTCTCTTGTGTTTTAAAAAAACAGATGTCAACATGGAACAACTTATTTTAAAGATTACGATGACACATCCTGTTCTACATTCCATATAGGCCTAACACATTCAGAAGTGTGAAATGAATTATTTCTTTTGTCTACATTACTTGAGAAACTAAATTACCAATCATCATAACGTATTGTTTGCTCTGAAACCTAATATCAAGTATGCAAAGCGGCAAATTCATTTTTATCAAATTTATTGCTGAATAGCAATGAATTACAACCACCTCCGAATAAAAAGCATGAGATACGGTAGTTACGAAAGTTATTGGGTAGCCCGAGGACTGTTAGAGGTTCCATTACTGCGTAATGATATGATAGTCAAAGGAATAGATCAATATTACTGGTCAACAGGGATGAATATAAACCGATGTACATACCTATGGATGTAGAAGTTGCCGGTATATCTACTGATCATGACTGAATGTCAGATCCAAGCTTTGAACATTTCATAACGATCCGCCCATAAAGATTATTCCATGTACAATCCATATGCATGTCATCTAACATGTCTAATGTGTAAATGCATAAAAATGTTTGCATTTTGTGAATGAACCAAACGAAACAGAACATGGATGATATTATTTCCAAATGCAGGAGCTTTTTATAAACGAGAAAAAGACCTAAGGCCTAATGACACTTTTGACATTCTGTCCTCTATTTTAGTTTTTTTTTTCTTTGTTTTTATCACAGGAGCTGGAAGTGGTGCCACTATCTAAATCTTTTCTGCCAATTATTTCGATGGACCTCCGATGACCTACCTGACCAATTCGACGATTCTGATTTCCTCTTAGTAGAGACGTAACATTGTATTTTCCATGGAAATTTGAGTATTAAACAACTTATATTACTACACACCTTTCTGCCTGTGTTGATATTGTACTACCTGAGTGGTATAGCTAGTAACATTAGTATTATAAACTTTGTACGTTGTAACTGAACAAGAGGGAAAGATCTTATCAAGAACTCGAGTTCGGTAAATGTCGTAAAGGTGGGGGACATCTTTTTTTAAATCGTTAAAAGTTTCACTTTTGTCAATTCCTGTGGAATCTACGGTCATTATAAAATGACACATGTGCTGCATTCATGACATAACAATATGTGCTTGCGTTATGTGTGTGTGTACGTGTTCGTGTGCGTGTCGCTGGGATACACAACACAATGCATATTAATGCACACATGGACACGTATATATGTGATAACAAACTTATTAAAACTTAAAGGTTCATTTTACCTTTGGGAACAGTGATTTTAAATTTTTTTCAAGATATCATATTTGGTGCATATGTGTAGATCTGTTGTATCACAAACCAGGCTTCCATATAAAATTTCACAATAAAGCCTAAAATATGATTAGATATCAGTATTTGTCTTAATAAGCCACAACTGTAAACGGTTTAGTCTGTAAACATTTTCATCATAATTACTGTTCACATTTTGTATATTTAATAATACTTAACATCGATACTACGGATTCCAATTTTTACATTGGTTGTTTCTATTTCTAACTCACATTTTAGAACTATTTCAAAGCACTACTGCTGGGTTTTTGTTTCATCTGCAAATGAAGGGTCTGTTTGCAAAAACCGATAAGTCCATTTTTGAAGATTTTGAAGTACGATCTCTGTCATGAAGTACAAAATAATACCTTTTAAATGATATATCGGTCACTACATATAAAGGTATATTTTTGAAGTTATGGTCAAAAGAAGCAAAACATTTCTTATTATTCTTTTTATTTTTCTTGACCTTTAATCGCAAATATCTCCATTTGGCAAATATGGACTTATCGGTTTTTGCAAACAAACTCTTCAAATGGTAAATTATGTCTTTAAGTGTGATGGCAGTAATTAAACACTCCATCCCGTCGGGAAAGCACACACACAAACAAACAAAATAAAACAACGCAGTGCATATCAATGCACACATAGGTCCCACGTACTGGCATACACACACGCACGCACACACACACACACAGACACACACACACACATATATATATATGAAGAGCTTGCAACCAAAAGGCGCTAAATCCATTCCGGCTACTTTCGAGTAAATTGATGTTTTTTAATTACACATATTACAGCTTGTTTATTCATTAGCTCTATGCTCCTAGTGGAAGAGCCATCACAGTAGGTAATAAAAATGCACATTAAAAAAATCCTGCACACACCATTTATTTTTTATGAATTTTTATATTTCAGATTTTTTCGGATTTAGCGCCTTTTGGAAGAAATCATGGATTTAGCGCCTTTTGGAAGAAATACTTTTGAGTTGTTCAATAACATTGGTATTAGGGAATGTCATTAATGTGCAATCCAGGTAAATACTAGAGAACTGCATAAATTTACATCACAGTAGCCACACATACCCACACACACACACACCCACCCAAACACACACCCACATACACATACACACACAAATGCACCAAAACACACACACATCAAAATGTGAAATCTTTCCCAGCATGCTGCTTTAATTTTACTCATAATAGCAGCATACTGTACACCTATTCATTATACATTCCACACATGCAAAATACAACTGCAGCAGCAACAACAACAAATAAAATACTTTGATCTCCTAATGACACTTTGCACTGAATATCATGAAGTCTATACAGAAGGTACAGCGACTCAAGGAAAGTGAGGACTTGCAGAGATTGTGAAATCATGTTGACTGATAGTATTTACTTCAGGTGAAAATAAAATACAGGTTGTCATGCAGAAATCTGACTGCAACAGACATGAAAACAAATCACTAAGATAAGCCCTCACATTGTATGCTTTACCGATTAATACTAAGAAAGCATCGCAAGGCTTTGCTGGAGGCTTTTTGATTTGGACTAACCAAACATCTGTTAAAAAAAAGAAATGTCAATTTACTAAAACTGTAGTACTTATTAAGAAGGCAACAGATGCACATGAAAGCACATCTGTGGACACAACTCTTTGTTTATACGTAAGTCAACAGCAATAAGGCCTACATCTAGGCATCTGTACTGTGAATCACATTCTCTTTTTTTTTTTGTCTTCTTACCATGCTCATTTCTAAAAAGTCATTTACAGCCAAAACAGGAGGTTTACCGCATGAAATGCATACCATCAAGTCCATGGCAGAATATCTCAACTAGTTAAAGTGCCTGCCCTAGGAATCATAATGTCTTGCCATAAGCTCGAGTCAGAGTTCCCTTCATCATTGGTGGCCACTGTTGCTTTATCCTAATTGCCTGAGATGTCCACTGTATTCAATATCAAGGAAGTCATCAAAGCACGGGCCACTAGGTCAGCCCCTCACCCAATTCCTGTCCACCGCCTCAATGCACGCAATATCACCTTGATGTTGTTTTCCAGGGATGTTTTCTCCTCCTCTCAGCTTACGTTCAATGATGTCAAAAACACACAGCCACTCGAAGTACGTTGCACCTACCGGCGTACTCAAGAAAGCTTGATTCAGCATTCAATGAGATTAAGACCACTGTGATGGTTCCGTTGTCTGGTTCAGTACGCATGAGCTCAGAAATGAACGATAAGCTCTGTGATTTCTCGCAATCCTCTGATTCACTGAAGAAATCTTGGCCTTTCATGTACTGCTATGAATGCATCCTGTCACCCTCCTGGTATAAGGCATGGTAAATGTCATCGATGTGCGCTTCTTCTTCTTGCGTATGAGGCAGCGGCAGCTAAATAACGTCCCTCAGTTGTTGTAGCCAAGTTACAGTCTCAGGAGTAGGGTGTGTCAGGTCCATGTTGTCAGGAGGGCGGAGATCAGGGCACTCACTCAAGATGTGTTGAGCAGTCTGTTCTGGTGCACCACACTGGCAGGCTGCTGACGGGCGTAGCCCCAACCGATGCATGGCTGCGTTGAAATGCCCAACTCAGGTTCGAATCCGATTTAATGACACCCACTCCCTCCTTGGGAGGTTTGCTCCTGGGGGGACAGATGTATTGGGCGTGAGGAGGAGTTGGGCAGGTCGTTGGGTGTCTTGCCAGCTCAGTGACACTTGCTGCTTGCAGATATGCTGTAGGTTGTATGACTTCCAAGGATGATTTGCCAGTAACCTAAATTGGGAGAAGAATAAGAGAATTCAATCAAAAGTAATTAATACCGATGGCTTAGAATATCTGTCCATGTGTAGCAAACACAACCTCAAACTTCCAATTTTGATACATTTCTCAATAGCTTCTAGACAGCCATAGTGATTTGGAGCAACACTTACTCTACTAAAAGACCAAAAAGAAAGGGACTAGTTTGATTTACAGATTTTTTAACATATTTTTTTAATGTTTAATACAACCATAAAAAACCCACTAATGCCATCATATCAGGATTATAAGATCCATCAGTGAATATTAGACAGGCTCTATCTAATTCTATCATTACCAGGGCAATGCACCCGTGCTGCATAGACCAACTCGAACAGTTAGAAAAGTAGGTATCCAGGTCATTACCATTGCAACACAGCATAAGCAGTACTGTATAGACTGACTTGAATAGTTACACGCTGTAGATATACAGAAAACTTAACTGAGATAATGAGTCAAGGTAACTTCATTTATTGATTACAGTTCCTTCAACAGATAATTAGTGACATACTTGTGAAAAGGACCCCACCACGGTCTCTCTATCATCAGTACTAAATAATACGGCAGCTTACCTGTTACATCCCCACCATGTGGTGTTCAATATGGTGCTTTCTTGCACAATACAGGGCTAATACTGAGGTATGTGGCCCCACCAAACGACACTTTAATATGCATGATTGATACAGCAACAGGACCAGTTTCCACTGCATACAATGTAGCAATACACTTCATTTGGCATACTCGTGAAGTAGGCCCCACCACTGCGTGTCGGTACTAATACTACAGCGGCTCGCCTGTTTATACTCGTGAATTCAGCCCCACCGTGTGGCGTTCATCGGTACATAAGCACGGTGTTGGGGCTTTCTTCCACAGTATACAGAAAACTTGTGAATGTGGCCCAACCAAACGGTGTTTACGAGCAATTGATACAGAGGCGGGGCTGATTTCCACAGCATAGTCCTCCCTTTCTCCCGTTTTTTTTTTCTTTGGTCTTCATGTTTTATTCTTGGAAAGACTCCCTAATGTTCCTCGACTAATTCAACAGCCAATTCAACTATAAGTACAACCCTAACCTAAATTTAAACCCTAACCCTAACCTAACCTTGCTTAATTGCTAAATGCACGAGTGCAAGCACACTGCTGTGGGGCCGATTTCACGATTTTGCCCTTCATTCTATCCTTGGAAAGACTTCCTCATGACCCTTGATTATTCTTACCATAGGTATACAACCCTACGCTAAACTAACGGCATACACTTGTTAAATAGGCCCCACCACTGCATGTCAGTATTGGTTCACATCAGCTCGCCTGTTTTATACACACGCAGCCCTGTTGCTGCAAGTCCACCCTATGTTAGTAACGTTAGTAGTAATTTACCTTGCTTGGCATTGCATCGCCGAAAAGTACCCTGTTTATACACACACAGCCCTGTTGCTACTGTAAGTCCACCCTATATACGTTTTTTTAGTAGTAGGCCTACTGGTAATTTACCTTGCTTGGTATTGCATCGCCGAAAAGTACCGGTAAATTTACCCTGTTTATACACACGCAGCCCTGTTGCTAATTGCTAGCTGTAAGTCCACACTATAATATCTGGTAGTACTTTAGCTACTAGTATAGGCCTAGTAGTAAATTTACCTTGCTTGGTATTGATTGCATCGTCGAGCAGAACCCGTAGATCAAAAGGTTTAATTTACTAAAACATATTATATAGTACTAACATTTAATAGAGCTGTAACGTTAGAGCTCTACACTACAGCCTTGTACAGGTAAACATTTAGCTGGTAGCCAACACGTAAAATACATAATCAGCTGATAATTTACATTGATGCACGACGAGCCCTGTTTGTGGTGCCGGTGCATGGTGGGGCCCATTTCACAATTTTCCCCAGCAGATTATTGATCCCATTGAATGATTAACTATAAAATTTGTAATAAAACCCAAATATGACATTCTACGTTGCTCATAAATCAACTCAACATGTTCAAAATAGAGTATGATGCCCATCTCGGTCCGAACACCAAGATGCACATATGGGACTGACTTAATCTGGGCGTCGTACAGATAAGTAAACTCACCTTTCACAGCTGTATTTCCACTGCTTAGCCTTGCATTTCTTCAACACTGCTTCATTTTTCCACTTTTCGTACCACTTTTTAGATCACCGGCAGTCTTGAGTCTTTCATCCATTATGAAACTGTCATGTACTTTCGACTGATAGCCATGGTTCTGTACAGCACTACAGACAACAGTGGTGACCGTGAAGAATTGCCATTGAACTATGTAGTGCAGTATCGCTGCATGTAATAGTACGTGTTGCATGTTCTCATTGGTCAGAGCACCCCTAGCTGGCGTGCTCTGACCAATCAGAGACCGGAATAGAGAAATTGGATATAGCGCCTTTTGGTTGAAAGCAAAAATGGATTTAGCGCCTTTTGGTTGAAAGCGTGAATTTCATACTTGATTTTTTCATATTTCCTCAAACAATTTTGATTAAATTTTTAGTGCCTTATATGCACATGACAAAGATCTGTTCGAATCATGCGAAAGATGGAGTTCGATAAAAATTGGATTTAGCGCCTTTTGGAAGCAAGCTCTTCATATATATATATATATATATATATATATATATATATACATATATACATATATACATATATTATATATATATATATATATATATATATATATATATATATATTAAAAGGTCCGTAAAAGACGTTGTTTTAACGAATGGCAGATTTTATTTTGAAGATTTATGCCATCTTCAAAATAAGATCTGCCATTGACTTGACAAACCCCTACGGGGGGAAAATCGTGAAGAAAACATCTTTCACGGAGTTTTTTCACTGCTGCTATTGTGATCCAATGTCCTCTTAGACTCCGAGCAGAAACCTTTGCTGTTTTATATATATATATATATATATATATATATATATATATATATATATATATATATATGTATATATGTATATATGTATATATATATATATATATATATATATATATATATATATGTATATATATATATTTGTATATAGAAAGTTTCATCAAAATAACGCATACATAAAACAAAGTTATAAAGTGCTATATTTTCACACATTTTCAGGAAAAAGTTATATTATTCAGTCAAAGCCATTCATGCACATCCGAAAAGGTAATGGTATCGACACCTCTCAAATCTCCATTTGACCTGACCATAAAACTTTAATTAGGGTTCCTTTATCCGACATGAATACTATTATGAAAAGTTCTTTGCAGCAAATTTTTATTGTCTTTCAAAAAACTGTAGGGACAGTGGTGTTTAGAGAAGAAGTGGATTATATGTTTATGTATCATATATGCAATATTACTGTAAACAGACAAATGGAAGAGTTCTTCTGATTATTTAAAACACTTGCACCTTTGAAACATCTTACTTTTTTTTCACTAACCTTTAACCATTTTCTTCATTTAATTTTACCTTGGATATTGATATTTACTTGAATATTGAATAATGTTGAATTGTGCCACTGTATAGCTGGTAAATATTTTTGAAGAAACGATGAAGTGTGTGTTTGCTTGTTTTTTGTTTTTTGTTTTTTTTTTCAAACCAGTATTGACCATATGATTAAAGATAGTATGTAGTGTTTGAGTTCTGCACACATTTTTTATAGATATATCTAGGTACGGTCGTGTACTTAACACGCATAAAACATCTTATGATCATGCAAATCAGATCAACTTCGAATGGCAATTGCATGAGTACCATGTCTGACATCACTTCCATACCATATAATGTCTTTCGATATTAATATATATATATATATATATATATATATATATATATATATATATATATATATATAATAGTAATAAATGGAGAAATTATACTTTCTCCTCTATTAAAAGATATTAAGATCAGAGAGGAGGCGCCATATAATATTTGATATGGACTTTCCTGCTTGCACCCTTTTTGGTCGTCTGTCATTGTGATATGACAAAGAAATGGTGATAAAAATTTGTGAAATTAAAATTTTTACTCTAAGCTCTGTATGCAGGAATACGATCATTCTAATGTCATTAAGCACTAAAAGCAATGTCTTCATAATGCATTACCTGATGGTAAAGTCATTTAAGAGTTAAAAATTTCGTAGAGGGGTTAAATACCACGTGGATTATCATACGATGTGAAGGCATTCTGGAGTACAAAGCATCATTAACAATATGTACAGCCATTAATGGGAGTACAATTTGTAGTTCATCAAAATTGTTCAGAAAACCATTCTATCTCATTTTGTTTGCCAATGTCACATTAAGATGTAAGATGAATTTAACATTCTTCATGCACACGCAAACGGCTCGTTGCTCATTCTTTGCATACACCTATGCGTGTGATTTACAGCCATGAAGCGCTACCAGAATATCTGATCTTCTAATCATTGTGACGAGAACGATTTCATTTCAAAACGAGATATTTTCAGACTTGAACATTCATTGATTGGAAAAACAGCGAGGTCCTAGTCATCGGTCGGTGGGTATTCTTGTATTTCCCTTGGTTCTTTGAACATGACTGACTTATACCTTTTTCCAACCCTAAGGTTTTCACACGTAAACGTACTATTTTCTATTTTCTTACTCTGAATTGGCATTTAAGGTTTTTTTTTTATTATTATTTTCTCACGTTCTTCTATCTCTTTTTCTAAAATCCAGCACTCAATCAAAATAAAAGAAACAAAAATAACGTCACGTAACTGAAAGTCATACATTCAAGGTAACACACACTCATCTATCAACTCTCCTGCCCCCCCCCCCCACACACACACACACACACACACACACAAATAGATGGTTGAATTTTTGCTCCGCATGCTTTGCTCTCCGCAGTACATTGGTAATTTTCATCATCTTTAGAAGATCAATGAATAGCCTAACAACAAAAAGAAATGGCTATACAATCATACCTCATCAACCGCAATCATCGATATGAAACAAAGACCAAATAGTCCCTGAGTTTCTTACCATCTTTCTCTCTTTCTTTCATTTTTTTTTTTTTTTTGGGGGGGGGAGGGGTGAGGGATTAGCATTCACCTCGGCGTATTTGTATATGCAGTACATGTATGTTGTCATGTTTTCATGGCAATCACTTGTGCACTGTCATCACGCCACGGCTCTTTGGTTCTTTCGGTTCTTTGGCTATAAAGAAAAGAGAGCTTATTTGTCTAGGTAGGACGCCATGGTCGATGTTTGCCTGAAAGTCAGATGTATGTTTGATCTTTTTTTTTTTTCATATATTCCCCGATTCTCCTTGCAATATACTTTAGGCTTTATCGCTAAAATCTTATATGATAGGATGTTTTGTGGTACAACAGACCTACACACATGCATTAAATGTCATATCTTGATTTTTTTTTTTAATCACTGTTCCCAAAGGTAAACAGGACCTTTGCAAAGGCATAATTTACCATTTACAGATGAAACAAAAACCCAGCGTTAGTGTTTTAAAGTACTTTTAAAATGTGAGTTAGGGATACAAACTATCACTGTAAAAATTTGAATAGGTAAAATTGATGTTAAGTATTGTTAGATATACAAAGTGTGAACAGTAGTTATAATAAAGATATTTATCATTTTCTCATCTCCATTAGAGGATGTCATCAAGCACCATGAGATAAGGTATATGACCTATGCAGACGATACTCAAATTTACCTTGTCTTCAAGAAGCAGCATCAGTCTACTGCTATACAAAGACTCAGTGCATGTGTCTCGGATATCAAGAGTTGGTCAATACAGAATGGTTTGAAGTTAAATGAAAGCAAAACAGAATGTATACATTTCACAAGCAGGCACAGAATTTCAAGCCCAATTAGTACGATTTCTTTAGATGATACTACTATACAATGCTGCACAGATGCAAGGAACTTGGGTGTCATATTTGATCACAATCTGTCTTTGAAGACTCATGTGAACAATGTGTGCCGATCAGCCTCATTTGCCCTACGCAAAATTGGCAGCATCCGCCAATTTCTGACGAAAAAGACAACCCAGAGACTCGCTCAGGCACTAGTTATGTCTCGCATTGACTTTTGCAACAGTCTCTTGTATGGTCTGCCTGATGCGCAAATCAACAAACTGCAGAGAGTTCAAAATTCAGTTGCCAGGCTTATTGCTAAACGTCGTTCACGTGAGTCGGTTACCCCACTACTGAGAGAACTGCATATGTTAAGAATCTGCGAACGAATTAACTTCAAGATTCTTTTGTTAACTTTTAAATGTTTGCGAAATATCGCACCGATTTATCTTCAACAGTTGATAACTGAATACCTACCCTCCCGGAACTCGCGGTCCAACAACAAATCACTTTTAATACCTCCTCCTGTCAATACACAATCTTATGGTTCTAGAGCTTTTCACTCAGCATCGCCTCAACTCTGGAACAGTTTACCTGAATGCTTGAAACAAACAGACTCAGTAGACAAATTTAAATCCATGTTAAAAACGTATTTGTTTATTGAGTAGTATTATGACTGTGTCTCATGTCTTATACCGTTACTGAAACTGTACCTTCTTCTTCTTTCTCTCTTTCCTTTCCTCTTCTTCCTTTTCTATTTTTTTCTTATTCCCATATCACCATTATAGCGCTTTGAGACATTTTTTGTAATAACGCGTTATCTAAATGTTGTGAATTATTATTATTATTATTTCCAGACTAAACCGTCTTCAGTTACGGTTTTTTAAAGAAAAATACATCTCCTTATACTTTAGGCTTTATCGCAAAAATCTTATATGATAGGATGTTTTGTGGTACAACAGACCTACACATATGCATTAAATGTCATATGTTGATTTTTTTTTTTAAATCACTGTTCCCAAAGGTAAACAGGACTTTTAAGCTTCACTATACTTGCAATGAATTGTAGATACCTGATAATAGACGTGTTTCAAATCACGATGGTTCCTCATATAACATGCGAACACACATCTAGTTTAGAAGGATACTGTAAAGTTGTAGGGGAATAACATTGTAACTCATCTCTATTCTCAGTTAAAGATGAAGCTAACTAAATTCCTTTCGGTATATTCCTTTCGGTACATGACTCTGCGTGCATTAAACTTTGGGGTTGTGGCCTTCGAAACGTCTTGAAATGAAACGCTATTGGCGAATCATCTTCCCTTTTACAATAGCGAAACGAGACTTTAACATGAGTTTCATCGTGGAAAATTATGTCTTGCTTTCATTTAATGACAAGGCATATGGAAGGGAGAAGAGAGAAAAAAAAAGAACGTGGCAATGCGTATTGTCCATGGCACGTTCACTGTGCTTAAACATTTAAGTATGTAGGCCTACGGAGATTTATTATGACCTACACATTCTGCCAAAGTTGTACATGTAGATTATGAAAAGAAAAAAGGTTTGAGACATCCATATTATTCCTCCGCGCTAGACGATCATAGATGAACATATCGTGTTTGTCCTTAGACGAATGTACATATGCTGTTGATTTAAGCTTTATCCGATACGCTTGTGACACATTCATTTTGCAAAAACTCATACATGGAATGTGTATAAGTGTGACAGGACTTTATGAATATAGCCTCATACTACAGGAAACTTACACAACTTATGTGCTGAATGCCTTGAATTTCTATTTCAATGAAGAGTAATGTGATTTATGTAATAGCAACATGTTTGGTATTTGATTATAAATGCAGTGGAAGTATTATCTGTAAACAAGAAGTTAAAACAGTAACATCATAACGCATTTAATAACTATACAGTTTCATGACATCTAGTGTATGTTTACTACCAAAGCCAGTGTTAAAGAATCCCCCTCTCCCACAAAAAAGAGGGAAAACCATCACGATATTGAATGAATTTAGCCCTTGAATTTTCATTCTAAAACAGCTAATCCCTGGTGCAAAATGTACACACGGTCCTGGCATGTCATCGTGATGGTCTTAAAACTATTACAAGAACGTTAAACCATTGTGCATGGAAGACTTTTGTATGCCGAAACACATATTTTTCTTATGACTTTCAGGTGGAAAAAAAAAAAAAAAAACCAGAGAGACATTTACCAATCGTAGGAGACAAGCCGATTGATGAAAACAGAAATGGGAAACCTTGTTTGCTGATTATCACATTCACAATCTAGTATGAGTATACGCATCTCCTGTATTAACAATCTCATAAGTCCAAGTGGAAAAATAGAAGCATTGTTTGCGCTACAAGTTAGACTACTAAAGTCAAAATACTAACATGACACAGTCGAGACAAGGAGCATGCGACACCGGGAACAAGGCCAATGAACTTCACTACTACCAACAATGATTACTGATTGGAGGAATCTATCAAAATCTCAAGACATGTGTTAAAGAAAAATTAATGAAGTCGATCACAGAGCCCAACATGAAAAGATACCGCGTGACAGGTTAGTGAAGTAAGGAATATCACAGACACATCAAAGAAGTAGTTCCACCCATGTCTGTCATCGCAATCGCATATGTGTCACAAGGAAACAACAATCAAATGGGGCGCCATATGTGTGCCTGAAGGGAAATGTGTTTACCGAATCTTCACTCCAGCTCAACTGACAAAAAAGGGGGGTTCGAGTCTACGTCACAAGAAAATGTAAGGTTAATGAACGCACTACATCAAACAACAGCAATCTAAACTTTGGAGGAATTTCTCTATAAATATGACGCTTCTGAGATGCTAAAATTCACACATCCGAAGAAGGAAGATCTTGAAGACTCCGCAGCCAGGTGAGATATCCACTTTTCTAGTTTTTAAGATTTTCCAGACTGTCTGATATGTATGAACATCATATCTTTTGGCGCACAGCAAACTGCAGTATCACTGTTGTCATTCCACTTTGCGACATCCCTATCCTATCAAAGTTATCATTGTACCGAAATGACTTCAAAACCTCAAACAAATCAGGCATTAAGCTACTTTTCTACTTGCCATACACGTAATAGCAAACGCGTGAGATCTTAACAGTGTCTCATGGTATTGATATACCAATAGAGAACAAATTTTCAACAATGTCTCAACTCTGCCAGAATCCGGCCGATACTTTTTTTTTTTTTTCTTTCAATGAAAACTTTTCATTTTTGAACGGGATGTAACAGATATCTGTGATGATTATGGAACGACTATGCAGCAATCATTCCCGGTTAATGATCACTTTTACCGGACGGCATTGTCATAATTTATCCCCGTACCTCCTCTCCAGTAACAAATCGTTTCCTTTTCAGATATCGAGAGGCATCATCAAATCCCAAACCCAAAATGGCCAAGGCTCTGTTCTTCGTTCTCGCCGCTCTCCTCTTCGTCGCCGCCCTCGCTGAGGTCGAGATGGACGAGCAGGCTGAGCTCCTCGACTATTTCATGGCCGAGAAGAGGGGAATGGGAAGGAACATGAAGAAATACAAGTGTAAGTCAAGGAATGTTTGAGTGTATGCTACTTCATGAAGAAATGCATATGCACATCTTCCTTTGCAATGAGAACACAAATGATATCTATCTTATCACATTTTGTTCGATATTTTTTTTTTTCGCTGTGACAATTAAGTGAGACGTGTTGACAGATGATTTCGTCTGTGTCTGTTCTACTGTCCAATATCTTGCAAGGACTATGCTAATGTTTGTGGCGGCCATTTCAAACATTCATTTTGCCTCTCCAGCAAAATCAACATATTTCTTCAGAGATTATGACGTTCTGCGTTTTGAAATTATAGCTACGAGGGGAAAAATATCCTGCAAACATTATTTTATGTTCAAGAGTAAAAATATAATGCTTAGTGTCGATGTTGAAAGTAACGCCGGATGATTCCACTTTGAACAATTTCAGACTGCCAACAATTCAACCAGGACTGCTGGTGCAGCAGAAGAAGTGGTCAAGTCGTCTTCTGCAACGGTCAGTTCAAAACATTACTTGTCTCTTTATTTCTTTCTTTCTGCGCATCTGCTTGTCCCATTGTCTCTCGATCCATCGTCGATAAGGTGTCCCGACGACGAAACCCCACGCAGGAGCAAACTAATTGTTCTCTTCCATTGTCTATTCTTGGGTTCATTAACAAAGACTTCTTGATATTAAAAACCTCTCCTGTCATTATATGATGTCAGTTTCTAATAATTCTGGTCTAATCAAAATAACTGCATTGACACAGCTTAAGACGCCTTTGTAGACTGCATAATTGTATTTGATCTTGATCGAAATTTGTAATTCAATTCCAGTGTTCAATGGGGAAAATATCAATATATCACTCAGATATTGATGTTCTCTCGTAGCAATCTGTTCAATTTACTTCTTTCTAAGAAAGAAAGGCATTTGTTTTGGGGAGAGTGTATAGTTTCATGTTATTACTGTTACTCTTGAGCAATAAAAACTTAGGCTCCATCTGTACGATTACCAAGTTCATAACTCGCCTCAATGGAGGCCAGTGCATTATGAATCGGACCAAGTGAGAAAGACAGAGAGATCGTATATGAGGAATTGGATATTTGTTCAAACAACATCGTGCCATTGCCATGAACTGGTTACAGCTCAGAGGTATAGCCGCTGCCCGGCAAAAAGTAGGTGACGCGGGTTCAAATCCTAGGGTAGTTCCTTCTCTTCCACTTGGTTTCCATTATAGTGCTAAAGATTAATAGTTTGAGCTTACGATCTTATCAGTGGAGAGCAACAGCTAAGTAAAAGACCTCTGTTCTTTCATCTTGTCCTTTTTTTACCAACAAAGGAGCTGGCAGCGGAGACAACATCTAAGGCGCATGATAGGAGAGATGGTAGGCATCATCTCATGGACAACCGACACCTCCTGCTGACCTGATGTGCGCGCATGTTACCAAGTTTTCCCCTCCTTTGAGTTTTATGATTTGATTTCCATGGAAAAATTGAAGCAATAAAGAAGTGTGCAAAGAAATTGGAAGCTTTTCGTGTGCTTTGTTAGTCGTTGTCAAATCAGGGCCGTAGTTTGTAAGAAATTTTTAGAAATTGACTCTGGAGAAATTGGTTATCGCGATAATTAGGTGTGTGTATTTGCGTGAGTGTGTTTGCATTGAAGTTGAATTACTCTTTACTTATTAAAGTTTCACTGACTTTCAAACTAAATAATCTATCAAACACAAGAAGTCTAGTTTATATTCAGAGTATTATTAGAGTATATTTTAGTGCGTGTGCGTGAGAGAGCGTGTGTTGCATATAAAATCAAATTCATGTGACTGCTGGGTCACTTGGATTCATAGCCATATTTCCGGATGTTACATTTTAATGACTGGACTGAAACAGAACACTGAAAGGGTCATTAAGATTTTTTATGAGGTAAAAGTTCCGAAAATATGAAATGTAAGTATAAAGACAAAATACCCTTCAAAACTCCGTAAGTGGTTGTACATAGGGAGATGATTGTACAATAATCCGCTTTGTGTCAACATCACAGTTCAGCAATACAACCTAGCGCTATTCAGCTGATATCAAGACTTTCTTTGTAGTAATAGCGCAGAATGACTGGGCAGAAAACTTATCAAAAAAGCATCCACCTTTGTGTAACGGGTAGACCAAACAAGCTACGATATATCGGCCACCCAAAGTGTTTCTGACAACCTCATACTGCTTCCTTTTGATGAAGTATGCTGTAATCATTGGACCGTGTTGAGTGACCGCCTGCCTTTCTGCTTTCATTTCATTATCGATCTTCATTTCCTTACCACACACTGTCTTGACGAACCATAATATTTTCTTCTCTAAAATAAATCTTAACTTTGATTTCAATTTGAATTCGTCTCCTGATATCATACAGTCCTATCTCAAGTCTCTGTTTAAAGTTCAAAAGTAATGATATTGAAATGTACATTACAATTATGTAATTTATTATATACAGTGCTATCTCAAGTCTCTGTTTAAAGTTCAAAAGTAGTGACATTGCAATGTACATTACAATTATGTATATTTGTATATATACAGTATATATTTTTTATGGCATAGGGATAATAAAAATATTAAGGCTTTTCAAAGTACTTGAAGTGTAACTTTGATTAACGGGAACTTTCTTTTCCATTCCATTGCTGGAAACACTTTACTCAAGATTTTCTTATAAACTGGTATTTCGCCAAACATCGAAGAGGCAGTAGTCATGACACTGAAAGGACAATGGAACATTAACGATTCACAGTCTATGATAAAAAGAAAAAAACAACACGAATTCATTAATTTGAAAACAATACTGCATGCTAATAGATGCTTAACATGGCAGCATTATAACCATTCTAATTAAAACAAATCTTTCGTCTCGTTTTTAAATTATTTTTTGTTATGCAATAGGCATCATAGCTCGTTCGTACATCACCCGGGAGAACTTGGACATTTCACTATAGAATTGGTAGCTCATGTCAACAAAGAATTCTCATGATATTCATATCCGAAAGTGCTTTCTCCCTCTCGTTGGTATGATGAATCGGGTTTCAGTGTCTCACAGTGTACTGGCCGTCAAACGAATACGAAGCCATACCATTCTCTACGGAGTCCGTGCATTTCACAAAAATAACGTCAACCATTTTTTTCTTATTGATTCAAGCCATCCGGTCGACTGTTCAACCATCTGTCAAAGAAAATCACATTAATTAGTATAAAAAGTCGAATGTGTCTTCTCCAAACGAAGAGAAGAGATGATCATCCTATTAAAACTGACCAACATAATTATAATACGAATATAAAATTCGTCATCTGGTAACTCTAGTAATAGCAGTGATGTGTTTTATTTACAAGAGGTAGTTTCTTTGTTACCCTGCTCGCCCAGGGAGTCCAGCATGCATCATTATTACCCTATAGCATTGTCAGGTACCCATTTTACTCCTGGGTCAAGAGGGATATTGTAAAGAAGGATGAAGAAGGGTACGAACCCGAGACCATCTGTTTGAAAATCCAGAACCTCATCCATTTATGCCACTGACTGGTATCTTTCGACTGAAGAAAATGTGATATTCGACCTGATGTCATGAAGAACAAGGTGTCAGAAATAAACAAGCAAATATGTCTTGGTGATTAAATAATAACAGGTGGACCTAGTGAGAAAATCGGCATGATCCGACACTGTTAGCTTCCTCAACTACACCATGACAGCTTGGCTTTCAAAAAACACGTCACGCCCTACGTGACCCAATTTCCTTTTCTACCTTTAAGATGTCAGGAAGTAGATGAGGTCAGTGCACTTCGATTACCTCCCCCACAACCACTCCTGTGAAACACCAGTGCCATCTAATACAATGATGTTATTAGTGATGGTGAGAGACTTAATGTGTCTTCCAATAGTTCATGCTCTGGTAACTTCAAACACGGATACGTGGTGTGAGAACAATTTTCTTATAAATATGGCAGAGGTCTGGGCAAACATCGTACATCGAGTTCCCAGAAGACTTCATACAACAACCTCAGTCTCCCACCGGTAAGTGCTGATCATTTCTTACCTTTTCCAGATTCTTGACATTTCACTTTATTACCACAGTTGTTTTTCTGTTTACAGAAGTTTTCCGATAGCGAAACATGATTTTCTTGAGAAAATTAACTCTAGCGATAATCAGTGAATGAGTGCTGTACATAATGTTTTTGCTTATTCATTCATCTTGATTTTACAACCAGGAGAGTTTCAATCAATTTCAAAAGAAACCAATCAATTTCACGAGTACTTCAACACAGCAATATTGTAACGGTAAGAAAAGCGCACAGAAAAAAAAAAGTGACAAATAATGTTAGAAGAGACAAATTAAAAGCAATCGATTTTTTTCCAAAAAAAATACACATAAACAAGTTTCAATTATCAACGTAATCTTCAGATGTAATCTGGGTAACAGTTAAGTCTCTTCCTGTCAATTTTTGTTACATATTTTGCCAAGAAGCCTTTTAGAAAAAGAAAAAAGAAATTAGTGAAAGCATGATATCAAGCTGTCATTGATATCATGGTCTTTCGATTGCTTCATTCTCTGGGATTTATGTTGTGATCTTACATTAAATTATTAAAAGCGGTATTGCTTTTCATAATATAACTAAATCTACAGGGAAAAGTTGAGTATACCCTTCTCGGAAAAACAGATCAAGGTTGTACTCAATAAATTCTTTGCCATGATTATCTAGGAAGTGTGAAAAAGAGTAAACAGGGCGCCATAATATAGAAAAAAATTCCCTTAGGTTCCCGAGCCGTGTACAACAGTTTCTTCCTTTTAAACAGGATAACATTATCATATCTTCACAATTACTTTGTGCTTTCATACATTTTGTGCCCTCATCTGTCGTTACCGGAGACATAAAATGAATTAAACAATATTGACTTCAAGTAGGCATTTGAAAATGCTCAAAATGGACACAATCTACTTATCCCTTCCTTGCTCCCATCTGTAACGCGTGCCCCCGGAATGTGAGCTCAATGGAATCTTAGCACAGCTTTGGTTTTGTATATGTTCAACCCACAGAGAACCTAACAACACAAAATGGCCAAGGCTCTGTTCTTCGTTCTCGCCGCTCTTCTCTTCGTCGCCGCCCTCGCTGAGGTCGAGATGGACGAGCAGGCTGAGCTCATCGACTACTTCATGGCCGAGAAGAGGGGAATGGGACGGAACATGAAGAAATACAAGTGTAAGTAAAATGGGTCTCTCCACCAATCTCATTTATCGCGGATGCTAATATAGCTAAAGCCATAATGAAAATATCCCGAGGAAACTTGCTGAGGGAAACGGTTGAAAAAGGTAGAAATAAATGTTAGCAGGCATGAATATTCCATGCGTTTGCTACATCACAGTCTAATAGCACAAAAATGTGTGTGTGTGTATATATACATAAATATATAAATGATTAAACATAATGGAAATATATACAATTTGTATTTATGTTTATATCAAGATTAAAGCTATAGTTATCACGACAACGAGACAAGTAAATAAACCTCTGCATGCTTATCAAAATACCATTGTTTTAGTACTCATGGTAGTCTTTCAAACTTGTATATCTCTTCTCCCATTCCCAGACTGCCAGCAGTGGGACCAGAACTGCTGGTGCAGCAGGAGGAGTGGAAAGGTGGTCTTCTGTAACGGTAAATTCATATTTTTTTAATTCATAAATTATCGTCTTTTGGTCTGCGTGATTATGCCTGATCAAATGTGAATCTCAAATTGTGACCCTATACAATAGAATACAAATTTCTCTTAATAACTTATTTTTGTAAGACGCGTTTACTCGACGCGTTTGTTGTGTGTTTGCTTGCTTGAATACTTTAACACAACGTCAAAGGCGAGAATGCTCGGCGCTGGGAGTAGGACCTCTCTTACCTCCCTGCTCTGAGTATATTACTCCTGCATTTGGGAGAAAAGATTTTTCACATTCAGAGTACTCACCATAACCACCAAATTTGTTGAATAAAATGGTAACACCAAAGTTACACCAAAATTACACCAAAACGGTCCGCAGTTACACTGGCACGGGCTTGCCCCCCCCCCCCCCCCCCCCAAAAAAAAAAAAAAAAAAAAAAGTTATCACCATGATCACTGGGATCCATTCCTGACTTCCTACGTTCTCTAAGCAATGAAAGAGTACGTTTAAACTTGTTAGAATAAAAAGTAAATACAAGTGGCCCAACACTGTAGACCTAGAGATGATAAGTTAGGGTATTGTTTGATTCGATTTCGTTTAACTTCTCTCTATTCTACTTTTGTTTTAGCGTATAGTATATATTTGATTGATAATGTGGAATACATCAGTGGGGATGTTCCAATTTTAATGCCTGTCATGAAGTTAAAAAAAAATTAAAAAAATAATAATGTCCTACAAAATAACAACCAAGCGTGGAAATAAAAGAAATTGATGTAGTTAATATACAACAACAGTTTACAAGATCAATAACAATGAAATGGATGCAAATTCATATTGAACCATCCATTTAGCTATGATTTTTTTTTCAGAAGATTGACGATTCCAACGTCTTCTTTTTCTATTTAAATTAATTCTGTGTAGATCTACTATGTTCCGAAAAATGATGTTATGGTGTAGCACAAAAGGTAATAAAGATGATATTTCCGTAATTCTAAATTGTGGCTAACGAATGGTAACCACAGCAGGAACGTTAATAGTGACTGTAATATTTCTAGGTGGAGATGTAATTGCCTTTCAAAACATTCGTTTATGAGAGATCTAACCAGAGAATATATAATGTTATCAAAAACTAACTGCATTTTGGAACATCATAATGTATATATATTTATGTTTGATTCTCACAGGAGCCGCCAGTGGAGATGACATCTAAACTGCCCCGATCAGCTTACCTTACCGGATCATTCGTCCTCCAACCGCCCTGACCCTGTCAATACTCACCTAATGAGCCTGCAGGTGGAATAGGTAGCAGCACAGACTGTGATGTCATTCATGTGTTATCCATGGATACGTTGAATAAAGAGATAGCTATTTAGTCAAGTAAGTTTCCACTGTTTCAATGATTACGTCTGATAGAGAATCTCTTATAGGTGTGGAAGTTGTGTATTGAGCGTTTGATTAAAAAAAAGGTAACTAAAAAAGTGTGAAAGAATAACAGATTCCCATTCAGTGATTTAGGTGTCTGTATTTGGGCGCGAGTGTGACTGGAAAACATTGAAGTGCTTCGTTGAGAAACTGGTCTTCAATCTTCGTAGATAAATCCTAATTTCAAACAATCACTTTATATCATGTAAAATGTATACCACTGCCACCTATCACAGCACCTCATTTACACTGCTTTTAATGTTACAAAAATTCTACCATTATTCCATGGAATTAGAATAGAGTAGGGTAACGTTACCACGGCTAATTCATGTTCCTCAGGTATCATGAATTGTTCAGCACAAATACAATTGTTCTTATCAAGTCATTACTAGATACGCTAATTGTCAAGTATTTCGATGAAAATTAAATCATGGACACAGCTCTGTCATGCTGTTCCCATGGTCTATGTGTGATTGATTGTTCGATCTGCATTGTTTATTACTTTGAACGTGCCCCTGTATGTTTCTTTGCTCATGTGTGTGAGGGATGTGGATGTGAATGTGTGCGTGCGTGTGCGTGTTTGCGTAAGTTAGAGACATTCAAATATGAACACACATATCTATTTTGTTCTTTATTGTTTTGTGTCTGGATATATGTGTTTACGCACACACGTTCAGTTTCTGTGTGTTTAAACATTCAATTAAATTCAATTCATTTATTTTCATTCTTTTTTTTTCTAGCAGAACATAACATAGATAAATCATGAATTATAACTAGGCATACATTCAACTGTACAAAGGACAAATAATACTTAACAAATAAAGATACACATGCATATACCGGCAAATTACAAAGTTATGTTTAAAGAAAAAGAATTGAGAGGTCCACATGCCTATGTTTGTTTGTGTTTCTATGTGTGTGTGTGTGTGTGTGTGTGTGTGTGTGTGTGTGTGTGTGTGTGTGTGTTGTCGTGAAAATTAATCAAGCGTGTGTTCTATGTTCAAACAATTTGTATTCAACAAGGTGACAGGTCTGTACAGGAATTGGCTAACATATGGTTAGATATCTCTGAAAATAATGCAGTTTTTTAACGGGAAAAGAATGCACCTCGGCCCACAGGAAAAATAAACACACACACACACACACACACACACACAAATGGATTAATGAGGGAGGGGAGGAGGTTTTGATAGACAGCCTGCATTCACCTTTTAAAGTCTCATTGCATCTTTTTTTTTTTTTTTTCGTTAGCAGAAATGAAGACACGTTTTGATTTTACTACCATGGGAGATCATCTGCTGTAGATATGATTAAACCATGCCATTCCACAACATTGACTGTGTTCCATAATATAAAGAATACGATATAAAACCAGATATCTTCTCCTGTATGAAATTTTTGTTAACTTTGTGGAACCAAGATTAATATTCTTGAGACTTGACTGCACCATGCAACAAATACCAGTGGCGATGCAGGAAAATTTCATAACGCCAAAAAAAAAAAAAAAAAAAAAAAAAAAAAGCTGTCAGCTCCAAATCCCGAAAGTTTTATGCCTCTGGTTTTGCAGTCAGTGGGTCAGATAGCCTTTGTAATATAGATTTTGATCTTGATATGTAATTCAAGATATTTGTTGAAGAGTTAGATAGGAAAACAGCAACGTGACTGACATTACCAACAAAGCGAACCTTAAGAAAGAATGCGCATCCTTTACGTTTAAGGCAATCTATGTGTTTTATCTTCTCCCTCCAACCAACACACGAACTCAGATTCAGATTCAGATTTATTCAACACTTTCAGTAAAAACAGGAGAATACAGAAAATTGACAACACCATACTATAACAGAAAAGAATGATTACAATAAGCATGAGTACAAAATACAATACATTTGAAAGTGTTCGGAGACAGACAGAAAGGCTATGCCTTATATAAAAGTCCTGTCCCCATAGTATTTCATTCATAAAATATCAAAATATTGAATGAATACATTTCTTTATGAACTGATACACACATACATACGCGCACACACACACACACACACACACACACTGACATATTTTATAAGAGAAAAGTTTATCACACCATTTCTTCATACTGATTTAAAACATGCAATCTTAATTTTCTTTTAAACACATTCAGCGATGAACTCTGTCTTATTTCGACCGGAATAGCATTCCAAATTTTGGGTCCATTAAAAAATATAGAATTATATGATGGCATATAATTTCTGGCATAAGGCAATGTAAATTTATCTTTGATTCTCATATTATATCTTCTGTTATCACTTATTTGAAAATAGTTAATCAAACATTTTGGAAGCATCTTCCTAAAGCATAAATACATAAAAATTGCACTTTGATAATAGTGTATATCATTAAATTTTAAAATCTTCAGATTAAAAAATATAGGCGATGTATGGGCAAGAAAATCACAGTGATGAATAATACGGACCAGCTTCTTCTGCAATAAAAACAATCTCCTGGCATTGGTCATACCTGAATTTGCCCAAGCTATTGCACAGTAGTTTAAATGAGGTAATACAAGAGTATTATAAAGAAGAAGCAACACCTTTCTTGACAGAAATCGCAATTTATAAAATATTCCTACATTTTTTGACAATCTATTGCAGATAACACCAGTATGTTCGTTCCAATTAAGTTTGTTATCAATTGTCACACCAAGGAATTTGATCGAACAAACTTGATCAAAATGTAAATCTTTAACTTCAATCTTAATTTCGTTGATATCTATCTGTCTTTTCGTGAATACCATATAATTTGTTTTCTTTGCATTAAGAACAAGTTTATTACAGTCTAACCAATCAACAAATTTCAAAAATTCTTTATTAAAATCATTTTGAAGTACAACTGGATCTCTACCCTTCATGAACATACTGGTGTCATCAGCAAACATTATTAACTGCAAAAAATCTGAAACATTACACATATCATTTATATATAACAAAAAAAAAAGCAAAGGACCAAGGATAGATCCTTGTGGCACACCACATCTTATTGTCATCATATGAGATTCAATATCATCATACACAACATATTGCTTTCTTCTACTTAAATAGCTATCAAACCATTGTAGGTTCACTCCTCTTACACCATACAAATTAAGCTTTTGCAATAAAATTGAATGGTTTAATGAATCAAAAGCTTTACTCACATCTAAAAAAAAAGACCAATCATTATTTCTTTATCATCAAAAGTATCAGCGACCTTGTGTATAAATTCAGCAATGGCAGAAGATGTAGAATGTCCAGCTCGGACGCCAAACTGCTCATTACTAATTATATTGCACTTTTCAAAAAAACAGATAAACGATTATACACACATTTTTCTAATATCTTTGAGAAAAGAGGAAGAATAGATATAGGGCGATAATTTCTCACTTCTTCTTTTGACCCTCCCTTGTAAATTGGAATGACCTTAGCAATTTTCATTGATCCGGAACAATGCCTGATGTAAAAGATAAATTAATAATTGAACTCAGTGGATAAGATAAAATATGAATAACTTTTTTTAATATCATAACATTGACATTATCAAAACCAGGACTGTTATTGTTCTTGAATTTAGAAACAATGTCAATCGTCAGAATTATGTAGCGGAACTGATAGCGGAAAAGATATTATAAGGTGCTTTGGTCGAGAGATACCGAGTTATAATTTTATGGAGTATCATCGATATCAATGCTGATGTACTATAAAGAAATCCCCTCCTTTCAGATTTATGTTTCAAATTTCCATGGACAAATCACGCAATAAGAAGTATGCCAAGAAGGAGCAAGCTCTATAGTATGTGTGACTATCATGTTCTGTGGCAGACGGGCACCCTGCATAATTTCACGAAATATTCAAATAAATCAATGAT
Organism: Diadema setosum; assembly: GCF_964275005.1. NCBI lineage: Eukaryota > Metazoa > Echinodermata > Echinoidea > Diadematoida > Diadematidae > Diadema > Diadema setosum. Next base: position 36,436,874 of record NC_092697.1, on the reverse strand, counting down.
CACTTTTATGTGAAATTGTGGTTCTTCGACAAGTGAGTGTAAATGAGATGAGGCATGGGGTACCTAGCTTTACATTTTAGACTACACAATCCCCAAAACAACACTGATGCGAGTTGTAGCCATATTTTTAAAAGGAGAAAAGCCTATACTATAAAAATCAACAATTTTTAGATATCCAATTTTAAGAAGTGCGATTCTAAAAGGAAGGTATAACTAAACAATACGAAAAATTGGCTGGTTTCATTTGATTACCATGCAAAACTATGTGTACAAGCTGAAGGATTAAAATTATGGCGTACCTTCTGCTCGGGTAAGGAACACTCTTTTCCCAAGCAAGAAACAGGACGAGATTTTTGTAACTTCTACAAAACGGAAATTCAGTGTTCTGATTGGCTGAATAAGCCCAGCTTGGGTGTTTTGAATGGATCACACAAAGTGGTGCGTTACTTTCACCAGGCCAGCCGACTTTTTATGATTAGCTCTACATTGACCAATCAAGGGTCCTCATAACCAAATTGCGAAGCTTGGCGTCCAATCACAGCTTTCCTTATTTTTCACAACATTTTGCATTTATTTTAGCAAAAGTGTGTTCTTGACCCCATTAAGATATGGCAAGTATCAAAAAGCATGATATTCGGCTTTACTTTCATGCCAGAACTATTAAGGCTCAAAATCAAAACGCAGTCGTAGCGAAGGTTAAAAAATTCATGTCACCTTTATTGCCGTAAGTTTCACCCATTTTTAAAATGTTTCATGAAAATAAAGAATAGGAAATTAAAGACAGACTACTCCTCTTTACATTTCTACTAGAATCAGAATAATGGATAAAGTAGGTAAGCCTACCTGGCTACAACAAACTAGAAAGAAGCCTTCCAGAAAGGGTTGGCTTATGATTTATGCATGATGAAAGAGGAGAGTTTCGGGGGGCCTAGACTGTAATCCTATTTGTATGAAAAGATTGAGCGTGGTTTTTAAAGGGACATTCTAGACAATGTTCATAATTCCACATCACGTGGTACATAAATCGCCAGCTCATTGTATAGATTTGTGGAATTTATTGCGGTCTTTGCGCAGAGAAACCAATACTCTGAAAAAAAATTAAAACAAATTACACTGAACAGTGTTGATGATATAGAAGCCTCACATATTTCAGAAATGTAGCAGTGTGATTCCATCACAATACCGCTTGATTGACAAGCTCACCAGTGTAGACTCTTTGCATGCCTTCAACTTTTGTTCTGCTTCCTTGAGCCCCTCTCATGCATTCTTATGGTGAGGCTGCCCATGTCATCATCCTTGTTCATTGGAATTTGTTATAAATTTTGAATGCATTCTTATTGTTCAAATGTAAAAATCTGAAAATCATCCGGAGGTCTAGTTATGAGAATACCTGCACTTAGTATATGCTGGGTAATCATACTTCGTATGACTACAACATACTAAACATAAGCAAAGCTCTTTAGGCTTGATCATTTGTGTTTTGTAAAAATGGGAAGCTTCGTTTCATTTCACTTTGAAGGTTATCATTTCGTATTTACAAAGGTAACACTTTGTTTTGACTTTGGCTTTAAAGAGATGAATAGGGTTAAACAAACAGAACATAAATGTACAACTGATAAGTTACGAAAAATTGAAGTGTTCACCCACCCCCCTCACTTCTCCCAAATAAAAGCTCAGGAATCAAAGAAGGTAACGATGCCGTCCCTTTACGACACTTTGTTTTGTACAGTATTACAATCAGTACATAGAACAGAAACGAGAATAATGTTTTTGATAAGGATATAGACAACTGGTAAAAACTTCGAATTGAAATCCATTATCTAGTAATTGTTTACGAGATTGAAATGCATTTAATGCTATAATTTTTCCACGGAGAATCATTTCAAATCCGTTAGTTGTGACTATTTTCCTTTTGTAGCAGTGCTAGCTTTCTTGAATATGTCCATGCAACATATGGGGAGCATTTCTTTAACAAACATTTCTAATCTAATGGCAATGTTGCTAAAATAATCCATTGTGCTTGTGTAGCGGTTGATTCAATCTAATAAAATAGCTCATGCATAAAAAGTCGCATCGAATGTATTAATACAAATTTTGCCGCTCCAGTGATAACAAATCAAATTCTTACCACTCAGGTATTTGCTTATTATTTATTTATCTTTTTTCAGCCTCCTTTTATATTGCGTTGGATAATGACATCACTTAAAAAATCCATACAAACATAGCTGACGATAGCGTCAAATAGAATCACGATGAAGTAAGCTTCGTATAAACGTCGAGATTTGGATATATTACAAACAAAAAACAACTTGAAACTTAATTTCCGATGACATTTCTTGTTTCTCATTAAGGACAAACCGGACACATCTTAGAATCTTCTTTACAAATTTGCTTGCATTACACAAACTCAGCAAGATATGTCAATCTTTATCACGTGTATGGTGAGCAGTAAACTGCTCTTGAAGGTATATTTTCGTCAAATTTTCTCATACCTCCACTTCACACTAATAAGACAGTATGACTGTGGAGAAAATTTGATCAGCAAAGCATACCCGCCTTTGCGTAACTGTTGACCAAATGAGCTACCGAAAATCGGTCACCTATGACCACCTGACCACCTCAAGCTGTTTTCTTTGATCAAAGATGCCGTCGTCGGTGAACCATTCTGACCACCAGCCGACCTCCCTTCATTTCACTATCAAACTTTATTTCCACAGTTAAAGAGCGTGTGTTATAATTATCTTCCCAAAGATTTTAACTTCTGTACGGAGAGAATATTGGCATGTGATATTATACAATCATTGTCCCTTTTTTAAACTTAGGGGGATATGTACATGATATCCTTTGCAGTATGGAATAATGGAGATATCAGTGTCAGTATCAGTGTCATATCTTAGGCTTCAAAAAACATCCACCAAGGATTTTAATGCACCAGATGACAAGCATCTTCATGGCGTCAGGAGTATACTTCTTATAAATTTCTCGTCCATTATTTTATTTCCTACCCCGACAATATGTATATTGGGAGAGGGACAGACGAACAACTTGACAAACTCTAGGAGATGACGATTATTACACAGTCATCATTTCGAGTAAGCAAAAGTTGTCAACTGCATCAATTCTCTGAAAAGTTACTGATAAATGATGATTACTAATCGTGTACTTAGTGTCACTGATGATCATTTAATTGGTATGGCAACCGACAGTTTACTTGAATATAAGGAATATGAAAAGCCCTACACTTTTGAACCGGAATCCGGTATTCATACCAACATGCAGCGATCCTGCCTTTGCTAAAGATATTTAACGAGATATTGTATCATCTGACACATCAGATCACACTACTGGGCGACTTTTCAAGATTCAAGCCAGCCATAAAAAAACACACACACATATAAAGCATTTAATAAAGCAAAATAATGGTCATGAAAAATATTGCATTTTAAACAATAGCGAACCTCAAAGTGTTAACAAGAATGAAAAGCGACTTGACGATTAAACAATAACAGGTGGGCCTAGTGATAATCGGCAGCTTCCTCAATATGTTAGTTTCGTCAACCATACAATGACAGCTTGACCTGGTAGGACGCCCCATACATGACCCGTTTTTCCGTCTTTACCATCAAATTGCTAACAAATAGATGAGGTGAGCACACTCTGATTAACCGCTATCACAGGACCACTTCGTTAAAATATTAGTGACGTCTTAGACAGAGCAGTTACCAATGATAACGACAGACTTAAAAGTATCTTCAGAAGATCCATGCTCTAATAGCTTCAAACACTGCATGATGATGTGAGGAAGATTTTCTTATAAATACAGCAGATGACATTGCAGATATTGTACATCGAGCTCCCAGAAGATAGATCATCCAACAAGCACCCTCAGTCTCCAACCGGTAAGTGTCGACCTTTTCTTATTAATCCTCTTTCTAACTATTGACAGCACACCTCTGCCGCTGTTTATTTTCTGAAAATAAAGATTTTCAGCTGAAGGCAAACGGTTGAGCACCAAGGAGCTGACTGTTATAGAATATTGAATCTAATACCAAATGTCCACACAAATACCTAATAGAATATTAAATCTAATTACAGTGATTGTTGGCCACACAAACGCCAAGTAAACTCCTCTCAAAAGGACATGGGCATTAACGCTGTTTGCAATAGATACTTTGCTGCCGTATCCAAGTGTCACAAGAACAATTGAAGAAAGAGGGAACATATGTTTTCTTTTACTAGAAAAAGAAAGAAGGCTACAATGTTCGAGACAACAGAGCAGAGTGTAAATGTCTCACGGTGATCATCTTGAGGCAACAACAAGTCAACATTAAAGATATTATAAACACATAATCTAAATCAATCATTTTTATTGCGACGCAAAATCAATCTGGAAGTACACATGCAGACTGGCCGTCGTCATGCAGTGTACAGACATAAAACACATTTAACAGGATAATAGTACTGCTACGCACAACCTCTCAACAATCAACTCGACTGCCTCCTTTTTTAGACTTAGGCGATCCATAAATAAATACAATGACACACAGACAACAGAAACGTACATTACATTGGATATCCGTGCAGTTGCAGTATCCGAGGGAGTAGCAACAGAGATTGTTCCCGTTATGGCGCATGTAAAAGATCAAAGTCTTTATCTTATGTATGGAGGAGAATATACATGGAGTTAAATTGTACCCGCTAACAGCTTGACCATGTATCCCTGGCCTACAATACCACCTGTAATTTGAGTATATCTTCGTTTGCTATGTTCCACTCACAGAAAACCTAAAAACCAAAAATGGCCAAGGCTCTGTTCTTCGTTCTCGCCGCTCTTCTCTTCGTCGCTGCCCTCGCCGAGGTCGAGATGGACGAGCAGGCTGAACTCCTCGACTACTTCATGGCCGAGAAGAGGGGAATGGGAAGGAACATGAGGAAATACAAGTGTAAGTATAGAGTTGATGTGCCGTAGTACGATTCCACCAAAGTGTATTGCACTCATTGCGTTTGAAACAATACGATAGCAAGCCATAATGAATATTATCTTGATTAATGACTCCCTCTGCGTAGGTTAAACTTAGTTTCTTTCCAGAAAAATTCGGCTCACTTTATAGGAAAACGACCAATCATTGAGATATTTAAGTAGCTGTTGTTGAAGAACGTGAGGAACGCAATAACGCGTGTTTATTAGTATCAACTGAAATGATGTTTTCACGTGTTTGCCACCCTACCAATCCGCTAACGCATACATAAACACACTCACACACACACACATACACACACACTCATATATAAATATAAATATAAATATAAATATAAATATATGCAATAGTGTTGGACAACCTAGCAAAATACCAAGAAAAACGCACTCCTGTTAGTGTTAAAATCACATTCGTTGATTTTATACCCTATCTTATGTTTTTTCAATTGAATATTATGGTGTATCATATTTAGGTTTTATTGCCCATGTTGTTTCTATTTTCTAGACTGCCAGCAGTGGGACCAGAACTGCTGGTGCAGTAGGAAGAGCGGAAAGGTCGTCTTCTGTAACGGTCAGTTATTTTACTTTAAGTTGTCTTCTTAATGGGTTCAACACGGATTAATATAAATCATATCTGATATCCATTCCCCTATAGATAAAGCATTTCCAAGCTTTTAAAGCTGGACAGCCTTTATGTGTTTTAGCATGGCGTAAAAAAAGAAAAGAACAAAAAAGTGCTGGGAATGTAGTTTAGGCGTTTTGTTCCAAGGCAAAGTTTTTCATCGACATCACATAGATATTGATCTACCGAGTATGTCAGCAATCTGCTGCAGTGTTTGAATCTCTCAGTTATATTGTTTTTCACGTTGCAAAATTTTAGAACATGGGAAGCAAAGAATCGGGCTTTTTGTTGATAAATTTCCTTTGTAAATGTGAATACGGTTAATAAAAATCAAGACCTCAGCACTTTCAAAACAATATTGTGCTTTAAGCAATTGGGCAAGCAGGCAAGGCAATTTTGCATTAGTTTGCCCACTGACAGAAAAATCACATTTGAAATGTTCACATGATTCTTTCGATCAATATTCTATATCATAAGATTAAATTACACTCTTTCCGATGTTCAAATACTGAACTACTCCCTGCCATGAATACATCTGTGCTCTAGATGCCACTTGTCAAAACGAAGACTGTTGAACGTAGTTTTTCATTTTGTGGAGTCACATTCTGGAGCCACATTGTGGAATGCAGCGCCTATAAAGGAGCTCCGCGGGTCACCCTCAATATTTTTTTCTTCTACTTTTTTCGGGTGGGGGGGGGGGGGGGGGACTGCTTCCCACATCAAAACAATGGTCCTTGATGAAATTGTTATGGCATCAAGTGTAATGTTTTTATTCATTATCATTCTCCACCTCTATATATAGGGAACAAGCCTATGCATGCATTGCATATGTAGTACCTTGAAGAGAACCGTGGAATTTGTGATGTTATCAAAGAGCAACTTCTGTTTTTTTAGGCTTCACTGTTGTATATCTCTTTGTATCTCGTACGTACGTACAGGAGCCGCCAGTGGAGACAACATCTAAACAACCCCGCTCACCGTACCAGAACTTCTCTCCTAAACCAACCGCCCCGACTCTGACTCACCATTAACGGTTACTCCATCTGCCGGTAGACTGGACAGCAACACGGACAGTGTTGATGCCATTTATTTGTTATCCATGGATGCTTTAAATAAAGAGATTTCAGTTATTTAGTCAAATCGATTGTCACTGCTTCAATGATTGCTTGTGTTGGACAAAATGTTGGTTGTAGACTTTGGGAAAGTGTGACTGAAATGACTTGAGATCGAGAAGAGAAACAATGCCATCTTCATTGATTGAGGTGTCAGCATTTTGTGCGCGTAAAGAGGGGGCTGTTTCGAGTGAATAGTGGCCTGTTTTTATCGATAAAGCTGATTGTACCAATTTTTTTCTAGGTTTTTTTTTTATTTACAAAAAAAAAAATATCTTTTTTACAAGTCCCATGGCTGATTTCGACATCACAAAATCAATATTCTTTACAACAATCAATGACAGTAGAAATGAAAAAACGTTTGATTCATTTCTGGACAATACAATAAGATTGTTCAGTCCAAAAAGTGGATCAGATCATTAAAATGTGTGTTAACATTGATATAGTCTAGAATCCTATACCACAAGGTATCGGGGGAAGGAAAACGAGACAAAAAAAGTCTTTAGTACAGAAACTAAAAATCATCGGAAACAGAACAAAAGAAAGGCGCACAAAACACATACTACAAATTCCATTTTAAAAAAAGAAAAGAAAAAGGTATTACTACAAACTAGTTCATTGAAACTCTCTCCGTTCATGCCGCTGCTTTTCCCGAGTATGCACGCAGCTCGGGCTGAAGGTCTCCCCATAAAGCGGGGGGGGGGGGGGTGGGGGAGGGGGAGGTGTGGTGTGCTTAGCGCTGCAATCGTTGGGATAGTAAAGCGAAACAGTCGATCCATCAGTATTATAGATGCGGATATAAAACGCCATGTTAATGAGAGAGAGAGAGAGAGAGAGAGCATTAAAAGGGAGTAGGAGACAGGGGTGATGAGGAAGAAAAACACAGACTCGGGGAGTAGGGAAAACGGAAAGGGGAAGAGGGGCAGGCCCTATTCTTGCACCCTTCCATAATGATACTCTCCCAAAAGCTTCAGTCAATTTTTCACACAGATAATGTTTTCTATCTTTTGCACTTTCCCTTGTGCAAATAAATTTTGTTTTTGCTTTTAGCTATTTGCTCTTCAATCAATCTATAAAGCTTACATACAGCGCAAAATATTGCCTTTGGGGAAGTAAATTTTGGCACTTACAATATGTACAAGGTAAGAGTAATTATTGTTTACCTGGTAACATCATGAAATTCAATGATAAAACAAAATCATTTCTTGAATGCATAACACCATAACACTTGGTATCATGAAAACAATTCCAAAGTAGATTCCTGTATTCCTTACAAAGCAATGACTCAGAATACTGACCCCCTCCGGCGATCAGAAAACAAGCGTTTTATTGTTTCTGGTTTATTTTCATAAAAAGAAGTGAGATTGTACCATTTTCAACGTCTTATCAGGTAAAATACATTTCATCCCCAGAACTAGACTGCAAACAGAATGCGTGGTACCATGTAGAGGTGTGCAATACAACAATTCAACAAGCTATCACCAAACTGGATAATATCAACACGGAAAATAGATACCCAACAATGTCTAGTGCAAAATTCTTTTACATAGAAATGACACATTGTTCTTCCAGTGCATTACCAAGTCAGCCTGCGCAACATCTCTGTAAGGTGACAATTGAATACCTGAATATAAAAACGACCTAAGTCCATTACAGTACGTTTAGAAAAACAAAATAGAAATCAAATTATTTCCTAATGCTTTTAGTTTTTCGGTTAGTGACTGTTATTTATGCAAATTTAAATGTAAAGCATTCGCTCTAAATTCAGTGGATTGAAAGTCAATCTGATAGATTGTAGTCAGGGACCAATCCAAAATTGGATTGAAAGTTTAAATCGAATAAGATTGAATTCTAACTCTATTAGATTGAAAACTTCAATCCAACTTTTGGATTGGTCCCTGACTACAATTTATTTCAATCTAAGGAATTCAGAGTGTTCATTTGACTGATTACATATCTTTGCATGACTTTGCAAAGGGTGTCCAAAGACGACAGTCACATTTGGACTTCGGTCGTTTTTATATTCAGGTATTCAATCATTGTAATAATAATTATGAAGACGCAGTTATTTCATATCATTTTATTGTTCTCATCGTGCCGTTTTCAAGTTAAACCTGCAAGAACATGCTTGTCGAGAGTAGGTAGGTCCGTTGCAGGGCGACATACATACTCAAGAAGGAATACGTGGTATGCATCGGTAAGATATATTCATTTCCAAGCGTCCGATGTTTTTAATAGACGCTTCTTACGTTAATAATGGTGACTGGGTAGATAATCAAATTAGCATAAGCAATTTAAACTAGCATTTCCAAATTAAAAATGACTTATATAGAACATAGCTTTCCAAAGAGAAGGAGGAATAGATTTATTGGGGTCATCTGATACTGTGCCAAGTCCGCAATGCCTTATTGATTTTAGAAGCTTGAAATAAACTGGATGTTGGAGGTGATAATTTGTAGAACTGCGCACAAGATTGTGTACTCACATTTTGAATATGTCATGGACTTATAAGAAAATTTGATTCCTCTGGTGTTACCGGCCATCTATCAATCAAGCCGCACTTTGTAAAAGCTGACATCTTTCCAGGCAAGGGTGTAATATCTTAGAAAATTCATGGATCGTAGCAAACTCATCTCTGTATCAACATGACCAAGGTGAACTGAGAATGACAACATCTCAATGAAGGAAAGTGCACATCAAGGTAAAATGAACACATGGCTAAAAAGCAAAAACAAAAAATGAACGCAAGTTAGTGTTCTTAATTGATGATAACATGTGAACTTTTGGTCTGGAAATCGGCATCATGATCCTGCACTGTTAGCTTCCTCAACCATATAGAAACAGCATGACGCAAGAGAAACGCCATATGCGACCAATTTCTCGCTTTTCTCTCCTTCAAATCGTGAAGCATTATGTGGCGGTAACCGCACTTCAATAAACCTCAGTAACATGAAACTTTAAATAGCACAAACATGTGATACCACACAGTATACAAATGATGGTGAGAGATTTTATTAAGGTATATCCTAGGAGTTCATGCTCCATTGGCGATAACATTGCTTTGTAGTGAGAGAGGGTAAAAGAATTCCTATAAATATGGTAGAGGATCGGGAAGATATCGTACATCGAGTTCCCAGAAGACTTCACACAAACTCCCTCAACCTCCAACCGGTAAGTACTGATTATTTTTCTATCTTACTTTTGTCACATAATTCGTACGTACAGAAATGCCAACAAGACCCTTTCCAAAAGAAAGAGTTCAGTTAGTATTGATAAGGGCGTTGGCAGTATCGCAGCCATCTCTTAAGGGGGAAAGTGTTGAAAAGTGTCTTTGAAAATATACGAGATGGTAGGGCCAACGAAGCTGTAGGCAGCTATTTAATTTCTATGTCCTTGCCTCTATAAAGAGGGCCTGATTATGATTGTTCAGTATCTAAGATCACCCATCGTCTGTTTCAATTTCATATCAGCATGCAAAAGACTAATCACATTCAGCGTTTTGAGTTCAAACCCTAACTCACTTTACAGAGACAGACGATTTTTTTTCATGCAAAGGGGAAATTAACTAATCGCGATTTGAAAAAAAAAATACGATAAGATTAGTGGTCAACATATGATACTTCTCACCGATAGAAATGCCCATTTTGATCAATCATTGTGTACTGTTACAGGAAAGATAGGGGTGAATAAGTGTTAATATTCTAGCTGCTCATGTTTTAAATAATAATTAATGCAACCTGGACGAGCATGCGATTCCACGCGTAATCTTCGTTTTGTATGTTTCACCCACAGAGAAGCAGATAAAACCGAAATGGCCAAGGCTCTGTTCTTCGTTCTCGCCGCTCTCCTCTTCGTCGCCGCCCTCGCCGAGGTCGAGATGGACGAGCAGGCCGAGCTCATCGACTACTTCATGGCCGAGAAGAGGGGAATGGGAAGGAACATGAGGAAATACAAGTGTAAGCAGAATGTTACCATACCGTCCTATTGACATTCCTAGCCTTAACAGTTAATCGAAATTATCGGGGTGTCATTGGAATAATTATCTTCTCTGGATATGAAAATGGTCTGGATCTTGTCCATCACTGACCAAGTCGTCAAAATATCATAGAAACGCACTTTGTGAGCTGAAATACGCTACATTTTTATGAACTTCTTCACATTCCGGTGAGATGAAAGAGATGTTTCATTACGTTTTCCAAATATGACATGTCTTTGACATAATTATAATGTATTAAATCCAACAACTTCTCATTGTTTTAACCAGATGCATTGTAGAAACCTGATTTACCCATACTGACGAATCCTTAGAATGTCACATTTTGACGGAAAGTCCACTATGGGTGTTCTCAGGATCTTTTGGAAAATAAGTGAAATGCTTCAGTTATATCTCAAGAAGAGATGCCCTGAAAATCAGAAATCCTGCGCTAAAGCTGGTAGGCATCGTAATTCAAGAGGCTGTAAATCACTCCGCTAGGTAATAAATCGATAAATACATTCTAAAAAGGCAATCTAAAATTAACATAGAGCCCATTATAATTAGGTCACTGTTATGGAAGATGATCACCACGCTCTGGCATTGACACTTCTTGGAGCCAATAGTGACGATCACGATGATGGTGGTGATGATTATGATGATGATGATGAGAAGAAGGAAGAGCATGGGAGGAGGAGCAGGGAAGGAAGAGCAGGAGGGGGAGGAGGAGGTACAGTGTATCATCAGTTTGTACAGTTGTTGGTCTCTGTTTTAAACCTTGAAACATTCTCGTCTTTCATTTATTTCCAGTCTGCCAGCAATGGAACCAGGACTGTTGGTGCAGTAGGAGGAGCGGACAAGTCGTCTTCTGTAATGGTCAGTTCATGCGGGTTCTTTTTTTTTCCTATGATGAATTCTTGAATTATACTGTCATGATAATCCTTTATGGAATAATCACGGACCTCTCCCTGTATATCTTTATGTTGTCCATACAAATTTCATTGCCCTTTGACGAATAAAATGATGGCAATAACAGCATAATTCCTGCGAATCAAGGTACGATGTGGCATAATTTACAGCAAATTGATTAAATTCGTACAGGATAACCTTACCAATGGTCACAACGTTATTTCTTTATATCTTTGTGTATTTACATTTTAGGTGCTGCCAATGGAGACAACCTCTAAACTGCTTTGCTCCTCATACCGGATCCTCTGTCATCTAACAGCCCCAACCCTGTCATGACACTACGCTGCTCGCTCCTAATGGTCTTACCAATGGATTAGGCGGCTCCGTAAATTTGCGCGCGTGTGCGCGCGAATTTGTTTGTGCGTGTGTGCTATCCATGGATACCTGAAATAAAGAAGTTTTAGCTACATACCTTTCGTCAAGTTTATTTCATTATTTCTATGGTTATTTTTGTCGCATGACCATTGAACTATGAATAAAAGAAACAGTGTACGTGTATCTCATGCTGTGACAGATAGAGATAGGGAAGAAACCGATACTACCGTAGAGGATTGATGTGTGTGTGTGTACGTTTTGATTTTTGTCTGAAGTTTTGATTGGTGTCTGAACCCTTCCTCATAATTGGCCCATCATTTACCGCAGATGCTACTGATACCATACGTGGTGTTTTAATGCTATAGATATTCAAAGACGTAATACAAAAAGAACAGAATAAAATAAACATGATTTAAAGACCTTCAATTTCAAATTACTCAGCATAGGGGAGCTTGTCATCTCCACAAAAAGACACACTCAATTTTAGATATATATCTTTATCATTTTCAGTGTCAATTAAGTTGAAATGAAACTATTCACTATACAATGACACTGTACATTTGCCTATGTGTGTGCATGTGCTTCTGTGCAGAGAATTCTACGGTCTTATTACACTTCAAGTCAATTACTCGCTTGAATGGCCCTTGTATATAAGTTTCATTTTTGTTATCGGGCATACCAACGAATGAATGACATACATCACAGCGAGTCACAAGAATGCTTAAACACTTTGTGCGTCAGGAATATTACAATTTCAGACACAAAAATAGACAAAGGTTAATAATGACAGTATTTCAACACACGAAACACGATCATTCAGATACAATCATCCATCTACACTCAAGTAACACTCAACATCCAGCTATTAAACAGTCAGCAGTAACGAAAAATCAGCGCATTAACGCTTGATTTCATTCGTGAAAATGTCTAAAACAAATGTCCTAAAATCAAACATATCATTTCAATTTCAACTTCAATTTATTCTCATGTTTCTCGATGGAAAATATAACAAGATAAAATAATACATGATATCTACCCAGGAAGCATGATATATTGCAAACGTAATTATAGAACATAGTGGTCAATCGATGAAAGTTGGAATCTGAGAACAATGCCAAAGAAATCTGATGGAACCTACCTAGAAGCAAGCTTGTTTCAATTCGAATGAATTTATTAAGAATTTCCTGCATTGAATATATATTACATATGAAATACAGTAATTTCTTCTTTTTTTAAGACAATAAAACATACAGTGCGTACATCCGAACATATAATCTATAGTGTCTGAACCATAAATGTGATATGTTATATAGTTTATAATTATTTTTGTATTCTAAAATCATAATAAGTATTGTTCATAGTATCATCATCATCAATGAGTTAATGTACAATAGTATATGGAAGAATTTAAAATGAATACAGAGACTCCAACTCTCCCGTTTTCGACGGGAGATCTCCCGCCGAAAACCCATTTTTGCAAAATCTCCCGTTCTCCCGCTTGAGATTTAATTTCTCCCGCCCTGGCTCTGTGTCTCCCGTTGGAAAGGATTTCTTACTTATTGCTATCGTATGTTGAAAAAAAAGCCTTAGATAGCACCAGAGAGCATCTAGAACCCTAGGAACTTTACGCTTTGTACACATCAACTTGATGTCTCCCGTTTGGTAGGGGTTTCAGGCGGAAGAATCTCCAGATCAGAAGGTGCTTTGGGTTGGAGTCTCTGTGAATATGTTTTATTGGTGGACAAATTGGTGTTGTTGTTGTTTTGTTCCAGTGTTCCACGTCTTACAAGCTTGGCTTTCTTAGTGGAACACTGTTTTCCATCGTTATGATTATTTACTTTTTTGTTGCCATGGCAAAGTGCATTGTTTCTTTTTTATGACACCATCCGTGCATATACTTCATATTGTATTTGAAAAAAAAAAATGCCTTTATCAGACGAATGTAAGACAAACTGAAAAATTGTACCACTTTGGATCATGTTTCCTTTTATCTTTTCTTTCTTTCATTTTTTTTTTTTGGATGATGGAAATAAATAAACTATTGAATTGAAAAAAAAATTGAATTGAAACATAATTGAGATATACGTGTACAGATAGAAGAAAAGAATGAGAAAAGACGTCAATTGGAAACCACTCGGGATAAAGTGAATAAAATGATCTGATTGAATTATGGCGCATGTATTGGGAGTATGAATGCAGAAGACTGTCGTCAAATAAGCATATGGCTTGAAGATACGACAAAAGATAACGAGCAAAACATACATCGTGTATACTTATCGAAAACAAAAGAAAAGAAAAAAACCCAGTGTCATTCATTGTTGAGCGGAGGTCCCAATAAAGATTAAGATGAGGAGAATGGTTACAATAAATTGACCACAACATAAAAAACTAAACTAAAAAAAAAAAAGATGAAGATAAATATACTTTGAGATATATCAAATTCTTCTCTAATGCAGGTTTGGAGGTCGAATAATTTGATGCAAGATCAAACATGAAATTTCTTGCCGACAAATTGGAGGCATTCTTGCCTGCCTGGTTGGTATAGGATATTACACAAAAGGGAGTTGCGACGTGAACGGCTGTTTAGGGACAAATTCACTATAGATGCGTGTAGTGATGTAAAGAGATTTTCAACAAATACTCAGAAACGATATTCTTCCTTCACCCCTTGTCTGTAAGTAAAGTTTGTATCTTCATATCATGTTTTAATCACAGTGAACGGCAATTTGTCTACAAAATTTTCCCTTCTGGCCAGTATACACGTAGGACGAGACGGCCCGAAAGAAAAAAAAAAAGAATCTTTCGTATGGTACAAAAGAAACTGACCAATCTCTCAGCTGATTAAAGTCATTCGTATGGGCTATTATACAAATGATGCACAGGACAGAGTGGATCGGTGAGAATTGGATGCGCAAGTTTAACTTTGGAACTGTTTAAACCCACGAGCGTAGCGAGTGGGTTTTAGACTGTTCCAAAGAGAGTATCCAATTCTCACTGATCCACGAAATAGGCCTGTGCATCATTTGTGTTATAAAAAGGGCCCGTAAATTCATGAAATACAACCGTTTTCCTCATCATGCATCCGGTACACCTACAACACTATACAAGACTTGAGTCATGCGTTCGGATTTTACCGGACGCATTGTTCAGTGTGGATCAGCTGACCAATCAGATTGCAGAGATTCTAAAGCCCATTTTATAAGGGTCATAATCTCATTCACTCTGGTTTAGGTCAGTATGCATTTCATTGCAGCGTCTTTTCTTGAAATATCTACCACCAGTTACTTTGTCCGAGACATCGACAAAATCCATAGATGAATGTAATGCGGGTTAACATGGCCTTATTGTGCTTGAAAAAAAAAAGTCAGGTTGGATTTTGAAAGAGGATATAATTTAACAATGCCAAGAGGTACACGAAGATCGAGCTCTCCAAGAAAAGTGAAAGAATCACTCGCGGTAAGGGTTAACGAGAGGCCAAAGTATCCCTCCTGATCCCACAGGGAGATTTTGTGTTCTCAGACCCGAAATTCAGCGTTTTGGTGTACACTTTTTGGTAAAATTTTTGATATTTCTTCAACCCAAAAAGGAAGAAAAGTAAATATCAAAGTGGTTCGAATCTCACGAGCGCAGTTATGAGCACGATAGTGCCAAAGTGTTTGGTCACTGGGAACGACCCTTACTGAAGATCTAAATTTGATATCAGAGAGGCTTGTTTTCAATGAACCGAAACTTAATCCAAACGAATGTGAATTTATAGTTATGAGACCTAAGCGTAATGTTATTTTCTAACATGACTGTTATTTTGAATGATGAAAACATACCCAGAGTGTCCTCTTGTAAATATGCTGGTATGTCTTTATGCGAGAATCTGGATTGCAGATTACATATAACGGCAGTGTGCAGAAAATGTTTTCCAATATTTCAATATTTCTAATTTCTGTTAAAGAGAATCTCTAATCTTAATTCGCAACAACAATCACTTACACTGTAAAAACATCGGTGTTAGATTTAACACCATGGGTGTTAAATCTAACGTCGATCAAACTTCAATAGAGGACCACACCCACAGGTGTAGAAAATGTATTGTGACGGTGTTAAAAAGTGTTCGCCTAGCACTTCGTGGTGTTAATTTGACACTGTGACGGGTGATATTTTTTACACTGCGCAAGAGTTAATTCAATAATGACACCGCATGGTGTTGATTTGATATTGGTCATGGTGTTGGTGGAGTTAATTTCAATGGCATAACACCCGTCCAGCTTCAATAGGGGACCACACCAACTGGTGTTACTGTGGTGTAAATGTATTTACATTTTTTTTTTCAAAAATCAAGTATTTTATCGGAAAATTCTTTATCGTGTTGTTGAAGTTCAAAATTAACAAGAAGTGCAGTAACTAAGAAACTATTCAAAAAACAATGTCAAATTTTGAAATGACACCCGGAGGTGTTAATCTAACACCATGAATGAGCACCGGAAATTTAACACCAGCTCGGTGTTTCATATTTAACACCTGACTTTTTGCAGTGTATCTTTTATAAAGTTATGATACAATGTCATATCAATTACTGTGACTCAGTATATTGCAATGCAGGTGTAATTCTTTTAGGAAGCTGCAAAATCGAGGCTTGAAAGCAGTTCTGAGCCTTGCTCATCTCGTTTTCAATTGTACATTATACTGTCTTCAGCTGGATAATATTGATATGAGATTTGGGAAGAGAATAGCGGCTATGACGTAAAAGATATCTAGTTCTTGCTCTCCTAAATTTCTTTTAGATAGATTTAATATCATTAATGTGCCCTATAATATCAGAGGGTCCGGTCGAGATCTTCTTTTACCTAAAGCTCGGACAAATCTAATGGTTAGAAGTTTACCTTTTAGAGGGGTTAATGTTTGGAACACGTTACAATGTAAAAAGAGCGGTGTTAGATTCAACACAATGGGTGTTAAATCTAGCACTGATCAAGTGTCCATAGAGGACCACACCGACAGGTGTACAAAGTATATTTTGATGGTGTTGAAAAATGTTCACTTGGCACTGTGCTGTTGATTTGACACTGTATAGCTTGTGACATTTTGACACTGCGCTGGTGTTAATTCAACAATGACACTACTTGGTCTTCGTTATTATTGGTGTTAATGCATATGGTATAAAAAAACTTTATCGGAAAGTCCTTGTTCGTCATATTGAAGTTCAAAATCAACAAGAAAAAAAATAATTTATTTTCTATCTAAAAATTAGTTTTATATTTTGAAGTAACACTAATGATTGTTAATTTAACACCGCAAACATGGCAAATGAGCATCAGAAATTTAACACCAGCTTGGGGTTTCATATTTAACATCCCAATTTTGTGCAGTGACCTATGTATCTGAAAGAAACAAGTAATCTTGAATCTTTCACATCTCTCCTTCAAAGAAATAAATCGTACTTTTGGGAATTTTTAGGCATATATGAATAATATACGCATGATTGCATATTAATGTTAAATATATTTTGTGTTATTCAAATTCATGAAATTCTTCCGTCGAGATCTTTTCATTGCAACTGATTGACAACTTGCCCTACATCGACGTAAATTTTTTGTGTATCTATATGTACATGAAGGACATATACGAGATCATGAGATTTTATCTGTTGCTTCACTTTTTACCCTGCAATATCATTTTTGTTACTGTATAATGTTGTGTGTAAACATACCGTCCCCTCTAGCAAGAGGCAAAACACTCTGTCCCTCGGATAGGACATAAAATGGAGGTCCCGTGTATGAGAGAGACACAGCTCATGCACGTAAAAGATCCCGCTTCATTCATTCATCGCAAAGAGCAGGGTGTCTAACCCGGTGAAGTGGTCCCACCCCACAACCAACTGGACCCCATGGAAGACCAGCTTAGTGTAGCTGAATATGGGCTATCCAGCCATCTTCACAGATGGAAAATGAACAACAACAACAACAACAACAATTTGTATAAGCTCCTTCCCTTGCGGAGACATCCAATATGAGCTCCCTCGTGGAGATATTATATTGTATATTTGATAATAAATGAATAAATAAATAGATTTATTTTTTGATAGGGTCCAATTTTTTATTTTCTTCTTTTCTTCAAATCAACAACAACCACAACAGGATAAACGATATATTTCTGTGCTTGTATTTGATAAAAGAAAATGATCACTTTTACACAAATCTCAATGTATTCCATATTTTACAGCTCACGTGTTCCATTTGTTCCTCTATTCACGATGGGTTGATTTAACATTCAAGAGCAAAAAAAATAAAAAATAAAAAAATAAAAAAATCTTGTATTAATTGGTGATAATATCTCCTTTGAATTTAAGGCCTAATTGTAGAGAGCTATAACATTACCACAGCTCCATTTAGATGATAGCGCTGCATTTAAATAAAAAAGGGGGAATAAATTTAAGGAAATCGTAACACTTCACAACATGATGAAACTCGGTCACCCATGATGATATTTCCTACGAAGCCATCCCGTCGAGGGTTCATCATGGAAGCTACCGATGATGGCTCATGCTGACTTTCACTTAATACAAGTCATCTGTTTTAGTTTATGTGTGACATTGTATGTTGCTCTTTCTCACACCTTGTGTTCATGTGTTCTTTCTTGAAGTTTCTAAAAGGTCACCCATTTTTTTTTTATTCATTCCATATTCCACGTTAAGGAAGAATGGGCGAATTGAGCGATAAATCTATATCAATTTCTCAGAAAACACAGATGTTAATTTGAACAAAGTGACTAGGAAGAATTACACTTTGAGAAATCCTGATGGAGTTTTGAATATCATTATTTTCTATTCTTATCATTTGATTTGATTTTAGTGCTAACAAAACAGCAGGGAAATAGGTCTCCGAGTTGCCCATCAAAATATTATCAAACGCCACCAGGACCTTTTGCGTTCAAAAGGTAACATATTTTGTTGAGGAAAGAATCTCTTTTGATTAATATGACCGTCCGTTCATAAACCATCTGTTATATAGCAACTTAGTACAGGTTTCCGGGTCAAGGCTGGAATCACTTTGTAACTACATAAGAATCGTGGCAAAATCATCTCTTGATTAATGCGATGACATCATTGTAATGAAAGGAATTGATAGAAGTGCACTTTAAAGATGTGTAGACCGAGAAGTCGCGAAAATAAAACCACCATAAGCTAATGAGGCTTAATGATTGAATAATAACAGGTGGTCCTAGTGAGAAAAGCGGCATGATCCAGTACTGTTAGCTTCCTCAACCACACCATGACAGCATGAGATGAGAAACACCGCCATATGCTACCAAGTTCCCTTTCCTTTTCTTCAAATTGTAAGGCATTAGATTGTGTATGACAGCATTTCGGCTTAACCCTAACAGGGCCATGATTACTGAATACAGTCGACTTCAAATAAAGTGCTTTTACTTGAGATAGTGAAAGACTTAATTAGTTTTCGGAGGCCAATGTCTGATAACATCAGAACCTGCCTGGTAATGTGTAAAAATTTCCTATAAATACGGAAGAGGGAGCAGGCAGATATCGTTCATCGAGATTCTCAGAAGACACCACACAACACCTTAAGCCTCCAACCGGTAAGTACCAATTCTTTCCAATCAGATTTTTCTTTCTCGCAAAAAAAAAAAAAAAAAAAAGCAGCTATCCTCTCAACAGACGTTATTCGATAGATACATGAGCTACGGTACATATAGTACACAAAACCTGACAGTAAACATAAAGGTAAACGATATTCAAGAGCTGGTGAAAATTTAGTTATGGAATGCAGTGGAGTTTGTGGAAATGACAAGTAAACCGCATAGTCATGAACTCTCTTCAACTGCATGAACATAATGATTTTATTTACATATTCGTTTGGTTTCTGTACAAGTATTTCAAGAAAGATCCTCTCTCTAGTGCAGGTCAAAATTCATAGGAACAACTTATATTCGTTTTCAAAGTAATAAATATCATTGAAAAGGAGTTGTTATAATGGGCAAAAGATCCGCAGATTCTATTTCCCATGAACTTTGTGAGCTTTCAGTAATTGATATCAGTCATCGTACATGTGGATTCCATACAAAGATTTTAATTTTATGTTTTCTTTTCATATTCAAGCCTCGTTGAGGTGGAGGGACACAGGATTATCAATGTCTTGTAGGCAGGGAAATTACATGATGCTATTTAAAACGCAACGGTCTAAGTGCTCCTTTCCTATTTTTCTTCAAAACTTTACGAGCGACTGCAAAGAAAGCAAACCTAAAAACTTGTAGATTGAAATCTCCGTCCCAACAGTCATGATTGTCTGTAGAAATTAATGTGCATTCAAATTGTCGATTATCACGTCTAATTACAAATCAATTGCATTGATTTTCTACTTGCTTACATTTTGGCCATTCTTTTTTATCATGACCTGCATCTACTCTTTGCGCATCTTGTTCTTTAAGCACCATCTGTAAGAAGCAGATAAAACCAAAATGGCCAAGGCTCTGTTCTTCGTTCTTGCCGCTCTTCTCTTCGTCGCCGCCCTCGCCGAGGTCGAGATGGACGAGCAGGCCGAGCTCATCGACTATTTCATGGCCGAGAAGAGGGGAATGGGAAGGAACATGAGGAAATACAAGTGTGAGTAAAATATTGTATTTGTTGCCAACACTGCAATAGGGAATGTGTATTCCCTTATCGCTTTGGGCTTTTTGCCATAGTTAAAGTGATTTATTTCAGAGAAGATCCCTGCTTATTTTAATCAAAAACCTTCTTGAAACACTGTCACCTCACTACTGTCAGATTAAAAGTCCTGGCTCTGACTGTGAAACGAAATGAACATAAGATGCAAAAAACGGAATGTGGGAATTTTGTCAGAGGGTATCATGCTAAATTAGATGGGGTTTTTTTTTTTCACTCTTAAGTTACTTGAAATGTAAATACCAATCATGTGTTGCTGAAGGAGTGGGGAAATTTCCACGGAAACACAAGTTTTTAAGACTGGACCATTCACATAGTGCTGAGAAAACGACGGAATGCAATAATTCTTCGGTGGTCCTAAGATTACATTTATCCTCTATTCTGTTTAATTTGAAGGATTTTCTACCATCTAAACGAACATAGATAACACTGTACTTCTGTTTGATAGGACTCATGTTGATCCATGTATACCTGAAACAATCTCGTCTCTAATTTCCAGTCTGCCAGCAATGGGACCAGAACTGCTGGTGTAGCAGGAAGAGTGGAAAGGTCGTCTTCTGTAACGGTAATTATTTTTTTAGGTGATCCGAGTATCCTCTCGGATCACCTTCTGTATCTGTACTGAATCTTTCTTCTTTCTTTGTTTCTTTCTTTATTTCTCCTCAAAAGTTGTGCAGAGGTTAGCTCAGAAAGTGCATTGCCATTCAATGTCAAACTTATACCATATATGTATCATGTCGCAAAGACGACAGCGCAAGTAAAATCATAGTGATCAGTCGACCGTGACGTCACTATGACGTCATTATATGAAAACACATTTTCATGCATATCTCATTAATGGAATCGAATATTTCAATGAAATTTACGTCACATATATTTCAAGTCAAGCGAATTCTACTCATATTCTCAAAATTCATTTTTATCTCAAAATGCGCGCGTACGCGCGCGTTGAAATATTTGTATGCTCAAATCGAGCTCAAAATTGTTTTGCACACGTTTCAGACCATTTGGAGCATTTTTTTGAAAAATTGAAAAAATTGGACGGACGCGTACGCGTGCGCACATATTCGCACGCACAGCTAATATGAAATAGAAATTTTCAATTTTTTCACACGGATCGGATGTCCGAAATGTCAAGGAATATTTCTACCAAGTTTCAAGTCGATCCGATTCAATATGACGTCATACGGGCCCGTCAAATTCAAAATTCCGCGCGTGCGTCAATGGGGATACACAGTGCAACTATGCCAAAAAACCGTCAATTTTAAATCGGATTTTACTCATCAGGATGGACCCCCCATTTTCTTGACATATTCTGAAAGCTGATGAGTTGTACATGTCATTTCATGGGCTGGCTATGCTGGCAAAATGATTAAAAGATATCAAATTTCTTAATAAAGTAAAAAAAGTAGATTTTCAAAATGACGTCATCAAATTTCAAGTTTGCTCGAGCGTATCTCACTTATCCTTTGCTAATTTTCACCTAAATTTTAATATATTGTAGCTTATGAAATGCTCTTTCAGAAATATAATTACACAATTTTGATTAGATGACGACATCACCTCGAAAAAAAGGATTGAAGGTAACCTTGTCAAATTTGACCAGTTTACGTGTAATCTCTATGGGAGTGCAATTTTTATGGAAATGAAAATTGACATGGCTATCTTTATCGTGCACTAGCTCACTTATGCTTCGATGAATTTCTCTAAGATTTTAATATGTTGTAGCTGAGACGTAGGGCTATCGCGAATGTGCCATTCGTTATTTCATACATTGTCTGGATCACGTGAAAAAACTTGGTTGGAATCAAAGCTTATCTTCGATGTATTGTAATTTTTCTTTCTTTTTACAACTTTATGTGCAATAACTCAAGAAAAACATACCCTATCACCACCATATTTTGCACAAGTTTAGTTCCTGTCACGAACATTATTTCATAAAATAACAACTACTTGATCAGACGCCATCTTGGGTATGTAAATTAGGGTCAAAGGTCATAGATGTTTCATCCTGTATCTTGGTGAATACTTGTTTTATCTTTCCCATATTTTGCACACGTAAAGACCATGTTACAGGGATCATTTCATAAAATAACCACTTTTTGCTCAGATGCCATCTTGTCTGTGCAAAGTGGGGTCAAATGTCATATGTACTTCTTTTTCTATCTTCGCTATGACGTATTATCTCTATGGGAGGGAATTTTTTAGATGTGAAAATTGACATGACTCTCTTTATCGAGTACTATCTTACTTATGCTTCGGTGAATTTCTCTCAGATTTTAATATGTTGTAGCTGAGACTTTGCACTATTAGGACTCGAATCATTGATTAAAAAAAATCGGATCACCTTAATTTGTCAGTGATGACAAATTACAATCTCTAGTCATTTCTCTCGTTGTTTATGAATTGTCGTATTCCGATCTTCATGGAGCAGAGACGTATGGCATGCTCGATTTAGACTTCTATACTTTTGTAGCTCCAATCAGTGATAGCGTACAATTATTTCTTCCGTCTGCCATTTGTTTATAGCATAAAATCCTTGATAATCTTTGAAAACTGAGCACACAAAATGCATGTTATATCCGCTAGCTTATCATCAGAGTGAGGGCTGTCAAGTGTCCAGGCACAACCGTTTGAAATTCTTGAGTCACAATGTGGAATAGAATTGAAATACGTCGATCAATTGATCAGTTTACCGCGAGCATTATATTTTCATGGTTCAAACTATATTTTTCATTTATAAAGTTTTGGAAGGTTTATGTAACATTAATGCTCTTTAACAAACATTTCTTTGGTCTATCACTGAGGATAGTCTTGTTGATGGCCGTGACAAATCGAAAACATACCAATTCATTTCAGTGCAGTACAGTACATAATTATAATCAATATGTAACCATGGCATTATTGACAATGAATGAGCTTAAACCTTTTATGAATATTGTAAATGTGCACAGATTTTACAAGTTTTCTTTCAAAGGACATCAAAATATTTTAGTCTCTCTTGTGAGCTAAAGTCAAATAGAAGAGATCGCTACAACTGTATAAGGATTCTGTAATGTTTGTTCTAAAAGAAAACCAAACATTTATATCTACTTTATCAATTCACTGAATTATTTTTATAGTTGATTAACGTGCAACTGCAATATCAAGGTAAAGGGAAATTCTACAGACATCTGTGGTTTAAAGCTTATCAGGAATTGTGTTTCGGATTTTTTTTCTCTCTCTCTCTTTATGATGTAAGGAGGCAAATAAAACTCGGGAGCCGCAGTTATAAGGTTCACTTTTCCTAAATCAGCATGCTATACCCTGTGCTTCAGAGGTGAAGTTTAATCTCTTACCGTAAAATTGGTATATGTTAATACAGAATAATCTTTCATTGTCATAGTTTGACGCTTGTACACGTTCATCTTTTCTTCTTTATGTACAGGAGCCGCCAATGGAGACAACATTTAAACTGTCTCCATCACCTGAACCGGATCCTCAGTCTTCCACTTGCCCCGACTCTGTCACGACGCGTCCAAATGAGCCTCCACGTGGATTAGGCAGATTTTTAGATTGAATGAATTAAACGGTCTGCCTATGTATGTGCGTCTTATCCATACTTGCGTCTTATCTATCTGGATATGAAATAAAGAGATTTTAGCTACATTAACTCCATTCGCTTTTATTGTTCTGTAATTACTTTTGTGAAGTGATTGAATATTGGGGGAAAGAGGGTACATTTGTCTCAAAGCGAACAGGAGAGAAAGACAATTGTACAGAGACATGAGATGTGCACATTGCCTTTAGTGATCGTGTAATGTTATACTGAGTTTATGGTATATATATATATATATATACATATATATATAGCAATAATGTCACAACAGAGGAATGCATTAAATGCCAATCTTGATTTAAAATAAAAATCCGAATTTTCGGGGGTCCTCCCCCTTCGTCAGGGATGACAATGCGAATGAATTTTCACAGTGATATTAACAGAATGATTGGCATTTAATGCATTCCTCTGTTGTGACATTATTATTGCTATTTCTAGTACTGCCAATACGCGCAGCAACTACAATATATATATATATATTCATATATATATATATATATATATATATATATATATATATATATAATGTGTTTGTTAGCTAGTTGTGATCGTGAATTATTGTTCGGAGGGAATCTCGTCAAAGCATAGGCTTGGATGTAGGCATGCAACATACTTCAGCTGTACTTATACACACTAGATTGAGATAAATATCAATTTTTGCATTATATTTTCAATTTCCAACAGTACACTCCTTCAAAATGTCCGTTTTTACGGACATAGGGTCGTTAACACGCACACACACACATACAAACACACGAGCGCGCGCGCATATACACACAAAAGTACAATTGTAGAATCAAACAAAATATAATGATATTCGTCTGATCCGTTATGTTATCAAAAGTGACTGATATTAAATATGGCCTCTCCACTCAATCTGTAGTTCAATTTCAATTCAATTTCAATTTTCACAAATCATAGATAGTTTGTTCGAATTGCTGGCACGAGAGGAATTGTGTGTATGTGTGTAATTGAGTGTGTGTCTGTTTGTGTGTGCGTGTTATCGTATATTACTTGTTATCAGTGACAACTGCCACATTTCTATGACAAATTTGCTCTCAGCCAATCAGATGAAAGGATTTTTGATAGCTTGTTACATTTATGACAACTTGTCACTGATGACAAGTTTTATGAAACGGGCCCCTGGTTACACTTCGTTATTCCAAAGGTTCGTAATTCCCAAAATGAAAGTATTTTCATAAATCCAAAACTGAAATAAATGTTCTTATTCTTAAGATGAAAAAATGAAAAAAAAAAAGTTCCTTTTCCCAGAGCTTCCCTTACCCCCAAAAAGAAGTAAGTTTCGAATTTCCGAAGGTGCGTTCGTAAGCACTATTCTTTTTCATTTTCGGATTAACGAACATTTGAAATAACGAATCTTATTTCATTTTCGGATTAACGAACATTTGAAATAACGAATCTTATTTCATTTTCGGATAAACGAACTTTCGATATAACTAACGTTTTTTCCCCCATTCTAAGACTGACGAACATTCGGCCAAATGAAACTTCAGAATAACGCTACAAATATTCATATTAACGATCCCATTTTCATTGTCATTTCATTTTTATTAACAAACATAGTTATGAATGTTTGATAGGGTTCTTAGCAATGACAACGTAAGAGAAAATAAGATTGCTCTCTCCTTATATCCCACTTCGTCTTTCTTTCTCTCTGTCCCTCTCTGTCTATCTATCACTCCCTCTCTCTCTCTCTCTCTCTCTCTCTCTTTATCTCTCCCTCTCTCCCTTTCTCCATCCTTTTTTTCTAACTTCATATTTCTGTCTGTTTTCTTGTTACCTCTCCGACTAAAGATATTCAGACAGATGTCTGGTGCAGCAACCATGACCGAAGTAGACTGTGACGAGTGATGAATGTCTCTAGTCATTGCTTAGCGTGTGCGTGTAAGACCTCAAAACATTCCATGTCTTCCTTTCAAGTTGGTCTCGCAAACTCAATTTCATATTTCATTCTGAGTCATTCGTTTCGCTTAACAGGAAAGAATATCTATTTTATCTTTTGGAACTATTTTCATATTTTTCTTGCGTAATATTTTGTTTCCTCGTGACATGAACCTCCTGCTCTTTACAGCACCAATGAATTATTTGAAACAAACAAACAAATAAACAAACAGACAGACAAATATTTTGAGATTGATCACAATTACCAAATAACCTTGACTGGAGGGCTAGCCAAGAAAGATATATTTTGAGCAATTTGCATGTAAAAAAAAAAATGCAAAAGACTGGAGAAGTATACAGAAGTAAAAGAAACGGTGATTCAGCAAACTCATCTTTTTAGGACAAGGAGAGAAAAACTATGAAGAGAGAGAGAGTAAGAGAATCCAGATCTAGGTGCAATAGCAAAATGGTAAATGCAATTAAAAAAAAAAAACATTCAGAAGAATTGTTATTTTGCAACGTATATTTGAAATAAGCAGCACATACAGGTGAAGTGCATATTAGCTTTAAATCGCCAATATTCAGATATTCAGATATTATTGGAGAACTTAAAACGTGTTCTCTGTTAAAGAACAACTGCTCGTTTTACAAGTTAGCACAGCCCGTTGAAATTAATTTATGTTTTTTTAACGTTTAGGTTTTGCAGTTCATTGTTTCCTGAGTTGAGTTGAAAAGAGGTTTTTGAGCGTTTTTTTTTTTTTTTATATTTTATTGCAAAAATAAAGTGAATGAATTTTCACTTAAATCGATCAGATTGAACTTGATGCATGAATGAAATGCATTACGTTGTCATAAGGTGTTTAAAAAAGAAATAGGAAGAAGCAACTTAAGTGCACCTTTACAAGCAACCTATGAAGAGGGAAATTCAGATAAATTATATTATCGTCACTTCGAACCATCATACCATTTCAGTGACATCAGAAAGCTTGTTAAGGAAAGAATGACTACTGCTACGTGCAGACACAAGGACTGCAAACCTTCATTTTGTTAGTTTCAATGTATTGTGATGTTTTGGGGTTCGCAATGGTGAAGTAAGCGGGGGAAAGGGCGGAATTTTCTAAAACATAATATTCACGATATTCGTAATATTTTTTTTCGCACAAACCAGAGGCACATTAATGACTTGATGACATGATTACTAAGGTGTATTTAGGTACAATGTAAAGATCATATCTAATGGTTGCGACAAATGCCTGAATTTGATAAAAACACGAATAACTTACAACTCCATAACTTCTTAACCCGATTTTGAGGACCGTCGTACAAGTCTGCTTTTTCTGATTTTGCTCTTTGCATTGTAAATCTGCTTTACCATGGTGTGGCATTGCGTTTTAAATCATTTTGCTGTTTTGTACATCTGCAATTTGTCCCATTACTTACTTCAATCCATAAAATAATGACAAGAATCATATAAACCCATAGATTATCAACCATGTCTAACGTTTTTCTTCCTAAAGATCTGAAGTGAAAGTCATTGATTTTAAGGGCATAATTTACGATTTGCAGATGAAACAAAAACCCAGCACTAGTGCTTTAAAATAGTTGTCAAATGTGAGTTAGGGATTATAAACAGCCAATGTAAAAATAAATAAATAAATAAATAATCAATGTAAGTATTATTAAATATACAAAATGTGAACGATAGTTAAAATAAAAATGTTTCCAGACTAAACCGTTTACAGTTATGGTTTAATGAGAAAAATAATGATATTTCCATGTATTTTAGGCTTTATTGAAAAAAATATGGTGGTAGGATGTTTTGTGACACAACTGACCTACACATATTCATCAAAAGTGATATCTTGAATTTCTTTTTTTTTTTAATCACTGCTCCCAAAGGTAGACATGACCTTTAATTTAATTATGCTCCTTTTCCATGACATTCTGGGGAACATTGAAGGGGAGTTTGACTTGTAATCCTGGTCGTGATGTTATGATGACCGCGAGAAACATTTTCAGTGCTCGGAGAGATGACAGTAATTAAAAATTACAAGGTGTCATCATCAGCCATCTCATTCGAAATATCAATTTGACCATAATTCAGTGCGATAGCCACGTGATTAGCAGATGTGTGCTCGGCGGGTCAGAAACTGTGGCGTCAGCAGAGCGGGAAATTATTTTCGCTTTGACCTTCTATGTAGGCCAGACTCGCTTGATCGATAGACGGGTCACAATTAAGTTTTGATCAAAATGAATGCGAACATTGAACGATAACAGCTTTGAAGAAAAACGGTTTGAAGACGATGCATGTAAAGGAATGACGAGAGTTGTAATGCTGTACACCGAAAGCAATCCAACTTCTATCTTTTTTTTTCTTTTTGAGAAATGTTTGTACCTGACTGAGACATCACATATAACAATTCTTTGACACTGCTCTTTCGTGAATAAGCTTAATGGCTCAGCATTTCGTTTAATCATGTTAATGATCTTAGTTTGAAATATCGAAAGGCTCCACACTGTACTCGGATTATTCAAAACAAAGCCATCTTTTCAGGGATCATACCTCCTAAACAAAAAGAAGGAAAGTGCAAGTGCATTTTATGCATTTACAGATATACGTGTAATCATCTACATGATATAATTTTCATATCCGCGTTGTAGTTAGATTTGATTGGTATTCAGCACTTCAGCATCAATTACAAACAGACAAAACCATGCAAGCAACTCATTTTGTCTTCATTATTTAAGTTGTTACGACACATTCATTTTTCCATCAGGAAGATGCATTGTATGAAAGCATCATATCTCAAACCGACATTTGAGTTTTGTCTCTTTAACGGCTGCGTCACACAAGAGCGTATCGAGCCAACAAATGCCCCCCAAAAAAATCAAAAATTTGAAGATACTTTCGCATCCGTTGCTAATACTAAAGTATTTGAACTTCGCAACATGCTTCACGTTCTTTGTATCCATTAGCTACTAGTATTCGTTATATTGCAGCATAATGTTCATCAAAAACTTAGTGCGCCCTGGATTTATACTACATGTCATCCTATTGTTATTCAACGTGGTTGAAGATGAACGGGTTGAGTACGTGGTTGCTAACAGATATGGCTTTTATAGACCTATTTGGTTGTAAAACCCTGCATATAAATCATGCCATTTCTGACTGAGGGCTTCCAAAAGAAGGGAAAAAAAGGTATCAATCGATTATGCAATGAGTCACGTGCACTATGTCAATGCATAAAGTAACTATTATCACAGGCATATTGAAGCCCCCCCCCCCCCCCACCAGTATGGCTGAAATAGACATTTAAAAAACAGCACCGAAATCAAACAGGTCTATAATTTTAATGTAATTGTAAACATGGTAAATGCTAATGCAGTAATTATCTCTTTAAACAAAATGCGCACTACGTAAAGCATTCTAGTTATAGTAAAGCAACAGTAATAGAAATAGTGAATGGTCATGAGTGCAATGGGATAAAGGTTTCTTCTTAAAAAATCTTTAAATCAATTAGTATACAACATTTAGTGGCGCTTTTACACCTTCCAGCTAGAATATTGCACTGCACAAACATGACATTATAATGACGTTAAATGTTGATACTACTTTATGTACGTGTAGCACATCATCCCCTTAATAACTTCTTACTCATTATTAAACAGAGAAGTGCAAATGAAATCTCTGAAACTGTTATTCTTTTTTTTTTTCCTTGTAGAAGTTTCTCAACAGTATATGGTCTGAATCACATGTTCTGTCGAAATCTGCAATATTGTTAATTCGGTCCTAGGCGATCTGATCGTCCCATTGGTTGGCGATTCTAGCAGCACACCAGGCGTGCTTAGTGACGCGAATCTTGCTCAAGGGATCTCGCTCTGGCTGTGGCCACGCGTGTCTTTTCTGTCTACAAGAAAAGTTATTTTCAAGCAATCGCTGTTGTAGAAACAGGATTCCTTTACACCGACGTTCACATCTAAAAATCAATTCGGTTTAACATTCGATGCAAATCATTTTTAAGATGCTTTTTGCTACAACGAAATAGACCAGTTTTCTTTTCTTTTTTTCTTTTTACATTTTATGCATACCTTTTTAACAAAAGGTTGTTTCTGACAATAACAAAATTTGCTCGAGTTTGCCCGACATTGCGACAACTAATGCAAACTAGATCTCAAGTACGTGTAAAAGTATAAAGTAGGTTGGTGATAGGTCATTGGAGAAAGAAATATCCATAGATTTTAAGCGTATGTCACAAGCATACTGTCAAAAATTTGTGAGCCCATTGCAAAACAAGAGAAAGTGAGATCATTGATCAGCTTGAAACCTTTACACCTTTACACCTACGTTCACATCTAAAAATTTATTCAGTATAACAGTCCATGCAAATCAATTTAAGACCGTTTTGCGACAACAAAATAGACCAGTTTTCTAAAATGTTTTTTAGAAAAAAAAAAAGAACGATTTTAAGCGTATGTCAAAAGCAAACTGTCAAAAATTTATTAGCCCATTGCAAAACAAGAGAAAGTGAGATCACAGATCAACTTGAAACCTTTACACCGACGTTCAGCTTGAAACCTGATCTCAAATGCAAATGACCATGCTAACAGTGCATAACCTTTTTATGAAGAATTGTAGTATTTCATCCCAAATGCCAATTTGATATTCGTGATCGCTGGAAACTCTCATCCTCCATCATACACAAATCTTTATTTCAAAAAAGTGAAAATAGTACTTTGTGAAACTGACCAACCATCTCTTTCATTTGATTTCCGATTTGAAAATGACACCAATTAATATTATCACTGTCAGCGATATGAGCTTGAGATGCGGGATGTCAAAGAAGAAACAGAAGGAGAAGAGGAGGAAAAAAGAAGAGGAAACTGATGGAAGAGGATAAAAAGAAGAAGAAGATTAGGTCAATGATGATGTAGGTGAAGATGTTGTCCAATAAATCTTACCAACAAGTAGCGCGAAAGTGTGAAACTCTTTTAAGGTTATTGGGAGCACTAGTCTGTGACGCGTTTGAGTGGCGCAAAACGGCGTAAAATGCTGACGATAAAGGCAGAGCATGCCACAACAGTTTAATTACGTCACTTGTTCACAGTGGCCAAAAATGTCATGAGACGTGAACCATACTTGAATGCTGCTGTACCTGGGGGTAACTCCAACAGCTTTGACCCTGCGGGACAGCTGCCACCAACTTGTTCGCGATCCATTTAACCCACTTACTGTCAGATAAGCATCCTCCTTCAAGACTTTGTACATCTCGCTGTCTATTCTGGGAGACGGTGACATGGTGATGGTTAATCGCCGAATCGCTTTGTTGCTTCGTGCTAGCTCGCGATGTGTATAAATACAGGTTAGAAGCGCTGGTAGAAACATTATCTCCTGTTTTCATCGATTCAGAAACATCCACTCCTCGTGCAAGGTAAGACTGAGGACATTCAATTCTTCAATCTTTCTTAAATAGGGATAATCACTAGTTTTGACGGCTGCAAAACTTACGTGTTTTTTTTTTCTTTTAATTTGTGTCTCAACGGTCAATCTATGTTCTTAATCTTCACGATAAGACTTATTTGTATTTTTTTTCTCTCCTTATTAATGTTTTACCTTTAATTTCTTTATCTTCTACATTCAGCATGTGTCATGTATAACTGGACGTAGCGCAATGTGTCTGTGCAACAAAATTTCTTATCTTTAATGTCTCTGAAGATCTGAAGATTCTACAAAGGGCTTTATACAGTTGTGCTTTCCAAACTTTCGTCTTCTTTTGATAAGACATACATTGGGAGAAATTCATTAATTTCCTTTGAGTGACGAAAAAGTGCAATGCTTTTATGGTAGGGATCTGCCTATTTGATTTTGTCAGTTGGAGCAGGACAGCTCTGTTGTGTATTAATGTGTTCATCTGAACGATGCAAATTACACGTTGTAGAAGCTCTGCTTTTAATAGGCCTTACTTTATCTTTTCTCGAAATTCCTACAGAACCAAATCAACCATGGGCAAGGCTCTGTTCCTCGTTCTCGCCGCCGTCCTCATCGTTGCCGTCGTCGCCGACTTCGACTTCGAAGACGACGAGACTGATCTCTTCGAGTTCGAGAAGAGAGGATCGATGATGAACAAATACAGATGTAAGTCTTGTCGATGATATATTCCGCTCTTTAATCATAACTCTTCAAGCTAATCTTAACGACATATTATGATTGCTTTGATTTTCATTGTTATATTATCATTAAATTGAATTGCCAGGACAAAACATTGCATACATTTTGATATAACATATTCACGCAAATATAATCGTATATTCATGTAGGCCTCCTTCTATTTTCTTACTAATAAGTGGGTCACATGGTAGACTTGTTTCCCACACTTACGCATTAACAGAGCCATCAAGGTTCTAAGTTGAGCCATACTTAGACGCATAGGCCCATCCAATTACGAAGAATATTTTTTAAATTTTCTTTAATTTACTTAATTTTCTAATAATTCATACTTATTGTCCCTGATGACTCTCTTTTATGACGTCACAGTAGAGCTGGGATTAAAGGTCATGATGAAATATAACCTTGTTTCTCTGACCTCTGACCTTATCTCTACAGTCTGCAAGCAGGATGGAAACAACTGCTGGTGCAACAAGAGGACAAGGAAGGTCGTCTTCTGTAATGGTGAGTAACTTAAAGCACTCTACCGTGGAATCTCGTTATAACGAGCTGTTTGGGACCACTGATATTTACTCGTTATATCAGATATCTCGCTACATAAGGGGTAAAGACAAAAAGTATATAAAAGGAATGTTACCTACCATATAACTTGTTATATCACATATCTCATCATATCCGGCATCATTTTATGGAGTCTCCACTGTATGTATGTATGTAGGCCCTGCTCTGACTTTGTGCGCTATGATGAAGAATGTTCCGATATGAAATGCTCATCTTCGACAATGATTTCAAGGATAAGTTATTGTGGATTCAATACAAAGGATACTATACTGAAGGTTAGCTTCCATCTGCATCTGTAGATGAATTTGAACCGAAAAGTTATGATTTGTGAAATCTTACTTTGGGTCATTTCCTAAGTTTTTTTTTTCCCCCATAGAGGCCATCATATCAAAGTGATTTGTAAAACTGAAACGCATGATCTGAAAGCATTGTTCGATTACTTTCATCACACTTCATCAAGAGAATATAGGCCCTACATCAACTTTCATTTTCTACCTACATTCAGTGTTGAAGTCATAAACTTGTAGGAAGGTTACACTCTTTTTTCGGCTTTTAGTGACAAACTTTGGAGATCTATATAACATTAACAATTTATATAGGTCATTCTAATACACAAAATATGAGTAGAGGTACTATATATTTCTTTAACGGTAATAAAAGTGTGTCACAAAAAGGACCTGAATTCGTCAAACGTGAACTATTTTATTAGCTTCCACCGGTGATGGCCTAAATCCATAGAGTTTGGAAAGGCAGTACAGGCAAAACCACAATTCACTGATTCACATGTTTTTACTTTCCATGATAGCAACAATTTCTTGGCATATTCTCCTCGTGGGAAAAAAAATAGTGTCTAAAAATACAATTCCACACTGTCTTCGTCTTTGATTTTTAAGAAGAAAGTGGTGAAGCAATAACATCTTCACATGACATGTGGTTGCTGTTAATTTCACTTCGGAAGTTATTCTGGAGGTCTCATCTCCATGAAATGTCATGGATTGTGTAATTTCATTTTTTTTTCTAAGTTAAGGGGAAGTTCCATTTTGATATTACGTTGCTTTGTATGACAAAAGAAAATCAGTGAAGCGAATCGGTGACTTTTTTTTTGGACATAAATCAGAAACACACAGAAAAAGTTATAAGTTAAGAGATTGTGACAAATTGGAAATTTTGTGTGTTCTAGCCGTTCAGCAGCTCTTAATTCGTTTTACACACACAAATTAAACTAATTTTCAATTTACTCAAATATTTGGGCACAACCCGTACTTATCCGCTGAAGACAACACGCCAAAACGTATTGATCTCATGATATACGAAGAACAGGTCTGACGAATATTTTTTCAAAGTGACAACTACAGTAGTAACTTGTGATTCGTACGTGCTGTCTATCTATGTTTTTATATGAATGTATGTTTTAAAAAAGAACAAAAACAAACAAACAATACCTGTGGTTGTCGCTGTGATGAATTCTTTTACTTTTTGAAAGGCCCAGATGAAAAAAAAAATACTCAACTATAGGTGTCATAGTCACAATTTCATTACGGCGAGTTCTGTAATTCTTAAGCATAACCATAAGGAGCCATAATTGAATCCTATGAGGAACAAAAAACAATCAGTTTCATCGATTCTAATTTGCGAGATAGCTGCAGGTGAATTGTAGGCCTATTTTTATGTATTATTTCATAACAATCATTGCTTGGCGACTCGTAGACAATAATGTCATCATTTTTTGTCTTTTGTTTCCTTTTCTGTCGCCAGGAGGTAATGTTTAAAGGTCCGCTGTGATCGCGCTCCTCCTCCTTCGCGCATTCGTCGGAATCGACGTCGACCCTGAACACCTCAACAACAGACCAAGAATCCCCTCTACAGACCAAATCAAGCAGACTCCATAAAATCTCTATTTTTGTATGAAACACACCACCGACTATGAACAACGTATCAAGGCCCCTTTAACTCATCGTGTCATTTGCGGCTGAATCACTCACCTGCATTATATTCATAACCCCTCTCTTGAAAAATAAATCCCTAAGTTCCCGCCCTAAACAAGTCTGTGATTACTCTTTTCATTGGAATTTGTGCGAATGTGCTGTGTGGCGAAGAAACTGAGGGAGCGAAACGATGGCAATATGGTTCTCTCAATTCAAAGATAATACTAAGAGATTGTGTATGGTGATTCTTTATATTGACGGGTTTGTGTCGTCTGGTCAACCCAATCTTCATTTCATTTCATTTCATTTTTTCTATTTCTTAAAAAAAAAAAGAAGATAAATATTCGCAGTCATAAACACTACATAATTGGCTGAATACAAAACATTTCAGATATTTACAATCAGCACGTGAACTGTTATATGATAAGGTACCGTAACAAAGCCATGTAGAAGTAATTAACGTTTTATTAATGTGTGATTACACAGGCTGCTGGAAATAGAGGGTACAGCTAAACAATAGAGAAAAGTAATATGCGGACTTTATAGGCATTTCGATTTTAATACACGAGATAAAATGAACAGAGAATGAGAGAATGAGAAAGAGATATAAGGGAGAGAGGGAGAGAGACGGAAAGTAAAATGCATACATTGCTAATAATAACATGAAGGGGATGAGACCGGAGTGCAAAAGGGGGAATTGAGTGACACTGTTAAAAAAAGAGAGAATTGCATGATCACGCCTATAGTGGGCGTTAGTAAGCACGTGATATTGGAGTTTATGACAAACATAAACCTATATTCCATTTCATCTGCTAAGCCTGTGAGCGCAGGTAGATTTGTTCGCATGTGACTACTTGGGCTGTGCCCCCCCCCCCATCCCCAACACCTCCCCCCCCCCCCCGCGAAACACGCATACGCACAACAAAACAGAAAATGGATGTACCAATCCATACCAACAAGACACCAACAAAAGTACAGCAAGCAGGTTTAACAGGCAGACAGACAGACAGAAACACACACACACACACATACACACACAAAACAAACAAACTCTTGGTTAAACAGTCAGCAAATAAAACCTGATCCACAGCATTCTCTCGTGGTAGTCTGTCATTATTTGTTATCCACTGTCATTATTGCAACAACAATTAAATTATAATGCTTTTCTTCAGATGTACGGATTCGTCAACCCCCCCCCCCCCGCTTTAAAAAAAAAAAACCAAAACAAAACAAAGCAAAACAAACATGCAAAAATGAAAAAAGAACACGTATCTACCATACAGGACTTATAATAATCTGCATCGACATGATCGAGGAAGTTTTAATAGGTTTAATCTATGACTTACCCTTCACACCAATACCTGAATATCTGAAGACGCTATTCATCTGCCGATCATGGCGCTTTTATTGTAATCTTGAACGATAACCACCTTAACAGCACAAGTTGTTGTTTGGCATATTTTCGTATATTTGCTTACAAATAACATACATACAGACATATAGATATATGTATATATACATATGTATATATATATATATATATATATATATATATATATACATATATAGATAGATATATGTTTATGTATGTATGTAAATATATATATATATATATATGTATATATATATATATATATATATATGTATATATATAATATATATATATATATATACATATATACATTATTATATAGGCCGTAGATGTAGTTTATGCAAAAAAAAAAAAAAAAAAAAAAGCCCGAATCTGCAGAGGTTATTTTTTGATGTCTTGTGGATTGGGTTAGAAATTCCTAACCCCCCCCCCCCTTATCTCTCTCTCTCCCTCTCTCTTGTCCTTTTCACTTGTTAGATAATCAATTAGATAAGAATATCTGTCTTTCTTGTCAGTGTTGTCCAGAGTTTCTGGAGTTTAATACCTAACAGTTTTTTTCTTGTTTTTTTTTTTACTACGTATATACATTTACAATATCTGAATCAGAGGATGGTCCTGTTACGTGGTTTTGAGAGGTTTGATAGTTTGACCAAGGAGGTACTAGCTTTAGTACCTCCTTGGTTTGACGGGTTCTGCAGCTTGTCCTATAAAGATAAGGCAACCGGTTTTTATGACGTTCGTTCACGTATTTCAGAGAAGCAACAACATCCGAAACTATCACTTAAGTCAAGATTCAATATTCAAATTTGAATTTGATAATCCATTCTTTGCCATTCTGTTATTACAGATATATTAATGTAAATATAAATGTATACACATACACACACTGCACTGACAGATTGGTGGTCAATAGCTTCTTATAATAGTATGCATGCACGTCATCGATTGATAGCACATTTACCTTGTGCATTGTCAGGCAAACATGTTATTTAATGGAAACCTTACGATAACAATACTCGATATAGTGATGGTTAATATGCCACTGGAAAAATAGGAAGCATCATTGTGATTATAATGTTACGAAAGATGAACAGACACTCCATAAAATTGCGCGGTACCACGAACACACAGGAAGAAAAAAAGCAATGGAGACATTCAGATACGTTCTACAGCGATAAAATATTCCGATGGTGTAAAGTATATCAAAGAAGAAAATACATCCATAACGTGATGATTGAGAGATTTATAGGGTAACTGGCTTTGACTGCAGTTTCACCTTCTTTTTTTTTTCTCAGAAGAAAACGTATTTCCAAGAAGAACAAAGTATTGTTGGATAGTGTCACAGCACATGTCACAATGCCCATTTCTTACACGATTTCTTTCTTTCTGGTTTGGATGATTGAGACAAATTCTCTCTGATGAGTCTTCATTAGCACCATCGTAGTCGCTTTCGTCTGGAACTCGTCACCATTTTGGTCTACGGTGCAGTGCATCTCATATAAACTTTGGGCACGCTTCAAGACTTTTTCCTCGCATCACTTTCTCTCTAGTGTTCGTTCAGGGACAATGAACTTTTCGCTCCACCCCTTTTATCTCATGCATGTCCACTCGTTTGCCCTCGATACGCACCACAAGCACCTGTAGTTCCAGAAATATTTTTCATCCTAATCCCATCATTCTATTCACTCCTTGCAGTAACTGGAAGAAAATGTCGCAGAGGTCAAGACACAGAAATCATCATCGCTCCTGTTGATCGAATCCCAAGTGAGATTGGAATACTTAAATCACCTGGCGTATCCCCGAGATATACTACAAGTTTGTCATGGTGTATCTCCGGTCAATCCCTCGGCCTTACAGGCAGACAAAGATGGTACGACAGAAACGTCACATCAGTCCTCTAAATATGTGACTAATCTCCCTGACCCGATACAAGATTGATTTCTCATAACCCACCTAGCCATGCATGGCGAGACAAAACTCTCTGGAGAAAAATCTAGCTGAAATTGGGGAGCGAGAAACGGGCGAATTCCCCAAAGAAAGTTGGACACCATCCGAAAGAATAAACTAGTCATGGTTGAGATAGCGAAGTGACAGGAATATAATTTCTTTGACTGACAACTTTAATGAAAAAATGGAGAAGTTTCGTTGACATTGAAATCCGTTCCGTTGCATACTGAATTTTGAAATGCCCTTAGACTTACTGCGCATGCCACCAGGTTCCCGTACGGAACGGGTGAAGAGGAGAGGCGCTTTCGTGTTTCCTATAAATGGGGATATCTCATCATGGAACACTAAGTGTTGGCGTCTACCACTTGGATAGCGAACTAGTTCATTTGCTTTCTCTCCATCAAAACCTCCGTCTTAAGGTAAGGAGTCTACTCTTACTTTTATAATTCACTAGTCCATTTGTTTATTGGTTGCATTGATTCTTTGTTGTAATATCGAAATACCGGATTTTGAGTTTCTAATGATTTAAAAAAAATGCTGGTATGAGATTGGGTTCTTCTCTTCCAGGAAACCGTCCAATTCTCTTTGAGTACTCGCAATTCCATTTTTTTTTCGTATCGTTGTGGTCGATGTAGATGTATTTTTTTCACTTGAGGACTGAGGTTATAAATTAATGCATTTCACTGAGTTCATTTTGCCTTATCGCTATCGCCATTTACTTCCGAAGTCGGAATCACTTAGGTGATGTATGTTGCACTATATGAGCTCATTTAATACCTTTTCACTTTAATGAGATCAGAGAATAGTGTGTATCATTGTCAATTATGTATCTGAACTAAATTCCAAATCTGGTATAGTGCTGCTAACGACTCAACGACACGGTGGTCGTAGTAGAATTGAAATTGATGCGTGTATCGAGTGTTTCAAATCCATGCTCTAATAATAATTGAAATAATTCGAATGGTCTTTATAAGTGAATTTAGGGATTTCCGTTTAACCTTGAGGATTATATTTCAGCAATTGTTTGATACATCCATCTCCATTTGGTTATGCACTGAAATAACGTCAAGTAAGTTATTTTGGTGCGAGCCCGACACCCATTAGTCATACAGCCCATGAGTCCTACACAGCCCATGAGTTCGACGCTGAGCAAACAAGGCCCAAGAGACCGACACATTAAGCCCCGAGTTGTCGTGTCGAACTCGTGGGCTGTTTTACCTTTAGTGTCGAACTCATGGGTTGTATGGCTCATGGGCTGTACGACTCATTGACCTGTTTTTCGGTGTCGAACGTATGACTCGTGAGTGTCGGTTTCGTGGGATGACCCCAGTTATTTGTTGAAGATGAATTTTGTAAACAAAATATACCCAGAATCGTGTAATCTGTGAGAAATTGCGCAAGCCTCGGAAAGTTGTGGTGACAAAAGATGTTAAAGAATAATGCGTTTCATTGTCAAGCACGCGACCTACAGCTACAACATTTTAATGATGTTTTCTGTGAATTTATGTTATCGTATTTACACATTTCAGTTACAGCACACATCGCTTTAAAACATGACAGGCACTCAAATTGTGCATCGCAATTGCAAACGTAATCAGGCACGTGGCATGAAATCAACACGTGCGTGGCTGTATGTCTTCTGTTGTATAACAAAAAAAAAATGTATAAATAACTACATTTTCCTTTTGCTTTTGTTCGGGCTTTCTGTTTAAATTATATAAACAAATATTTAATCTCATTGTTTTCAGTGCGAGATTATAGGCTTTATATTTGATATTTATTACTGCTACATCGCTCACCTGAAATTTTGACAGTTATCAAATAGTACTGCTGTATCGTTTAGGTTCTCTATCAAAACTACCTCATCAGCAAAATGCTCTGAAGATTGATAAATTATGTTCACGGCTCTCGTTCAATCCATCAATAATAAAAATTCATAATAATTATTCATATGGTAAAGGGTAGGACTATAGTAATTTTGTTTCGTTGCACAAAAGTAAGTGGAAGTTTATGCATTGATATGACTGTGTGTGGTCTTGACGCCAGAACTCCGGAATGGCTTCGAAAACGATCCTGTTTCTTCTTGGCGTCATCGCCTTCGTGGCTGTTGCCCGCGCCTTGGAGTTGGACGCCGACGAGGGCGACGAAGATTTCGAGCTGGAGATGATCAAGAGAGATCCAGAGATGATGGATTTCCTGCTGGCCGAGAAAAGAGGAAGGAACATGAAGAAGTACAAAAGTAAGATATTATATTATATCATATTACATTATA
The DNA here is from genome assembly GCF_964275005.1 of Diadema setosum. Taxonomy (NCBI): domain Eukaryota; kingdom Metazoa; phylum Echinodermata; class Echinoidea; order Diadematoida; family Diadematidae; genus Diadema; species Diadema setosum. Next base: position 36,396,494 of record NC_092697.1, on the reverse strand, counting down.
TCATATTATATTATATTATATTATATTATATTGTATTATATTATATTATATTATATTATATTGTATTATATTATATTATATTATATTATATTATATTATATTATATTATATATATTATGTTATATTATATTATATTGTATTATATTATATTATATTATATTATATTATATTATATATATTATGTTATATTATATTATATTGTATTATATTATATTATATTATATTATATTATATATATTATGTTATAAACGTCCGCCTTCATTATACTCATCAATTCCTAAATTTTTCACTATTTCATTTCGTCGATCCGTGTCTATCAATTGCGCTTCGATGTACATGTCATCCAATAGACACACATTCATGTATAGTTGTTGTTCCGTGCTGTAAACGTATATGAGAAGGTTTCTTGTCGGAAATAATGCTGGTTTCGTAGGTTTGCATGCTTTAAACGCACAACAAAGAGCAAGCAGTGCATTAGGGGCTCAAAACCTGTATAGTGCGTTGCCGAATTATAAGGACACGTGCTTTTAAAAATAATGTGATAAATCCTTACTTTGATGAAGGAGTAAGCGACCATAATTGTTGAGGACCCTTGCAGATTTGTCAGTACGTACACTGTAGTTTCTTGTGCAGTTTGCCCGTACCAGTTATGATCCTCTTTATTGTCCATGAAAGCTATCTCACTATGGGTATAGAAACACTGCTGTTTGCCCCCCCCCCCCCCTTTCCTGTCTGTCTCCCTCTCTGCCTACTGGTAAAATGATTATCATCACCATCATCGCGCCAGGTTTTACATCTGACCGGAAAGGGGGGGGGGGGGCATGGAGTGCTGTTCTCCCTTGGACCATCATCAGTGTAGGCCCTATACGGACTTCATTTCCCTCCCAAGTTCAGAAAATACATGGTAGTTGTTTGATTTCTGCAATATTGAACACGCTGTCATCAGCTGTTTTTGTTTTTGTTTTTGTGGCTGGAATCCGTCTTATTCAAACGTACATGTCATTGCTCGTTTACAGCGTATCGTTGCTCAGTATACCGCCCCCCCCCCCTTTCCCAACACACACCTGACACATACCACATCAACATCTTTAAAACCATTGCATGATCCATTTCTCCTCTCATATAGTCGTGATCACAAAATAAATGAATGAATAAATGAAAAGTTAGGTGGATAAATAACTAAATAACTTGAAATAAATAAATAGATAAGTAAATAAATAAATAAATAAATAAATAAATACATAAATAAATAAGGAAGGAAAGAAACTACCAGCCCATGCCATGAACAACTCATGCAGTATATAGTTGACAGCCAGTTTCAATGATCAAAAATACATGTAATATTTCAATACACTACAATGTACTATTTGTTCTGCTTATTTCCAGCGTGCACAAGATATAACCAGCAGTGTCTGTGCGGCAGAAGGTCTGGCAGAGTCTACACGTGTTTGGGTAAGTGGAGCAGAGTCTAGAGAAGTGTATGTATATAGCGTGGTATGAATATACATACCATGTGTGTATGTCCTGTGTATATTTGTTTTTATCGTATTCTATATCTTATTTACGTATTTATTATATTCTGACATAATTATGCCTAAAATTACATACTTGTACTTGTATAAGACACAGATTTGCTGCATACGGACAAAATCATATAAATATTATGAATATATATCTATATCATACATCTATACATATATATATATATATATATATATATATATATATATATATATAAATATATATACATATATATATGTATAGATGTATGTATGTATATATATATATATATATATATATATATATATATATATATGTATATATATAATAGTACATCGTATGTATGCGATGTTTCAGCTACATTACCTTCCTTTGGAATCCCGATCGCTTACCTCACAGAATCTACAATTGTCAGTCGCTGTAAATGGGTTTCGAATGTGTGTGCGTTTGGGTTCATATGTTAACGGTGCATCTTCGCACAGAAACACAATTATTTTCTTATCTTTTATCATTATGATGTGTATGTTGCATTTGCCCTTTTTTTTTCTTTGTTTACAGGAGCGAATCCAGATACCGGAGTATAAACACCTACACTGCTTGGTTTCATATATCGATATATCACGGACTTTTGGAAATTTCACGATATATTCGATGGACTACGACTTTCTACGTTTATCTAACTGAAATACGATGTATCTTTTACAGATTTAAAAAAAAAAAGAAAAAAAGGTGAAGAATGAATTTATCAGACACGCGTCTCCCCCATTTCACCTAAGACAAATTCACTCTCATAGCAAAATTTCAAGAAACTGTTCCTTTGGAAAGTATCCAAGAATATCGCAGGATTAACTTCGGTCTTTCCAAACAGACTCTAGCTTGGTGTAAGATTTTGATTAAGATGTAAGTTTTGACCGTTAATTAATAAAACAGGAGGGTTTACTTCCGTCGTTTCGGAACCAGCAATGGTAACACAGTCTAAGGCTTTGTTGTTAAAACAACGACAAACTCCACGTGTGTATTTTGCGACTTAAGCACCACTATTATCGTGGAATGTTCCTTCATTGTGAAAACCCGCACCTGCAGAATACAATAAAGTATTCTTGACTGTCTAGCATAATATAGCAGGCGGCTATCATTGTTTGAATCTATTCGGAGTGACTCTTTGAGTTGTGCGCCATATTCTCTACTATATTCATACTAAGTGTATGTTTTCTGAGAGAATGAGATTGAGAGTACAAGTGTATAGAGGCAGAGCAAGACGGAATTAGATTAACCCCGACGCCAAGGAATTTGAACAACGTGATTAACGTTAAGGATTTTTTTTTGTGTATATATATATATATATATATATATATATATATATATATATGTGCGTGTGTGTATGTTTGTGTGTATGTATGTATGTGTGTATGCGTGTAATAGGTGTGGACAGGGATGAGTTTTAGGTATAGGTAGAGTGAGGGGGTGGGGATTGGTAGGTAGGGTGGATTTTGGGACATGGGTTATGATTTCGTGGTAATAAAAAAGGATTTCGTTTGATTAATTCAAGAATGCTTTATGAGATTTTAGTTTACTGAGGCTCTCGTGACATGCTATACTTTCATTTGTCCATTTTGTACCATTAAGCAGGCTTGCATGCATGTCATGCTGTTACTTCATTTGTATATCTTGTATGATTAAGCAGAAGTTTTTCAGTTTGATTACGTTGATTTAGTTGAGTGTTTGCATTCGTTCCATTGTGAAAACGATGGTGACATTAAACGGAATTCCAGTAAAAAAAAAAATATATAATTGAAAAAAAAAGTGTGTGTGTGTGTGTGTGTGTGCCAATCGGCACTCGAAGCGCACAAAGGGTTGATAGGAGGATGAATCGAAAGAAAGATAAACAGAAAGAAAGAGGATGGGATGGAGAGAAGTGGTTGACGTCACAGGTAGGAAGAAAGAACAAAACAAACACGACAAGCTTTACGATACGTTTTGTAATTTTAACAAACAGGTGAATACGTACACTTGTGTATAAGAGGTTTACAACAATAACGTCGATAGAACAATTCCATACAAACAACAGATGAATACGTACGCTTGTGTATGAATAAGATGTTTTACAACAATAACGTCGACAGAAGAACAATTTCATACAAACTACGATGTTACAGTATCATCAATAATAACCATAAATCAATAGCACTGGGAGACAAACGAACAAATAAACGCTAAAACTCATACGTTCTTCAGTATGATATATGTATTCTCCATTCTGCATACTTTTACAACGATTTAATAACATGGCGGAGACGTTATGTACTGTATGACATCACATAATTCATCACATACTGTATCTCGTTGGTTTGTACATACATTACATTGTATAAAAGGCGCGACTTCTCTACACAGAAGTAAGGGACGTTCCGGTACATTCTAGTATCATATCATTTTGGAGTCAAATATATTACGCGCGTATCTATTCTTTGATACGTATTTTACTGTTGTTGTTGTTGCTGTTGTTATTGCTGTTGCTGCTGCTGCCGTTGTTGCTGTAATTATTACTGTTGCGGCTTCTCTCTCCTTTTTTTTTTTTTTTTTTTTTTTTGGGGGGGGGGGGTCTTTCCCATCACACCGCGAAACTCCGCTCCTGTTTATGAAAAGTTTCCTCCTCTAAGGTTGCAAACTGTTATCGATTCGCATGAATGTGAGCTTTAACATCTTCAGTGTCAGAACTTCGTGTGTAGAAACACGGAGTTTGGGTCTAAAATATTCCGAACTGATTAGAATACATTGTACACGTACCGCATAAAACACTATGTAAAATGAGCCGTCATTCAACATCAACTTAACAAAACAAAAACAAAAAAAAACTTTTTCATCTCATCACGCTGGAACACATCTTCGACATGTATAGTAAGGTTAAAATCATACACACCCTCAGCAAAATATGCATCGCCAATACACTCGTCTTTTACTGAAACTCTTTCATACATCGATGCGATCTAAGAATTATTGTTTTTCACTTCGCTCTATGCTCTTCAATAATTCGCTTTGTTATCCTTATCTATATTAGTGCAATCTCTCGAAGAAATTTTCTTTACGGATGAACATCTATACCAAAACACCACTTCAGGTCTACAAGGGCGTTATACCTCCAGCGACTTTGAACAGTATTAAATGCTGCTCAACTGCTTAAGTCAATCTTCACTTTCTGTTTTGAACAACAGGAATAGAACGGTCATCCTTGCATTCGAATACATTATTATTGTGCAAACTATCATGCAGAGAGAAGACACCAACATTCAGGACCTGTTCATTTCCAGCGCGTTTTTTCGTTGACATTATACCATAATCAGATGGCGATTTGAATGTTGTTTGTAAGATTAAATTATGAAAACCATGAGCAATTAACTATCCAACACAGAGTTAGTTGAATGGCAATTTCAGTGGATAATTACATTATGTATAAAATTATTAGATGGACAATATCATGTACAGCTATGTGAAACCCATTGGCAAAAGCGAACCCAAATTTAATGTAGACCTACTTCAAGCGACTCAAAACTGTTAATCACATCCCCGAACACCTCAAACCAAGAGAGCATGCAGAATTAACAGATGGCCCGCCTTTGGAACAGTTCACATTCATTCGAAGTCATTAGATACATGTAATGGCTCTACAGAAATTGGAAGCATATTTTCCCAAACCACATTCAGAACTACAACTACGGGAAGTTCGCATTTCTTGTTCAGCATGTAAGCACATCGGTGTTAACTATACAAAGCAAAACTTCCTTGGATCCAACAGCTATCATAATTGGAAACTACTGAAGGATAGCCCGTTGTTGAAAAATGTTAAGTAGTGCCACATAAAACTTCAATCACTTTCAGTACTGACAGGGGCTACCTTCTGGCGTCCATAAATGGGAATCCAACACCTTTCTTTATTTTTGCCCCTCCAGTTTGAGCAATCAAAATGTAGCATATTAAGCACAGTAAACCCGGCACTTATAAGAAGAGCCCACGCAACTTTGGTCTATGGCATTAACCACCTTACCACACGAAGATATAACAACTCGGGGCTATTTGATATGATTACATAATATTCGAAACATTACTTTTCCACCACTGACTGCTAAACGCTACTTATCATTCCTTTGAAACTGGAATTTAAAGTCTCGTCAATTGAACAGAGCACACTCGTGGGAGCACAGAAAGCTCGAGGGTTGCTGTAGATACAGCACATCCATGAACATAAATGTCATGAAAGGCACAAATTTAGACAATGTCAAGACATCTCCATGTTTGTTTGTATTGTTAACATGTCAATCCGTAGACTTCAAGAGCAGCGCTGCACATCGCCCTGCTTCCGTATTAATGATGCGAAACGGATTGAAATTATATCATTTTATTTCACATACATATTACTGTACATTGCATCTAAAAAGATGTGGAATGATGAAGATATTAATGATACTTCACAAAGACAAACATATACGGACTCACTTTTAGGCATTCATTCGGAGTTCAGTTACATGATATTCGGACACTTAAACGAGTACATACATCAAGCACCAGTACATCGTACAGTGTATATACCTTCTCGGTGATAACATGATGTTTGTAAAAAAGAGCAACTACCTACTAAACCTATCAATACAACTACTATTTCTAGTAATAAAAAAGAACTATAACAATAATCACTGTAATAATAATAATAATAATAATAATAATAATAATTATTATTATTATTATTATTATTATTATTATAATTATAATAAATGAAAAACAATACCAACAACAATTGTCTTATTCATCCACGATGGTCGTTTTTAATATTCAAGTCTTAGCGCTACTCTTCCTGTAAGCCCAGCACCACCCCGTGCATAATTCATGTACATATTTAACCCTATTCTAACCGCAACGCGCAAAGATTTTGCCGCGTCGTTTCACGACTTTTTTCATTGAAGTCTTCCGCATATGTTGAGACCAAATTTGCGACGTCCGAGTACACCGTTCTGAAGTTACGTAATGTTATGCATATGCATGTCAACCCGAAAACAGCTCAAATTCATGATATCGTGTGCAAATTGAATGCAAATTGTGATTTTTTGTTAAATTGATATAAATTAGATTATTTCAACTTTTAACCATTTAAATTAATCAATTCTAGTGTAGATAAGCCTGAAAAGGTGCCTACAACAAATTTTTGCAAAAAAAAAAACAATAGAAATCAAAAGGTCGAAAAAACAATAAAATACATAAGAAATCAACAAAACAATAAAAAACAAAAGAAATTGATTTTGATTGTGCCATTTTTTTACATGAAAATTGTTTGACATGTCTTGAGGAATTTCGACACAAAATGTTAGCAATACCTCAGTCTTTTTAATGGAGTTTTAGGTGAAACTATGATTTCATGCACAAATTTGCATAATTAATTTATTGAAAATAGAAAGGCAATATTTTTCTATTGTATGACCATGTAATCTTGTAGTTGACATCCAGCTCTATCTTCAGGCAAAATTTCGCGGCGATCGCGCGAGCGGTGGCCGAGATCTGAAGGGGGGGGGGTCAAATTGACCCCCCCCCCCCCCCAGTAAAAACTTGGTCTCAAATAGCCCAGTTAGAATAGGGTTAAAGAAGGCCACTGTTTTGTTAAGCATAGTCTCAAAGGATGACTGCACTGACTGGGATTTGAACCCTGGCCCTTACAGTTCAAAATCCAAAGCCCTGTCCAATACCTAATTCTGCTCACACAATACATGAATTGTTTTGTTGTTTGATATGCACAATTCTTTGATTTCACAATTTATCAACATAATGATGAATAGAAAACAAAAGTTAATGGCCATTTTCTTTTCATAAACTCTACTAAGAATAACTTCTGTACACACCAGAAGGGAAAAAAAAACATAGATACAAATATACAAAATACATGAGAGCCTCTCAAAAATAACAGGTACAATGTGTTACACTAAAAGAGAATAAGTCATGAAAGCAATGTGGAGTGGTAATATAAACAAACATAGCAACAACAGAGTATTGAAACATATAGCAGCCTTACAAAAGAGAGAAAACAGACAGAGAAATTACACAAGACGACAGAAAGACACATTTCCAGACAGACAGACAACATAAACATCATATTGACATGAACAGAAATATGGACAGACAGACACATTACACATAGAGACATACAGTCAGACAAGCAAACCCAACAGGGAAGATAACACAGATAAACATCAAAACAAGCAAACAAAAAATCTAAGACAGATGTGATATTTTTATCACATGGAGACGCAAACTGCCAAGGATATACCGGCGGAAAAACGAAACAAAACAAACACAAATCGCTGAAATACATGTACACATATCTTAAAAACACAGAGAGAGAGATAGAGAGAGAGAGAGGCAGACAAAGAGAAATACAGACATACAGATAAAACAGGAAAGGAAGAAATGCAGACAGATAGTCTGAAACAATGCCAAGAACACTCGTTCAGAAGGCAAGAAGTGGTTTCTATTTCACTTCTAGCATGATGCACATATCCCCTTTCCAGGGCTCACTGTCACCATTTAATGCGTTCATGTACACAGAACACGATGGCTGTATTACGGCGGTTCTTCCCCAGCCTCCGTTGGTGGCGCAAGTCATATATTTTTCTGTAGATCGTCCGGTACGCCGGTCGCTATGGCGTTACTTGACTCGGGATCCAGGGACGAAATCGTAGGGATTTCGACAGCCTCTTTCTTCTCCTCGTTCACGAAGGCGACATCGTGCCGTTTGTAGTTCAGCTCCGTCACCCTCTGCGTGCATCGCCGGGCCATCGACAGGAGTCGTGCGCGATAGAGGAAGCACACGACACAGAGTGCGACGACGACGATGATGACAAAGAGTGTCACTCCCGCCGCCATGCCCCCTGAACCACGACTTCGGCGCGACACCGGTGCAGGCGTCTGCCTGGTGGACTCTGTTGGAGTAGAAGTGCAAGCAGCTTGTGGCATTCAGTCTTACAGGTTATTGTCGAAGTGTATTCCCATATGGTGACCCCTGAGTATCAGTGAATTTCTCAAACCCACCATCTAACACAAGAATGATTTTAGTTAAATAGTTCTTTAATGAAAAAAAAAAATCATACCAATATCAATATCCTGTATTATTTTTCTTTATACATGTATTACATTAAATCTTGTATCAATTACGTCATACCGGCATACCCTTCCAACAATAAGAGAACAATGCACAGCTGCACTTTTTCCCCTCATTCTTCCCTCCCTCTCTCTTTATCGCCACTCAGTGAGTGGTGACTTGTATATTATATTCTTACAATGTTGTATTGTTAAGGCAATCATTTCTGAGGCCATTGTCCTCATCAGGAGTTTGCTCTTGATGATGGTCTCCTGAGTTTCTGAACATCAAAAATTGCCTAATTTGTCTTTGAGCAATAGATAAACTGTAACTTATGTTTGCATAAATGTATGCACAAAATACTGTAGTTTGTTTATTTTCATTTTGTATTGTGTCAGGGGAAAAAGTTGAATATATGAATAAATATCATTTATTTGCTTTAACTGCAAGATTCAAATTGTACTGTGCTCAATTAGTTTGTTCAATTGACTTTTGTATTTCATTTATGTATGAAAAAGAAATTCAGAAATAAAACCAAAATCAAAAATCAATCAAATCAGGAGTAATCATGTTGATGAATATTGTGCATTTTGTTTATGGCTGTATCTAAGAACTTTGAATCGCTTCCTCAAGATCCAAACCATCTATCTGCTGAGCATCTACACTAATGTGTGAATTACGTTTCTTTTTATCTTTTTTCTTTTTTCACGAATAGCAAAAGTAAATGTCATGAGCAGGTGTCTTCACTCCGGGTGCACGTCACGAGACCGATACCCACAAGTCATACAGCTCACGAGCCATAGAGCTCACAAGTCATACAGCCCATGAGTTATACAGCTCACGAGTCATACAGCCCATGAGTTATACAGCTCACGAGTCATACAGCCCATGAGTTCGACACTAAGCTAACAAGGCCCACGAGACCGACACATTAAGGAACTTGTAGGCTGTTTTTACCAAGTGTCGAACTCATGGGCTTAACCGCTTTATTTGCCTAGTGTCAAACTCATTGGCTGTTTGACTCGTGAGCTGTAGGCCTACGACTCGTGGATCTCTTTTCAATGTCGAACTCGTGGGCTGTATGACTCGTGGATGTCGGTCTCGTGGGATGACCCCTTCACTCCCCTAAAACAGATGACAATCAAAATTGACAGCAAGTTTTAATTGTACACTCATTGTAACCCACCCAAGGATCTGCAGGCTTCCGACGAAACGATCAGGTTGTCAATAGCAACCACTGCACCATCGGCCGGTGGTGGCACAGCAATACTAATCTGTCAGAAGATACAAACATAGCACCATGAAAGAATCGCATCAGAATTTGAGATACCCGTGAGACCTATCTGGACTGGTGGTTTATGTCACATCATGTTTGTTGTATTGGTGACATTTCATAAAGATGTGCAATCGCACAGAGACAACGTAGTTTAATACTCTCTGACCTACTCTATGAAATTATTATTTTTAGCAGTAGAAGTCCCGGTTAGAAGTCGTGGTAGAGAAAGTAATGGTAGTAGTATCTGTATTTCTATCAATATCATCATTTTTACCATTATCATGATCATAAAAGTTAGAAAACGCCAACTATCATAGATCATCTTATTACAACACCAAAGTGGTTTACAAACTCATATCATGGTGTATTCATCGAGTGGCGAGTACACGGAGATTGAAAACTGTTTGAAAAATTATTCATAATGATGTTCACCAACGACAAACATAATGATTAAACATACGGCGATACACAACATTTAAGAGATGTTGAAAAGGTGATACTTGCTCGAAGTCGTACCTGATAAACGACAAATGGTCGAAGCATTTTAGACGAGAGAAGCGACCACGTGGTCATCTTCCACTCCGTCATGTTCTTGTCGCTCAGCGAGCCGACGAATCGCTCATTTCCGCCTTTTTCCAACGCTGACACAACGATCGTCTGCGCACTGTTGCCTTGGATAAAGTACTCAAAGCTGACGCAGAGGTCGCCCTTGGTTGGAGACACGTTCAAGTGGCGGGAAAGAAATTTCGACTGCTGCTTGGTGTTGGTCGATGATGGTGCTGACGTCAAATACATGAAGGAGTTTGTATCTGCCAAGACAGGAGGAAGTAAAAATATATATAAATATTTTTTTTTCTTCTTGCAATACCACGAAGGGTAAAGTCAACAATCCCTCTGCATGTCGTAAGATGCTGTTAAACTGACAAGTGTCTATTATACCAAATGAATTACTCTGTACAAGAAGAGATAGTGACGTGACGATTCTAGGAGAATTTAAAACGTCGCAGTCAAACACATCTGAAATAAAAGACTAGGGTAGCTCAATTACAAAAGAATAATTATGACATGAGAGGTTTTGTTTTGGTTTTCATGCAAACAAACAAACCAAACAAAACAAAACAAACAAAAAAACCCTAGAATAAAAAATACATTGTGCCCATTGTGGTCCACGACGGGTTAACAGCAACATGCTCAAATTCTTGTGCAACATCCTCAAAAGCCAGCAACATGTTGTGCAATATCCTCAAGAATTTACAACAGAATCAAAATAAAATGTATTCAAACATGTGAAAACCTGTGCAAAACATTGGAAACATCAAACTACTTGGTTCTTAGGATATTTGTGTGCAAAACATGAAAGAGAACATTGAATGCAAGCAGCACAACGAGAGATAAGCTGCGAAATATTGCGTACTACTTGCTCATGATGTGCGCAATTTCTGCAATATTTTCAGATTCTACGCTTGCAACATGCTCAAATTTCAAGTTGTGGACCATCCTGGTACCGCACTGAGCTCGTAGTAAATTCCACGCAGAGCGAAGAGCACGGAGACATATATTGGCTTTGCAATGAGACGTCTTGTAAATATGTACAGCTATAAATGTATACCTGTTGATCTGCTGGCGAGAGGATAGTTGCGTCTAAAGACCGCGTCATACCACTTCCAGTCGACAATGTTTTGGCGGGAATTCTCCGACCCACACTTGACTGGGCCCAGCTCGAAGTCGCAGGACATTTCCGAGGGAAGATCGATGCATGGATGGGGTAGGATGATGATGTCATCCACGGCTACATCAGCCTTGTATCCTCTCGCGCCAAACGCCTTAAATTGTAGCTGAAAATAAAAGGAATAAAAGGATGTATGGAATTGCATGGAATGAATTGCGGGGAAAATACGCTTCATGTTTAGAATAGAGGAAACCTCTGGAAGATTTTCGGACTTTTGAATTTGAACATCTTTAACCCTAACAGGGCCGGGGGGGGGAAGAATCCGCCCCCCTCGACGTTTCGGGCTATAATTCTGGAACGCAAAAAGGCCTTGTCGCGAGGCTTCTTGACTTTCTTTGTTCAAGTCTCGCGCAACCTTTGAGACCAAATTTGCAACGTCCGCGCATACTTTTTCGAAGCCACGCCCACTTTTGTAACGGCATGTCACCCCAAAACGGGCACAATTTTGTGATTTTGTGTACATTTCCTGTGGAAAACAATGCTTTGTCATGAAAGTCATAACAAGCTGATTATTTTTACAATAAATCACTTTCATTGATTAATTTTATGCTAATTATGGTAGAAAAGTGGTCAAGAAATACTCATCCTACTAAGCGCTATGTTAGATAAGACATCATGATAGTCCATTGACGTCAGTGTAAATGACAGACACATTTTGCTCTTTTACGAGAAATGTCACTTTTGTCACTTGCTTCCTTTTGCCAAAGTAGGGCAGTATACATGTGAACTTGTTAACCAAGTGGTATACTACAATGTCCTATGACATTACTACATTACTGGAATTTTTATGTGAGCTGTCTATGTCATCATCCTCGTTCAGTGTAATGTAAGTACCTGGCCCCATACCTGGCCCCATAGTGTCTGTGCCACAAATGTGATATGTTACATAGTTTATACGTTTGCATTCTAAAATCCTAGTAAGTATTGTTCATATAGTATCAGCATCATATATCAATGAGTAAAATGTACAATAGTATATAGAAGAATTTAAAATGAATATGTTTTATTGGTATAACAAATTGGTGCTGTTCTTGTTTTGTTCCAGTGTTCCACGTCTTACAAGCTTGGCTTTTTTAGTGGAACACCGTTTTCCATCATTGTGATTATTTACTATTTTTGTTGCCATGGCAAAGTGCATTGTTTCTTTTTTACGACATCATTCGTGTATATACTTTATACTGTATTTAAAAAATCATTTATCAGACAAGTGTAAGAGAAACGAAAAAAAAAATGTATCACTTTGGATCATGTCAACTTTCTCTCTTCTTTTGATGGAAATAAATAAACTATCGAATTGAATTGAATTGAAAGTAGGGGTTTTCAGAGTACAATGTACTTGTATTTGGTTTGTCTGCTCCAGGACCAGAATAGGTTCGAAAAAAAAATGTATACATAGCTCTATCTATTCATGTAATATAAGATAATATAAAATTATTCAAATTCAAGAAATTCTTCCGTCGAAATTATATAAATCGTCTGGAATGCCCTTCAAACAATAGTAGCATGGGGTTGTTTGTTTGGAGTACAGTATATTGTGAAGCAGCTGTCGTGGCTGAGCGCGTAAGACCACGTGGATAAGACCGTGGGCGTCCATGCAAGCCAGAGGTTCGAGTCCTCAGTTCATTTGGCAGGGCACTTCGTCCTCACTGCCAAGTCTTTGAGAAGATACTTGGAGCCGTCAGACCCTTGTGTGGGAAAGTCATACCCTATACATGCACGTAAAAGAACCCACTTCACTACTCTTGTAAAGAGTATAAAGGGAGAAATCCTGGTGAAGACTGTTAGTGTTCAAACACAGAAAAACTGGCTGATATACTCGGGTGGTGATGTCTACGCGTTACAGTCTCTATGTTTAACTTTCACTTCGCGGCACACTGGGTAATTACCGAAGAATTGATATCAATGAAAAAAGAAGAAGAATGACCAAGGTACTGTCCCCTTGGCTATTATAATGCTCAGTGCCTATAATTTGCGGCAAAGAAAGAAGTTATTTTACCTTACCCCGTTTCATGAAGATGCATTAAATCGATACTTATCACCAAACATTTTTTTTTTTTTTTTGGGGGGGGGGGGGGGAGAAAAACCATATAATTCAACATTGTAAGCCTCCTATGGTGTCCGGAATCGACCAATATTAGACAGCAACGTTCATCTGCAGGTATCCTGCTACACAGGTATCCTGCTCGGTAGGTCTACTGTTCTTTAATCCCGACGGCGTATTACTGACAAGACTCGTTATTCCGAAGGTTCGTAATTCCGAAAATGAAAAAAAAAAAAGAAGAAAAGGTTCATTGTTCCGATGGTTCGTTATTCCGAAAATGAAATAAGGTTCGTTATTCCGAAGGCTCGTTAATCAGAAACGATCCTGATTACTCCGAATTAACAAACCTTGGGATCATAACCGACCTTTAAAACAAAGCCGCATATGTTCGGACTTTCGAACCCTAGGTCACTTTCGGATTTACGAACATGTAGGTATAATGTAATAAGGGATTCGTGTGCTTTGCAATAGCCAACTTTATTTCATTTACGGATGAACGAACTTTTAGAACGAAACGTCACTCATAAGCTCACCACATAATCACCGCTGACATCAAGGTCGACATTGACCGGAATCCACGAGTCCTTTTGCTTCCCTTCCGCAGTGAAGAGTGTTGTGGCAGCGAACTGGGCGGGCTCTCGCAGGATGACCTGGAATCGCCTCGTGTCGTTGCCCGATGCATGATAGTAGAACCGGAGGCACTGCTTGCCCGTGAAGTGTACCCAAGGGGATGACATTGCGTTTTCCTCGAAGGGATAGCTGGGCTGTGATGCCTCGTAATACATGTAATGACCTGTATGGGAGCAGTGAAATGTCATACGATAATGTTTGAGAGAGCAAACCTAACAGCCTTACGATAAACATAATGTGTTGAAATGACATATTCAGCTATGTAAAATAATATATTACTTTATTACTTATATAGAGAGGTCATAACATTTGAATACATTCAAGTACCAGAAACAAAGAGATGTCTCTATTGTCCAATCTAACGGTCTCCGGGCGTTGACGTCTATTAAAGGAGACCTCCAGATGATTTTCAGACTTTTACATTTGAACAACTATAAATTGGTTATACCGGGTACAGAGTTTCAGAATTTATAGTGATTGGGATGAGAAAAAAGAATGTTTTCAAAATTTATAACAAATCACTATGAACAAGGATGATGACATGACAGCCTCACTAAAGGAATGCACAAGTTGGGGCTCAAGGAAGCAGAACAAAAGAAGAAGGCATGCATACATTATCCACGGGTGAACTTGCAAACTGGCAGTATTGTAATGGGAATTACACTGCTACATTTCTGAAATATGTGAGGCTCCTATGTCATCATCATTGTTCAGTGTAATTTGTTTAAGGTTTTTCAAAGGATTTTTCTCTGCTCAAGGACCACAATAAATTCCACAAATCTACACATGGAGCTGTTGATTTATGTACTACATGATGTGAAATTATGAAAATCGTCTGGAATGCCCCTTTAAAGTGAAAAAAAATGATTATAGGTAGGCTTCATTGATCAATTTAAGCACGGTACACGCCAAAGCCTGCGGCAGGGCTGCCAAAAGTTTCTCATCGAAATCAGAGAGATCTTGCGATATGTGCTGACAAGAAATTTACTCCTGCAACAGTTGCTCCGGTCTTATTTTCTCCGCGGACTAATAGGGTAACGATCATATAGAGTTGATAGGGTTTTAGGTTTAGATTGATGTGAGGATT
This sequence comes from Diadema setosum, assembly GCF_964275005.1. NCBI lineage: Eukaryota > Metazoa > Echinodermata > Echinoidea > Diadematoida > Diadematidae > Diadema > Diadema setosum. The sequence goes on along the minus strand of NC_092697.1, from coordinate 36,381,114 downwards.
AGGATTAGGGTTAGAGTTATGTTTGTTGGTAGAATTTATGTTGAGCTATATCCAATAGCGCGCAGATATTTCACAGGAGCAATATTGCTGCAGGAGCAAATACCATGGAACGGTTTATGCACTGAAGGGGCATTATCGTTCCATACAAGGGAGCTTTTCACATTCCTCTAGAGGACAAGAGGGATTATAGTTATCATGGAAACCATCCAGACGTCCTTATCCGACTGAGCAGTACGATCATAAAAACAGCATAAAGATATATCAAAACATGAAGAAGCTATCACAAAACAACAAACAAACAATCAATGATGTTTACATAGTCCTGGTGCAATATGAAAGAAGAGGTCATGGCTCTCCAATTATTAACATAATTAATTGGGTTTACATTCTGCCTCTGGTAGTACAGTACTTACGCCGTACATGATTCGACTAAAATACTTGCAATTGTCTCGCATTGTGATACATGAAATGCGTTTTTCATTTCGAAAAAAACAGGTTTTGCATTCGGCATTTCTTAACCCTAAAAGGGCCGGGGGCGGAATCCGCCCCCCCCCCCCCCACACGTTTCGCGCTATAATTCTGTAACGCGAGAAGGCCTCGTCGCGAGGCTTTTTTGACTTTCTTCGTTCAAGTCTCGCGCAACTTTTGAGACCAAATTTGCAATGTCCACGCATACTTTTGCGAAGCCACACCCATTTTTGTAATGGAATGTCGCCCCAAAACGGGCACAATTTTGTGATTTTGTGTACATTTCCTATGGAAAACAGTGCTCTGTCATGAAAGTCATAAAAACCTGATTATTTTTCTTTCATTGATGAATTTTATGCTTATTATGGTAGAGTGGTCAGTGACAATTTCCAATGAAAAAACAAAGAAAAAAATCAAAGTTGAAAAACAATGAAATACATACGAAATTCTGAAAACAATAAAATGCATAAGAATTGAAATGAGTTTTGGAAGTTTTTGTGATGTACAATTGTTGAATACAGTATGCTAAAACAAATTTACAGATCAAAAATTAGACTCTCAATGCTTTTAATTAGGCTAAAATATGACCTTGAGCTTAATTTGCATAATTAATTTATTAAAATTAGATATTGATTGTTTCAAAAAATCTTATGACACAATCTTGTAGATTATGACGTGGATCTCACGCATGCAAAATTTCAGCGCGATCGCACCACCGATGGCCGAGATCTCAGGGGAGCCAAAAAAGCCCGACCCTTTTAGGGTTAAAATACAAGAATATAATCATCAATTTCCTTGTCTAATTTTTCTTTTGAAAAACTGCTCTTTTCACACTGTTAAGAGTACTAACTGCAAACGTATTATGTACAGTCTTACACATAGGGCCTAAGTGTCTTTTTTTAATATTTTATGTTCTTACAATATTGAGAAATCTTACCTGTTGCGTTCCCAAAGGTGTGATCGGCGTGAGGCCCAGTTCCCTTGGAGGGTGTTTCTCCGCTGTGCCAGATCCATTGACCCTTTCGGTAGCCACACATCCCATCTTCAAAGTCACAAGACCCGTCTTGCTCTTTGGATAAATCACATTGATGAATGACGAAGATGACGATGACTATTTCATTTCAATTCACTTCATTTCATTTCATTTCATTTCATTTCATTTCATTTCATTTCATTTCATTTCATTTCAAGGGGAAGGGGGTGTCAAATTGACACCCCCCCCCCAGTAAAAACTTGGTATCAAATAGCCCAATTAGAATAGCGTTAGATACCTTTAACCCCCTCCCCTCCCCTCCCCCCCCCCCCCCCCCAAAGAAAAAGGAACACGAGGGGAGAGATAACCCCCCTCGTCCCCATATCCGTCCCTGGTTTTAGATCTTCTCATTTAGCGAAGGGGACATTCTTACCCGGTCGTCTCCTGCAAGTTCCATAATATACACGAACATCATCAATTGCAGTTATCATTCGGCTGTAATATGGCCAGGGAATCACCGCTTCGAAGATAATCTATTCAAAGAAAGAGGAACAGGAAAAGTTCATGTTTAAGTTCACAAACACACACACACACCCAAACACACACACACACACACACACACACACACACACACACACACACACACACACACACAGACACACACACAAAGAAAGAAAGTTTGCAAAATACTTTAAAAACGAAATACTAGTAGTTGTATAGTGGATGCTAGGCCACACACTAGAGTTACTTGGTGGCCCAGAAAGCTCTGATTGCTATTTTTTTTTTAACATGAAGAACAAAAATAAATGATGTCTGGTACTTCCTAAACGAAGTGGTTTTGGGGGATTGTTCCAGCATATACTTTCCCCATTCTCTCTCGCAGATCTCAAATATATTTATCGAGCTCTAGAGAAGAGCTCGGTTACAGAGTTCCAATTCGCACACGAGGCGGAATATCTGCTCTTGGAAGGGATAGAATTCTCAAAATTTGGTAGAAGGCCGATTCGTGCTCGCATCAATACCCTAGCAGCAGAGGTAATACGTGTAGGTCCTATTTGACAAGCACCTCATATCCATTATATTTAGCAATAGTTAGAACTGAAATGGTCTGAACAAATCGAAACTGTAAGTAAACATACCCAGAAAAGTGTTTGCATGATAAAGAGAGTGAAAGTTTTTTTTTTGGTTTTTTTTTGCCCCAACAATCCTTAAAGTTTCTCTATAACAGTCAAGTGTTACCACGATTTGATTACTGTTCTGTTGTTTGGTCGAACAGATTTCAATTTTATACAACTTTGAGCTAGGAAACTACACACTTTGAGCTAGGTGCACCGGGCGCGCGCTCCCTCTTCATTTTTTTTAAATTAAAACAAAGAAAAAAAATGGGGGGCCTCTTGCGCCCCCTCCCTTTAATTATGTAAAGACGCCTCCCCTTTACGGAAATCCTGGTTCCGCCCCTGCATGAACATCACACAAGGCAAATAGACAGTGGAAGCATACGTGTGCTGTGATTGTCACAAATGTAGCCCAATCGTATCTTCTTTACTTGAACGAAACAAGCTAAATTATCTAATCAGATCAGCTTCTTACATTTTATTCATTCAAAAGATTGTTAAAACAAAGTTGTTACTTTTTTGTTACAAAGTTGTAACACAACCAAATTTTTTCCTGTGATATCTAATCATTCCTGCAGACTAGTGATTTAATTGATGTTTCGGCATTCTGGTAAACTCTTGTTGTGGCATAATCAATATGCACTGTATTGTTTATGTCACAAAGCAATGTACAGTATATATCTCTATGTTTTGCTTTTTTTTTTAATGTGCATAATTATGTTCATCAACATCTTTCAGGGCTCCATGGAAGACCACTTCTTTAATACTAGTGAATGGGTTACCCTGACAAAACAATAAAAGTAAATAGATAAATAAATAAAAAGTTATTGCAACTACCTAGCCAATCATTTTCTTTCCATCTCTACAAGAATTCAAATTCTTGCTTTTTTCGAAAAGACTTTTATTCTATAGTAATTCTCTAAATACAAACTCGAAACGTGCGAATCAATATCACCAACTATGACATGTCCCAAACTTTTACTGTATAAAATACCTCGAATGTTTAATTTTTGTTTTCTTCCTGTGTAGGCATTTACACACGCACATGAATAGAAAAGGTCATCCCCTTACTTCAAAAATTATCAAAGCTATACATCGTGTTGTCATTAGGTTTTGTGGGGATGCACGTCAAGTCTTCGACACCCATGAATCATACAGCCAAAGAGAGACACAGCCCCAGAGTCATACGGTCTATCAGGTCGATTAAGCAAATAAGGCCCAAGAGACCGACATGTTAAGCCCCGTGTTTTAATGTCGAAATCGTGGGCCGTTTTGCTTAGTGTCGAAATTATTGCCTTCATTTGTCTATTGTCGAAGTCGTGGTGCATTGGCTGTATGCCTCTAGGGCTGTATGACTTATGGATCTCTCGTGAATGTTGAACTCGTGGCTGTATGACTCGTGGGTGTTAGTCTCATGGGATGAACTCCTTGTGGGGGAGGGAGAGGGAAGGGTGAGGCGGAAGAGCTGTGCAGTCTTCGTAATATTTACATTGAAGGGTCTTTCAGAGGCCGGGATATCCACCCGTGCTCCTCGCCACCTCTTTAGCGTCCAATAGTAGGCTAATGCTGGGTCGATAGTTCTCGTCTCGCCGTATTCTCGCAGGTACACGTTGACAAAACCATTCCTTTCCTTGTAAGCGAAGAATTGTAAACAGCGAGGTTGAGAGGAAGGTGCTATGAGAGGAGATATTACTCTAGTGCTGTCGTACTGACGATGGTATGGATTATACCGCCGGTTGCTCGCTGCTAAAATATATCCTGGAATAAAAGGTAAAAACAGAATCGCAATCAGTTAATGCAGTATCAAAGGTTTGACTATACAGCCAGGACTGTTAAACACCATTATTTAATAATTCAAGTTTGGAAAATCATCACTAAAAAAAGAAGAAGAAAAGGAAAAATTATAACCTAGACAGAAACTACCTTTGGTCAATAATATTTACTGTCATAAGTAAGCTTGGAAATTGCCATTTATTTCATTTTCCAGTTTTGTTCGATCCTTCTCCAGTAAATAGTGTCCAAATTTGTTTCCTTTTGCCTTCGCAGGTGAAAGCTAGCACAGGTAACCGCATGTTTATGTGGCGATCACCTGGAATTTAATCTTTTTAAACTATCCTTTTCATGGTGCATGTTACCATAGTTAATGCATGCAAATCAGATGCTGACGTACGCGTATCGCTAATATTAGGGAGTTTTCGCTACACGACGGGAAGACCGAGAATACGCGAAAGCAATCAACTGTGACAGTCCCCGTACTCAGACTCCCGTCCCCATATCTAAGCAGTTTCGCTTTCTTGTACAGGACGGAGGCGTATGGACAAGATCGCTGATTGCCGGCTGGCTGGCTGGCTGGCTGGCTGGCTCAATCCTGCCCAGCATCGCGACCGAACGCTATTTTGGCCGAATACCATACTCGCTTTCCCGAGGACCGGACGTTTCTCGGATTTGATCATGCGCAGAAGCAGATTTTGCACACGGCACGCTCAACTACCGACCGCGTTGTGCTTGCGAAAATTTGCTATTGCCCTTTCGTTATTGTAATTTTGTATAATGTTTCGCGTATGTTTAGGAACTCAAAGGGTTACCCTGTAGCATCGGCGGAAGCTTTTCTGTGCCACGCCCAAAGTGCTACGTTGGGCAAGGTATAAAATTGCCGTCCACTCTACACGTCTAATCATTACGTTCTTTGCTTTCAGCCCGTTAAGTTGCTATTGAGTTCGTGTCAAGTCTTAAGTTTTAGTTACGCAGCCGTCATATCATTTTCGCCTTATGTTAGTCTGTTTCAAGACGTGCAACAACTCCTTCTCTTCTATTGGCCTTAGCCGACACCAAGTTTGTATTGGCAGAGTCTTCATCCTGCATTTTAATGTGGAAAACTCACCTTTGGTGGTTAACTCAATTCATTTTGTATTAATGATTATGAAAATGGTGAATTATGTTACAAAACCAAGAAGTTATAATAGAATAACGGTTGTACTTGAATAATAGAGTATAAATTATGGTAAATGATGGAAGGTTTAATCAACGCATTAATTTTGAAGTAATGTCTTAACCCTAATCAGGCTGGGCTTTTTTGGCTATGCTATATCTGGGGGGGGGGGGGGCGGATTCCGCCCCCCCCCTTCAGATCTCGCCTATGGAACGCGCGATTGCGCCGAAAATCGGCACACGCGACGCCCGCAACGTATTCTATCAAAATGTATGGTTGCTTTCTCCGAAAAATTTTTCTTATATTTTATATTAATTAATTATTGTAATTTATGCATAAAATCAGTTTTGGGCTCTAAATCACTTATTAATGCTCCAATTAAGCTAATTTCTTTTTTAAAATGTTTCTTGTATCATTCTTCTGAGACATAGGATAAAAAAAATCTGTATTGAAATTAATTTCTTATGTATTTTATTGTTTTTTTGAATTTCTTATGTATTTCTTTGTTTTTTGACCTTTTGTTTTTGTTTGTTTTTTGGCCAAAATTTGTCACAGACATTTTTCGAAGCATTATTATGCTAAAATAAATTAATTTCGGCCATTCTAAGTGAAGATTTTTATGTGAATTAATTGAAAAAACACAATTTGCATTGGATTTGTACACAAAATCACGTTTTGGAGCAATTTTGGGGTTGACAAATTTTTTTCGAACGGGCGTCGCGTCAAAACGGTATGCGCGGGCGCAACAATTTGGGTCTCAAAAGTTGCGCGATACTTGAAAGAAAAAAGTCATGAAACATTGCGGCGGGAGCGTATCGCGTTGCGAAGATATTGCGCGAAACGTCGAGGGGGGGGGCGGATTCCGCCCCCCCCCCCCCCCCAGCCTGATTAGGGTTAAATGAATCTATATACGAAGATTTTTAAAGACTCCTCATTTTTTTTTCGGGGGTGGGGGTGGATTGGGCCTCCTCTGGGAGCCCCCAGGTGGGGCATGGTGCCCATTTGAACAAATTGAGATCCCATCCACTAATGATGGTACCTGTCGCGGTAACTCTAGCTTAGAAGGCGGGGATTTATACTCCCGCCTTCACACGCGAAATCAACATTCCATCGCAAGTTTGCTCTGATTGAAATAATGTTACAGTTTACAAATCTTGACCCTTCACGTTCATGATCGACCTTATATTCTTCTGTACAAAAGAATACCGTGTATCTTATTCCCACTGGATTTATTTTCAGTGCAGCTGTAATATAGCTGGAATAATCTTTTTTTTATAAGCAAAATCTCAGTGACCTTTGACATGGATCTTTCATCTCTTATACCACGAGCGTTCCCAGCTGCAGTCACGGCTGGTAAGTGACATTCCTAGTCAAAGTTTCTCTTAACATTCCCCCTCCCCCCCCCCCCAAAAAAAAAAAATAATAATAATAATTTCATCTAAACTCTCCTTTGCATCAAAATAGGATAAACCTCCCGTTAGTCAGTACAGTGAATGTATGGGATATGAAAAACATGTTGACTTTAACTTTTAGAATGTCGACTTATTATTTAAAAAAAAAAGAATGAAAGAAAAAACAAATTCAGAACTTTTCAGAGCGTCAACGCGCGCTTTTCTTTTTTTTTTTATTCTTGACTAAACTTTTTTTTAACTTAAATGTTTCTCCATTTCGGGGTAAAAATAGCAGAAAAAAAAGGAAGGGAGGAGAGAAATGCTTAGCTGTTTTCTACAAATTCATAAGGTGGATCATATTGATTTAGTTCTAAATATATATATTATATATATTATTATATATATATATATATATAGAGAGAGAGAGAGCGAGAGAGATAGATTCAGATATAGATATAAATACAGATATAGATATACATATACATATACATATACATATAGAATGCTATGATTCCCTAGACTAGACGTTGACTAAATGTCAGATAGCGAAAAGCAACCTCATAGATACAGAGCTGTATCTAGATATTGAAAAATAGAAAGATTAAATGAGAACTTACCTGTTTGAAATTTGATCTTTATTTTACGAGGGAGTTGTAGGAAGAGAATACGTTGAGAGACCCGCTTTGCGCACGCGCAGTCATTTTTCGAAGCATCAAATGTGGCTGCTGGATATTTGAAAGATTATGGAGAACTTAGCCTCAAGTTTGAAAACTTTGGGAGGGAGAGGAGGGAATGTATTCTCTTCCTACAACTCCCTCGTAAAATAAAGATCAAATTTCAAAAACAGGTAAGTTCTCATTTAATCTTTCTATTTTACTTCTGGAGTCTCCGAAAGAGACTACATTGAGATTTTGAAGCCCAGCAGCCATATTTGTAAGAAAGATAACAGAAATGACTCTATGAATTGTCATTTACCAAAAAGGGTAAATTGTTTACCTTGTCTGGTCATTTCTTTAGTAGAGCAGTTGTGAGACACTTGCTCCCATCATCGAGCAAGGGTTTGCTGTAGAACTTTCTGAAAGTTTTTTCATTCGTCCAGCCTGCCTTCTCAAGGATGAACGAAACTGGCAAGTCTGCTCTGTGTGCAGCTGACGTCGCAGCTGCTCTTGTTGAGTGAGCCTTATATTTTAAGTGTCGATTCCTGCCGCTGCCATAACATCTTTGATCCACCGGGAGATGGTTTGTGACGTTACTTTCGCATGGGGTCTGCGAAAACTAATAAAGAGCCGGCGCTCTTGACCTCGAATTTCCTCAGTCCTCCGCATGTAGGCTTTGATGTAGTTGACAACGCACAATCGACGGTCTGGGGGGGTAGGCTCTCATGCTCAGTGTGAAGCCAGCGTTTCCCGGCCTATTTTGTTTCAGTATCTCGCTGAAATGAAATGTTACTGATGACCCCTTGAGTATCATGTTGTCCAAATTCAGGAGCTGCAATGACTGTGCTCTCTGTGTTGAGATGAGAGCCATGAGCATGCATAGCTTTTTGGTGAGATCTCATAGGCTCAGTGCATTTGCTGGTGACAGCTTTCTGAGATAGCAAAACACAATATTTACATCCAAAGTATCTACATAGCGAGGTCTTGGGGTTCGGAGATGGAAAACTCCCTTCATAAATCTTGATATCAAAATGTTGTTCCCAACTGTAGAGGCACCATCCTCAAGAACTAGGAATGATGCGAGCGCACTTCTTGCTGTGTTGAGTGCATTGTATCCAAAACCTCCTACATAAAAAAGCTCACTAAAAAATTCTAAAACAAACTGAACACTAGAGTGAAGATGGCTTTTCTTCTTGCTCTTGCCACTTCTTTACACTTCCTTAAAATGTACACACAATATTGCTTCTGGGTAGAGGCTCTCCAAGAAGCGGCCAAAATGTCCACAACTTCCTTCTTTAGTCCTGTCCTTTCGAAGGGCTGCCGCATAACGTGCAACAGAGAAGATCAATTCCATCATATAAGGGATGTGGTTCATGCGTTACAGGTTGCGTTAATAGGTTCCTACTCCTTGTAATTAGCACTGCTTCACCCTTTAACACCCTTTTCAGCTTAGGAAACCATGCCTGTGTGGGCCAATTTGGCACTACCATTATGCCTTCAGCTCTATCTGTCCTAATTTTTTGAAGACATCTTGGGATGAGACAGAATGGGGGAAAGGCATAGAATTTGAATTCTCCCCAATCCAACGTAAATGCATCGACGGCTTCTGCATTTGAATCTGGCAACCAAGTGACATATCTCTCAAGTTGCTTGTTTAGTCTGGACGCAAAGAGATCAATGTCTGGAAGCCCAAAAACTGAAACTAGTTTATTAAAGGCTTGCTTGTTAAGCATCCATTCATTTCGGTCACTGAACTTTCTAGACCTGCTGTCTGCCTCAGTATTCTCACTCCCTGGAAGGTGTGCTGCAGTAACCCAAATATTACGTTCCATGCACCACCTCCAGATGTCTCTAGCTGCACTGTCACAGTCCTTGGACTTAATACCTCCCATGTTATTCAAATAAGCAACTGCTGTTGTGTTGTCTGACCTGAGGAGGACATGAACATCATGTAAAGAAGAGCAAAAGGACTTCAGTCCAAACCCGGCTGCCAATGTTTCCAGGTAATTGATATCATTCTTTCTAGCTCTTTTCATTTCAAGATCGTTCCATCTGCCTCCTGTTTCCATGGACAGATTTGTGGCTCCCCAACCAAGCCCACTAGCGTCTGTACGCAGCTCAAGTGTAGGTCTCTTACGCTTAATAGGTGCACACTCCTCAATGACATGATTAATCCACCATTTGAGCTCTTCTTTCCCTTCTAATGACAGCTTCATAGGTCTGTCAAAATGGCCTTTGTTAGCCTTAAGGGCGGCAATTTTGTCACGTTCTAGGCATCTGTAGAAAAGAGGGCCATGTTGGACTCCAGGGAAAGTAGCTATTATCTTCCCGATAACATGTGACACCTGCCTGATTGTGGGTCTAGTATTGTCAAGCAAGTCTGAACAGACTGTGATAATGTCCTGCATTTTCTCTTCTGGCAGGGAGATAGTCATATCACCCGTGTGCAGCTTAAACCCTAGGAATGTGAGCTCTTCTTGGGGTTCTAGCATAGAATTCTCCTCGTGGACTACGAAACCTAGTTCAGACAGGAGATTAACTGGTTGCACGTACAGCCTCCTCTGCTTGTTCTATTGACTCTCCGATAATGAGAGTATCATCAAGGTAGCCTAATACTATGTGCCGCATTTCTCTCAGTGTAGCAAAAACAGGTTTCATGAGCTTGGTGAAAAGTCTGGGCGCTGTGCTGAGCCCATTTGGTAGGACTTTGAATCTGTAAAATTTCCCTTTCCATGGAAATTTCAAGAATTTTCTGTATTCAGTGTCAATTGGGATGGAGTAGTAAGCATCTCGGAGGTCGCCTGAGGCTAGGAAATCTCCTGGGGAGATTAAAAGGGCAGCTGTATGAATGTTATCCATTTTGAAGTGTTGTACGCTCACACACTTGTTCAAATCTGACAAATCAAGTATTAGTCGGACACCCCCATTTTTCTTGGGTCGTGTGAAAATGTTGGAGAGAAATTCTCCTTCTTCATGACCACATTCTTCGATAACATTCTTAGTCAGTAAGCTTGCGATCTCTCTGTCAGTACAAGCTGAATTGTGCTGGTTTGGTTTGTATTGAATGAAGGGCTTATCCCTCCTAGGGGGCACACATGCTTCTTCAAACTCAATTTTGTAACCCCTGATTGCTGCCAAAATAAATGGATCAGCTGTGATTTGGCACCATCGCCTGTAAAAAAGCCTCACTCGACCTCCGACTGCCACTGGAGCTTTCCCTGAAATACATTGCACACAATCCCCATGTACAAATACATTGGGGACTGCAGGTATGATAATGATGTGAATCGAAACTACCTACCTCTTTGGGTATGCTGGTAGTTATTTCTTGCGCTGCATTGGAGGCCTGTGCTGAGGAGCCTGTTGTGGGGGCGGCTCGCTGTGCGGGGTGGTGGCTGCTTGCTGTGACCCCACTGTGGGCGCTGACCTAAAAAAGGCCTCCTACTACCGCCGGCTGTTGGTCTGTGTGTTGAAGCAGCTGAACTTGCAGTCCAGCCAGCGCTTCTGTATTGGCGCTTGGAGAAAGCTGCTCCCCTGTACGGGTGGTACGTACTAGACTGTGGCCGCGAAATTGGGTTTCTCATCACCCCTGATGCAGCTTTCTGCTCCTCTTTGAGATCTTTCATTCTCTTTCCCAATTCATCCCCGAATAGGAATTTAGTGACGGGAGTGGAAGGTTTGCAAAGATGAGAGTAAGTGGCTGCCATGTCCGGCTTGATAAGCTCTTTCCTCAACGAATTGAGTTCAAAATTGGCATTGCACAGCAACGCCAATGCGTCCTGCTGTGTGTCAGTCAGGACTGTATTAGCGCGCTCAGGCCCTTCGTCAGCGACTTCTGCACACGCTGTAACTTAGCATCTCTACTGCGTGTGTGTTGCGGTAGGTTATCCCAGATCGGGCCGTTCACCTTCGGTGTAGCGAGGTAAACACAATTGCTCGGGGCTGGATACTTAGATGCCGTCTCTTCCAACACTTTTTCTTCTAGCGGGTGGCTGATGAGGTAAGTATATAGTAGAGCTGGCTAAGTCCTCGTCCACCGGTAGCCCCGTATCACCCGGCTTGGCAAATTTTGCTGCGAGAACGGGAATTTCTTGCACGTCTGCCGCGTCTGACGCAAATTCGCCTTCTTCCCTGTTGGCTTCGCCCGTGTCACGCACGTGCGGCTCCCCGCACTGTTGAAAATCAGTTTCCATAGGAATTTCACACTGTCCGGCGCTGTGCGCCTCATCGTACGCCACAAAATGGCGCGATGCCGGTTTCGGCGTGGAATTTACACTGGGCAGCGCGTCGACCACTTTACTCAGAAGACTTTCCAGTCTCGATAGTCTGTCCTCGACATCCGAGGATTTTTCGGCCGTCTTTGGGCCCTGCTTCGATTGCGGCACTTTACCCGCCATGTTAGTACCAGAAACCGTATCCGACTTTACTAGTTTCTTTTTCGGCTTGACTTTTTTGTCTGTCGGAGAGGAACGTTCTTCGCAAACAACGTTGATGCTTTCCGCTACGCCGGGCTTAGCCGGATGATGCAGCTGTTGGAGCTGTTGTGCCTCCATCACGATGTAGCCACCACGTGACTTTCGTGGAATGAGGCCGCTAGAAGAGGCTGTGCTTGCCGCCTTGCTAAGCACCGAATAATCGTTGTACGATATAGGAAGATTGCGGAGATCTAAATTCCACTAACTGCTGGTTTCTAGAACCGTTAGTACCGCGAAAACGCGATAAAAATCAGAAATTTCGACTGCGATAGGGGAACTACGTTCGAATACTCGTGCGTAGAAAAGCGATATGACTGCGCGTGCGCAAAGCGGGTCTCTCAATGTAGTCTCTTTCGGAGACTCCAGAAGTAAAATACGAAGTTCCTACGTTCTAAATCAGCGTCAAATCAACATACATCATCTACGAAAAAAAAAAAGGAAAAGAAATATGTAACCCGAAGCACAAGGAATTAATGTTCTATGCTTTTTCCTACATAGGTAGATGGTGTATAATGAACCAGCGAATAAAAGCTACTATCCGGAAGTCGCATAAGCGTCACATCAACTTACCATCCTCGCTGTTTGTCGTTTTATCGATCGTCGGTCCCGTAAGCCGGCGCCTATGACCACCCCATGACAGTTTGTATCTATTATCGAACCTGTAATCACCATTCAGTTCTCGAAGGAATTGGCTGACAGTCCCACGTGACCAATCCATGATATCATCCGTTGCCTGCGTGAAACCACAGTCGTCCGTCTCAAAGTCGCATCGGAAGGTTTCCACAGAAGGAGGCAGAGTAGTGACTGGCGGCGATTCCGTTGAGACTAGGAGCAAGCACAATGACACAAAACAACTCACACACAATTCGGTTCCCTCAAAACGAGAAAAAACAAACAAACAAACAAACAAAAACCTGAAGAAAAAAAAATGAGAGGGTGATTTTCATTGGTCAGTTGCCATCGACCAGGGTAAAAAATACGCACGAATACTAATGTTCAAATGCGAGTTTCTTCACTTTGTCTCCCTCGACAATTTGTAGAGGGAGACAAAGTGAAGAAACTCGCATCTGAACCTTCACCCCTCTGAATAATATCTTTCTTTCATTTAACACTAATGTTATTATCACTACCATAATTTCCGTGACTGTTTGTCTCATCGGCAATAAAATCATGAATAATCCTCTGCACTTTTCTTATTCTTATCATCATTATCATCATCATCATCAATATCAAAATCATCACCATGGTGTCACCACTATAACCATCACTATTAATGTCATCAATAGATAATATTGACTAATATTTCAAAGCCGAGAACTCCAACGTAATAACCTCGAATGAACGAAACTACAACCCCGATACAAAGAACTACACGATTCCACAGCCTGCCCGTGTGGTGCCTTGGCTGGTCATCACATCATCCACGCGTGCCCCACTCTTTTCCCTGCACACAACAACCTACACCTCAAAAACTCAAATAGTTATAATACCCACACCGTGAGCTAAGTTCAAAGGATTTGTGACACTGCCTATAGCTGCTTCAAACGAAAGAAGAAATTGAACATTTTCATTTTCATATAAGTTCAATGCCTTGATAACTGACCATTTTGTCTGCTTTGCACAAAGAAAATACTGTATTTCAAACTACGTGTATACAATATTTCTCTCCTGCAAACTTCCGCTACGAAAGTTACTGCCAGAATAGGACCTTTGAGATAATTTGTTTCCACCCTTCCCTATCATCTTATATTAGAATGGTTTATTCCCTGTTGAAAGCGTTGGTGTAAAAAGTCTTATGTATATTCACAGGAAAGTGGCCTCTTGTGGCTTATATTTTTGTTTTAGTTTTCCTCTTTTGGGGCTTCAGGTTGTATGATTTGGGGAAATTCTGCAAATGAATAAATTTTGTATGTTGCCATAAATGAAAAGAAAATCCTGGAATACTTACACTTTGCACACTGCGAGTTTGGGTAGAATTCCACGTCGTCGAGCGCAATATCACTCCGGTAGTCTGGACCTAGGACGCCCTCAAACACCACCTGACACAGCATTGGAAAATGAATGCTCAATCTTTAGCTTTAAGAATAAAACTACAAAATGCTCATGCAGCATGCAGCACAAGAAGCATTTGTACACCATTTCGACATGTTAATCCCAAGAAAAGATCATTTTGGAAACAGTTCGAAACAGTTCGATGAATGACTGAGTAGGAAATAGCTTATCCCCAAGTGGAATGGGCTTGTAGTATTCAAAGGGTACATTCTTACTCTTCTTATGGGCTTGTAGTATTCAAAGGGTACATTCTTACTCTTCTTACAAGTAGATTCACTCACGAAAAATTTGCGCCTCACAGTCGACAGCTCCACGGAGGCTCTATGCCACCGTTTTCCCTGGTTACCAGCCAGCTGCCAAACGGGTCGACGAGGGAGGGCGCTGCCGTTCACCTTTGCGTAGACATTCAGTTGACCAATATGGCTGCCGTACATGTGATACCAAAAGACGAGGCAGGAGGGCCGTAACTGTTCTTCAATGATGGGCGAGATTAGGCGCGCCTTGCTCCCCGCCCTGTGGCCGTTACTGTCTAGATGCACGTAGAAACCTATAGGTGAAGAGTGCAGAATATATAGCACTATTAGCAGTGCATTAGCTTTGAACAGAACTATCTTGATTTTGATTTGATTTTGATTTGATTTATTCACAAAATGCATATACATACATTATTCACAAATATGCACATAGTTTGTACATGAAACATATTACACATTTTGTCTGGATCGTCATAAGCTATGAAAAGCTTGACTGGGACGCCCAGTATGGATAACGTACACATATTATGTACATAAACATCATTAAAAAAAAAAATGTATTATGCGCGTTCAATTTGTTCATAGATCGGAAGATGAAAGAAAGAGAGAATAGGAAAGAAAAGTGAGAGGAAAAGATGAGGAGAGGGATACTCTACATCATGGTAGTTAAAAGTATACAAGATTGACAATTCTGGTAACAACTAACATAGAAAGACTCGCTGCTATTATGTACGTAGTGTACGTATGGCAAAATAAACCTGTGAACCTGGGGTAAGACAGCAGGCAAGAACCATGCAGTTAGTATTGTTTAAACATATTTGCAAAGAAGGGTATTCTTTACTAGTCTTTTAAAAGTATGCTTTGATTGGCACCGTCGTACTTCTTGAGAAAGAGAATTCCAGATGTCCAGATCTTCGGAGAAAGCTATTTTTGTTGTTGTGTTTGTGTTGTTGTTGTTGTTGTTGTTGTTGTTGTTGCTGTTGTTGTTGTTGTTGTTGTTGTTGTTGTTGTTGTTGTTGTTGAAAAGATAATGTACGTGAACATGTTCTATTTTTGAATTAGTTCAAACAAGATGTATCATAAGGAAAAGTGGTATCGGACATGATTGGAGGATAGTTTTGTTTGGCGTCAGTTAGGACAGTCTGATACACCTCTTATGAGTGTGGAGATATTCTTGCCATTTAATTTGTGTTTATCATGAAAAAAAAAACAAAAAACGGAAACTTCCTTTAAATATCATGGCGTCCAAAGCGTATCTGAGGGTTTCTTGGGGCCACCACGACCAGTCCATGGAAGAAGAAATCATTAGAGTACACAGGACTCTCTAAATTGTTGATATAGGTTGAAAACATTTTCGGAATATAACGAGAAATATACAGAAAATGACTGCCTACTGTAATATTGCCATGGTAATACAACTCACCTAGCTCATCCCCACGCGTGTGGTCTTGTGCTGGTCCTGTGAAAGAGCTATCAGTGGCACGGTTCGTCCATTGCCAAGACGATTCGCTCGTGGGATCATGAGTGTAGTAGCACAGCTCAGCCTCGCTGAAGTCACAACGAACAGTCGGCTCTAGGGCCACAGGATCTGATCGAACAAAAATGATAAAATCAAATTGTCTTTTGTACCACTTTGTATCAAAGTTGAAAGTTTGCATCACTATTAATGTGCATTATTCTGGGACAAGTGTCCCAGAATAATGCACATTAATGACAATTATACATGCAAGCCACTTTTTCGATACAATAAAACCATGTATCAATATTCCCGCAAATTGTTAGCATAATACCTGCCCTATGCATTTTACATTACCCGTATCAATGGAGAAAAAGAGTACAATATAATATATAGATGATGACTGGCGGGGGAGGGAACATACCGAATGTTCCACCCGATGGGTTTGAAATGCTATTGAGGGAGGTTATAAGTCCCGAGACGAAGTTGAGGGACTTATAGCCTCCCGAAATAGCATTTCAAACCCTGAGGGTGGAACGTTTGGTACATGTTCCCGACAACAAAAGTCATCATCTGTTATATTATATGGGCTAGTCAAATACGTCAAATACGTCAACGTCAACCACCAGCACAACGCACTCGATCGCTCGCTCGCGCAGCAGAGCCAAATTCACTGTGCACGCGCGGTCCTAGGCCTTCTGTCATTTGTTACGTGAAAATGTTTTCCCATGGGAGAACATTACAAGAATGTTCCCCATGGGCGAACATAACGAATGTACCTCCATCACATGACTGTGTTTAGCCAATCACTAACCGGTATTTGACTAACCCATTTAATATTATTGTTTCCAATATTGTACTTGAGACATCGCACTCAAATGTTTCTTTAAACGCATGCGCAGTATCGCTTGCAAAGAAAGCAAAGTGCAGTGGCATGATTGCGCGATGAGGTTTAGAAATGCGCGATGAGGTTGAGAAATGCCATAGGAGTACGCGTAAATCGTCTGTGCTGTCTGCGGCAGTCGCTCGCTGATATGGATGCTCTGTACTGTACTGTACTGTACTGTACTGTGCGTAGATGCACGTCCGTATACAAGTTGAAAGGTTAGATTTTGTAAACAATATAATGGTGAGTGAAACCCTTTTTCCTTTTTTATTCTTGGAAATTGAATGTGGCGTTGTCTTGGAAAGTGGTTTGTATGTATAATATTAATAATACTGGATTTCTTTCGTGGTATATCAGATATATTGCATTCATCAACATGAATATTGCACTCGTCTTCGATTCGTGCAATATTCATGTTGATGAATGCAATATATCTGATATACCACTCAAGTGAATCCAATATTATTTAAATAATGCATGAAGCATAGTGCGTATACTGACGTTTTTCTTTATATCAATACTATGCCCATCACTCAAATAATGTGTCGTATTTCGATATCACAAAATTGATGACATTATCACATTTAAAGACAAAAGCATGATGGAAAATTGTGGTTTGGCAAGCAATACTAACAGAAATATTTGGTGGTCAACGAATGATCCCAAAAAACTACTACACATACTGCTACATAGCCATAAGAGAACTGGCTACGACCAATTAAGGCATTATCATTCTGCTAAGAAAGAGACATAGCGAGATGGATAGCCCGGTTTCCACATCTTTTTAAACTTTAGCCCTTTCACAAAATGCGCCTTCCGCAAAGACGCAACGGAGTTGCTGCATTTTGCGGAAGCGTCTGCACGACTACCCACCTCAACCTGCTACTTCTTTCTTCCCTAGAGAGCGTTAATATTTTTGGAAGCAAATCAGTACTGTAAGCTGGCTTAAAAGCCAGACTAAGAGATGGACAGAGACAAAAGAGTAGAGCGATAATTAACGGACTTACGTTCTCCTGGGCATGTGGTTCGAGTCACACTTATGTCGTCGATTGCCATATTTTCAAACTGACCTGCTGTAAACTCGAAGACGATCTATAAAGAAATAAAAAATAAAAAGAAAGGAAATAATCAGATATTCCTCGTTATGTTTATACAAAAAAACCGAGACAAAATATGGAAATATGGGACACACACACATTAAAAGAAAGAAAGAAAAAAAAAAGTGTCTGAAACGAAAGATTAAAATCTCACAAGTACAACAGAGATTTTTTTTTTTTCTGATCAAAATGGGCCGACGCAATGGGGGGGGGGGGGGGGGGGCGCTTGGGGGCCCTTTTTCTTTTCTTTTCTTTTTTTTTTGTTTGTTTGTTTGGTTTTTTTTTTTTTTTGGGGGGGGGGTTTGTTAGCTGATGAAACCTGGGAGTAGCACCAAAAATGATAAACCTTTAAAAACGTGGCGCCAGCCACGGCTAATTTTTACGAAACAGTTTTTGAACAGTCCGTGAGCAGACAAAATTGATGAAAATTGGTTTTTGAAATGGCTGATATCCAAAGCAAAGCGATCCTAATAAATGTCTTTGGATATGTCAGCCATTTCAAAACCGATTTTCATGAACTAAACTTTGAATTCCTCTTTGAATAAGTATATGCTCTTTAACATGCTCTAAGCATCTCGCAAAAAGTTAACAGTTAAATCCACTCCTCAACCAATACTCTACAATCCCTTTAACAGCTTCACCTGTGTAGAATTTATGCATGCTTTCCTATGCCATAATTCTCGTGAATTGTGATTTTTTTATGTAATTAGTTTTGAAAACATTCTTATTTATTATTGCATCCACTATAAATACTGAGACTCTGTACCCAGCATAATTCTAATTCTTATATGAATCATATTGTTTTCATACTTTATGTACTTCTATGTACTTCTATTTTTCTTTATTTCTTTTTTAATCTGAAATTGTCACTGACCACTTTTCTATCATAATCAACATACAATTATTTAATCAAAGTAACTAACAGTAAAAATAATCAGGCTTTTATTAGTTTTATGAGAGAGCACTGGTTTCCATAGAAAATGAGCACAATTATGCCCGTATTGGGGTGACAAGCAATTACAAAAATAGGCGTGGCTTTTTAGTGCGGACGTTGCAAATTTTGTCTCAAAATTACCCGAGACTTTAAAAAGAAAGTCAAGAAGCCTCGTGACGAGGCCTTCTCATGTTCCAGAATTATAGTGCCAAATACAAGGGGTAGGAGTCCTATATCTTGGTTTCTTTTTTTCTTTTTTTTTTACCTTTTGTGCTTATTATTTTGGAGGAGGTTTTTTTTTTTTTTTTTTTTAGCCAAAATCTGGTACAGACACTTTTTTAGACTTATCTACAATAAAATAAATTGACTTAAATGATTAAAAGGTGGAATAATTTATAATTTCTAATTAATATCAATTTAACCAAAAAAAAAAAAAATACCACTATTTGCACTGGATTTGCACACAATTTCATTGTAAGACAGGGTCAAGTCTAAAACCATGCTGAAGCTGCCTATTCCACTGTCCATACACATTTTGCTGCATGGTGGTCTATAACTTTTGAGAGATTTTGTTTCTTACTAAAATACTCTATGAATACTGCTATGCCTGCGTGTTTAAGATTGTCGTTCTATCAGATGTGGTTTCATTGAGATCCTTCTTGTATCCTACAATGAGAAACAGCGTTAGCTCTAAAATATGATTTTGACAGGCGACGTCATGATGTCATGAGTAATGGAGTCGTTCTTGCCAAGTACTTCACCTGGAAGTGTTGCGGCTCGTTGATTCTGATCTCAGCCGGTCGCCACACCTGACCACGCTCACCGGAGAGGTACCAGACAGGATTGCCAAGCCCTTCCGACGTTTCGTTCTTGATATAAACCTACGGGGGAAAAAAAGGCATCGCAGCTCATCATCATCGGTGTGCTTCTATATACACCAAACCAATGCGATTGTTTCATCAGCGAAATGTCAGAAAACAGCTCATTTTCACCCATCGTAAAAAGTATGCAGAAACCTTTTGTTTACGTCATCAGCTTCTAGCTACTATATACATTATATCTGGAATAAAAAGATTACCCTTTAGTGATTGGCTGAAAGGGCTTCACATCACAAAGCAATTTTGACATCGCGCACTGCGTTGTGCAGTCATTCTGTGAAATATAACAATTTCTACCAAAACAATTGTGACGTCACAATGCAATTTTGATATTGCGCACTGCTTCGTACCGTCAGTCTGTGAAATGTACCAATTGTGACCCTGCAACACAAAACTAACAAAAAGTCGCCAGACATTGATTTTTAATTAGGGGCAGATTCATAAAGAGCAGACTCTAAGCTTTAAAATGAAGTATAACTCAATTCAAATGAACTCCCCTAACCTGTCTAAATATTAGAAAGAAAGCACACACTCTGGAAAAGTGTAAACTGAGAAAAGAGGCTCTGAAGTACAGGGTCTATTCAAACGCTTAATCTTTACCAAGCTGTGCTAGCTGTGCAATGAAAGGGACAAAACACAGGAAGTAAACCACCAGAGCAACAACAATGAAGGGATTATCAGATTAAGCTGAAATTGAGCATGTTCTATTAACATATTCTGTCAATGATTAATGCCAACTTTCAAAGCAGTAGAGATATCTTTTTTTATAAAGTTATTAAACTTGAAAGTGAAGAGAGTGTAAAGGACTGCGAGAAATGAAAGGGGACTCTAAGACATACCTGATCATTTTATTCTCCCCCAAAAATGGGTTGTAGAAAAACTACTGAAAACACACTTTCCCATTCATGTTATGATCCCAAACTTGAGAATGATGTAGAAGAAGGATAGCTCTTTCAGAAAATATGGAAAAATCAAGATTGACTTGGTTGACCCATTTCACCTTTTTTAAGTCCTCACGTAAAATCAAGGGGTGGGACTTTTTGTTCGTTTTGTGATGCACGGTCACAATTATTCTTACAAATCAATTGTGATGTCATAAAGCAATTCCTGAATATCATTCATTCAAGTGTATGCCCCAAGTGTATGCCCCAACATCAACATACAGTGAAGCAGATAGTGATGCCTTTTATGAATCACTTCAGCTACATATCCAGAAAGTTGCTAAGAAGAAACCACTGATAGTTATGGGGGACTTCAATGTCAAAGTTGGCTCAGATAACAGTGATCGGGTCCCAACCTTAGACAACTTTGGTCTAGGGAAAGCCAATGACAGAGGGGAGAAGCTTCTGGAATTTTGCTCACTACACACGCTGGCTGTCTGCAACACATACTTTCAGCATAAAGAATGCAGACGAGCCACGTGGACATCTCCAGACAGAAGGTACAAAAGCCAAATTGACTTCATCATCACCCAAGTGGAGAATTTGAGGAAATTTCATAACTGCAGATCGTCCTGCTCAGGTGACATAAGTTCTGATCACAACCTAGTAGTCGCCTATGTCAAACTGTTCCCAAGTAGAGCACGACGACCCAAGTCTCTGCCAAGAAATTATGACGTCAACAGATTTGGCAATCCGGTTATTGCAGAAGAATTCTGTGCCAGAATAGATGGGGCCTTTGAGCCACTCCTCCAAATGCTTGATACAGATGTGGACAGCCTGTGGACTACATTCAAAAACACTACCAACAAGATTACTGAAGACGTTGTTGGCCGTAAAAGAGCAAAAAAAGTGAAAGGCCTACCTGAGGATGTCCGCACAGCCTGTGAGAAGGAAAGCTCGTCTCCTTATGTTACCCTAACTAGGCCGGGCTATTCAGGTAGATGATAGAGCCGGGGGGGGGGGGGCCTCCCAGGCCCCCCCCCCCCCCCTCCCTCCGGATCTCGGCCGTCGACCGCGCGATCGCGACGAAAATTGGCACATGTATTGCCTATGATGTAATCTAAAGTACCATGAAGTTAATTTTTAAAAAAATTATCATTTACACTAAATTATGCTAATTTATGCATAATGATGCATGAAATCAGACAATTTGGTATAAATCACTAAATAAAGCTCAAAACAGGCACATTTTTTGTGTAAATATTCTTTTTAGTGTCCTTAGCAAATGTAAGAGAAAAAAATTGCGCAATCAGAAAAAAATTTCCTAAGTATTCTATTGTTTTTTGAATTTCTTATGTATTTCTTTGTTTTTTCGACTTTATGTTTTTCATTGTTTTTTCGATGAAATTTGTCCGTGATATTGTTCCGAACAAGAAAATGCGTTATTAATTGATTTTAATCAATAAAACCCCAAAATAATCGTGCTTTTATGAAATTTGTCTGTAAACACAGTTTGCATTGAAATTGTACACAAATTCACGTTTTTGAGCAATTTTTGGTCTGACATGCACGTGCATATTTATGCGCAACTTCGGAACCGCGCACCCGGGCATCGCAAATTTGATGTCAAAAGATGCGGGAGACTCGAAAAAAAAAAGTCATGAAACGTCGCGGCGATAGCTTCTCGCGATAGCGATACATCGCGCGAAACGTCGAGGGGGGCCTCGGAGGCCCCCCCCCCCCCCCCGGCCTAGTTAGGGTTAACCAACCCTACATCCAGATATAATGCAAAATATCACAAGCTAAACAAAAATGTAAAACACAGGGTGAAAAGCTGGAAAAAGAAATTACTTGACAGAGACGTGGAAGACATGGAGGCTGCCTATGCCAGAAATGGCAGCCACGATTTCTTCAAAAGGGTGAAGAAGCTTGCTGGTGACAGAGATAAAACACTTCCGGCAGTTAAGAACAACGACGGCATACTTAAGACGTCCCCAGAAGAGGTAATAAAGTGTTGGGAGGAATACTTCTGCACTCATCTGAACACACAGTTTCCAAGGGACGAGAATCTGTTCCAATCCATTCCAGACCCCCCAAGCAAGGAGGACCATTGTGAACCATTCACATTAGCAGAAGTGGAAGGTGCAATTAAATCCCTCAAGATTAATAAAGTATGTGGATGGGACAAAATAGCGGCGGAAACCCTGAAAGCAGGAGGAGCTCCAATGAGGCAGCTGCTACTCAAAATCATCAATGTTGCAAGGGCAGAAGGAAAAACTCCTAGACACTGGAGCAAAGGCCTCATTACTCCAGTTTTCAAGAAGGGAGACAGACTCAAACCAAGCAATTACAGAGCCATCACCCTGCTTTCCATTCCAGGGAAAGTATTCTGCAGAATGAACCTCAGCAGAATTCAGGACACTAATTTGATAGCTACTTGACTGAAGAACAATGTGGCTTTCAGCAGTCACGTGGCACAACTGTAACTGTAACTGTAATACTGTAACAGTATTTGTTGTGCGGCAAATCATTGAAAAGGCCAAAGAAAGGAATGTTGCACTTCACTGGAATTTCGTAGATTTTAAGGCTGCATTTGACACAATCTGGAGAGAAGCCCTGTGGAAATGTCTGCGCTCCATTGGTGTAGACAAGGTAATGGTAGACTTGATTGAGAGCATGTATAATCAAATAGAATGCTCTGTCATTGTCAACGGAAAGATCACAGAATGGTTTCAAGTTGTGACAGGAGTTAGGCAAGGGTGTCTCCTTTCCCCAGCCTCTTCAACTTGTTTCTTGAATTTGTTATGAAAGACGTCCAAAAGTTAGACAGTGGAATCCGGATGGGCGACATGTGCATTAACAACATCCAATATGCAGATGACACCACACTGATGGACCTTGTCTTTGAGAAACTACGAGTTTCAACAAACGAACTGGAAAAGGCCTGCAGCAGATGGGGTATGAAAATCACCCAAGCAAATGCAAAGTCATGTCTCAAGACAAACGTCACATATCCTAGAATGGAGTAAATATCGACAAAGTTGATGATTTTGTTTTCTTGGGTAGCAACATTCCTACAGTGACAAATGATGTGAATCGTCGTACCAGATTAACGGCCTGGGCATTTGGCAAACTGAAAAGTACCATATGGACGAGCCAGATTATCCCCAGATAAGAATTTACAAAGCACTCATCCTCCCTATTGCCATCTATGGTGCTGAGTCTTGGACACTACGCCAAGCCGACCAGCGTCGATTAGACACCTTTGAAATGAGATGCCTACGAGTAATCCTTGGTGTGAGGCTCATTGACAAGATAAGAAATGAGGAAATTAGACAGAAGCTTTGTCTCACCAACACCATCTGTGATGAAGTAACCAAAAGGAGATGAAGTGGTTTGGGCATGTAATTCGTATGCCCTCACATAGGATCGCATTCCAAGCCTTCAAGAATAACTTTCTCAGAAAAAGACCACCAGGACGCCCTCCTGCCCGCTGGAGAGACCAAACTGAAAGAGACTTGAGCATTCCCCTGAAAGAGGCTGAACATCAAGCCCAGGGAAGACCAAACTGGAGAAGGATCACTCGTTGGAGAGCAAAGGGACACACTGTCCTATGCAATTAAGTCAGTAAGTAAGTCAAAACAATTCTGATATTGCGCACTGCTTCGTAAAGTCACTCTGTGAAATATAACATTTTTCATCAAAACAGAAACATCACAAAGCAGCTCGATATCTTGCGCTGCTTACGAGGGTTCCCCTTCACAACATCGCACCCAGAACACGACTTCTGGCTTCTCATTTCCCCATTCCCCTTTCTTTTGCTTTTTTTTTTTGTGTGTGTGTGTGATCTAAAATATAAAACATATAACAAGTTGCCTAATTTCGAGTTTCTGGTGGAAAATATAGGCCTCGGTGCCTCCAAAAGAATTATTCACTTCGGGACTGCGCCCCGCGCGTCCGTGCAGAACACGCACTTAGTGCGCGTATGCAAACCTCACGATACGATCAGCCTGAACTTCCACATTCATTGACTCTATGTTCATAAAGATTTTTTTTTTTTAATCATCAAAACTATAAAAAAAAAACCGGATCACAACCAAAATGTAATCATCTGATTGTGTCATTATCAGATCTTACTGCATTTTCATTCAAATCCGTTGACAATTTATTTGCGCCGAATTCACGAAAGTGGTTTAAACCTGGTTCAATGCACGTTTGTTACTGGGTGTCTGCTGACGTACGCAATCTGTCAATCGTATTTACGCAGAAGAAATTTGCATAAACCATGGTTTAAAATTTGTGCCATCCTTGTGAAATCGGGCCTTTAAGTTATTTTGCAAACAGACAAACAAAACAACGCTGAAGAAAACATTATTTCCTCCTTCCTTGGTGGAGGCAACAAAATGAATTCAAAGCACGATAAGTTTATCAAACAAGTGCTATTCTCTATAGCGGGTGATTGATGTACTTAAACGGGCCTCGAACACCTTAAACCGCGAGTGTTTCTTACCGAAAGCTCCCCTACATCGTCGCCATGCATGTGGTACCAGAAGAGTAGACAAGCGGGTTCCTCACCCTCCTCCACGCCGGATAGCATCGGCGAGATAACCCTCGCTTTTCCGCCGGGTTGATGAGAATTAGAGGATCGTGCATAGCCGGACCACCAAGAATATGGGCGATATCTATCAACTGACACGTACTTTCCTGCAGGGTAAAAGTCAGAAATCAAGAGCTATATCCATCATATAGGAGAAGGAGTAGACACACACACACACACACGGATTAAATGAAAAAATGAACTCTTGAAATTGGTCTATTTAAAGTTGTGGCTAAGGTACCCCTTCGGATATGTAACCACTTTGTTAGCTGGAATATGATTACAACATACTGATGTGAAATGATTAATTTCACACACAGGTGACGTTTGTTTTAAGAAAAATGGTTCAGAAATTGCTAAAACATCAAATAAATAAATATCGGGTTTTGTAGACGGGCGTTGTAGTCTTTACCAAGTGAATCGAATTTGTCGCCACGGTAACAAGAAAAAGTACTCAGTCTTCAGAGGAACATAGGGGGCGTTCGTCACTAGGCCTTTTTAATCATGATATTGGGGGCACTGTGGCATAGAATTTCTAGTGGATAAGACTACCGACTCCTGATCGGAGGGCCCGAGTTCGAATCCAGCCCAGTGCTTATGTCCTTGGACAAAATGTTTTTACCCACAATGTCCAACTCGACCCAGGTGTATAAATGGGTACCTGGCAGCGCTAGGGTAATAATAACGGCAGGGCCCTCTGGTAGAACAGTGGCAACACTGAAGAGGCTACCCTGGGTAAATTAGATCTTATCATTATTATTATTATTATTATTATTATTATTATTATCACTATTATCATTATTATATTATTATTATTATCATTATTATTATTATCATCATCATCATCATTATTGTTATCATATTATTATTATTATTATTATTATTATTATTATTATTATCATTATCATCATCATCATCATCATACAGGAACGAGGGTTTGATATAATACTAGGTTGTTTTTTAATAAATACCATTGGCATTTCTAAAGAAACTGCCCAGAACTTGTCGTGACTGATTAAGTGACTGATAACGTGGCAGATCATAAAGGCTGAATACTTCAAAGAGAATCAATACATAAAATATTTGCACTACAAGAAAGTATAGAAAAGTTCTAACACCAATGCAGAGACTTGGGAACCGCGAGATCATAGTTAGTCAGAGCAATAAAGGAAACAAGTAAGTAATCTTCTCGTCTGAGCTTCGTTCAAACTTTACAATTTAAATTACCAAGAACCAAGAAAGGAAAATAAAGGATATCATACATTATACAAAAAATATATAACTTCCATAATGTCTTCAGATTATGTAGGACCCTACCTGCTGCAGTGCCTAAAGTGTGATCTTTCTGACTGCTGTGCGGGTTTTCGTTCTCCTCGGCAACTTGTTTTACCAGGTTGAAATTATCGTCGTTCATCTGTTGGAAGCCGCAGAGGCCAGCGTCTTCGAAGGTGCAGTTTAACTCTTCAGAAGGCGGTGGAGCTAAAAGGGTTTGAACCCAAACAACATTAATAACCTTTCGTACGAGGTTCGACACCTATAGTCCCAGACACTACATCTAGTGCTGTCTTTTAAAGTTATGTTACTATTCGTAGTTCGTATTTGAAATGAAACAACCTTTATGGTAGCAGAATTTTGGTCACATGCCACTGTTTATTTCCCTTGTAGAATTTGGAAAAGTCTCTAAAATTGTTTAATTCTGAAGTGATCTGCCATCATACACTGTATTCTAAAAGAATAAATCTTATAATTCACCTTCAAATTGGCAATGTCTGTATGTTTCTCTGATTTAACCAGTTCCATGTGAAAGACATTTTTTTCACTACCTGCTTGCCAATAAAGAAGCCCCCCCCCCCCCCTTTTCAGGTAGCCTTTATACACAAAACGGGAATGCAGAGTTAGGCCTATTCCATGACTCAATGAGTGAATCCTTTTGATGCCAATGAGTCAAATGTGCACAAATTCTGCACACAAACTTATGAACAGGCAAGTAATAGGGAGCTTTAGATTTTAGACGCGCGGACGTTCAAAGGGAAAAAAACATGGTCTGAGCGTGCGCAGTAACTTGACGTGCGCTACTGCGCACGCTCAGACCATGTTTTTTTCCCTTTGAACGTCCGCGCGTCTAAAATCTAAAGCTCCCTATTGTTGGCACGCAGAGGATGAATGATTCCAGGCCGTGACTCTCGTTTGAGCTTCAAGAGGAAATCCACCTAACAAAATAAACTTCAGAAGGAAAAGAAAACTAATCCCTACAGACCGATACAACAATAACAAATATCGGATAAAAGACAAGGAAGATATATTTTGAACTTTCACATTTTTTTTTCCGGAAAATATTTCTCGACCAGTCCTTATGAATATTCAAATCAGCCAGCTGACGATGACACGCTTTCACAATTTCTTATTCATTTCATATACAGAAGTGAAGTGAATAAGTCTCATATTTCAGCTGTATAGATAGAAAACTTGTCTTAAAACCACCCAAAATAAAAAAGAACAAAATAGTCAACTCTGATACATATTTCCTGTTGAGGGAACATGCTTTTACATATATTAGCTAAAAATATACACACAAAAAAAATCCGAATTTCATATACATGAAATTACACACTCAATCGCGCGCTGTGTGTGCGAGTCCATTGCTGTCTTTGTGCGTGTGCTGAAATAATAGCGAGCTGCATTTGCAAAAGGCTAGGCAAGAAACGGTAATCTAAGCTTTTTTCAGAAGTAAGGCAATCATTGAAGGGCTTATGATCGCGTTTGGTTGATAAGATGTGGACACCTACCTATTCCTTTAAAAAAAAAGGTCAAAATACACGAAGTCCATATATGTATATTATTATTTTTCTGTTCACCTGTTACTGTTACTTCGATGACAACATCATCCTCAACGGTTACATCATCGATGGCGATATCACTTGTCGTTGCTGCCCCACGAATAGCTTCGAAAACGATCTGATGATCGCAAAATGGTAATGAGAAAAAAAAAAGTACGCATGGAATTAATATCAAACCGATGAACTGCTCATATATAGTGTACGCGCTTTTAAAAGGGACAATCAAACATCCCATTGCTTAGGTCATTGGTCCTACTATTCTTATCAGTTACAACATTTTATGCACACATACAATATGTTAATATAATTTCTACACAACACGATATAATACACATATCTTTATCAATTGCGAACCTCAAATGTAAACGTCTTTTGATTATGTTCCATTGTCTGACAGGTCATCCACATTAAGCTTTGCAACGTATGCGAACCCTCAGTTTTGAATAAATATCAAACATTTTTGGAATCAAGATCCGTCCCGTCTCTAACATTGATGGTTTATCAGGGAAGTTTATATAAATTACACCAAAATGGCAGTAAACTGCAACATTGCAAAAGGAGACGATTAAGAAAACTACCACGAAGTCACCTGGGCATTTCGAAGAATGCTGGTTGCATTGTCTTCACATTGCACAGTCAAACCTGTCTATTGCGGCCACCTGCCGTGTACGGCCCCTAAAAACAATTCCCTCCGAGAGAAAAAGCATGTTCAAGAACCTGTCTACTGCCACCTGTCTATACCGGGTGTCCAAAAAAAAAAGAAAAATGCGGAACGGTGGATTTTTAGTACCTTGCGTTCTAAAAGTGATATATTTTTTGACTTCATTAGAAAGATCATCTTCCGCAGAAGACAATGATACCAAAACCATAAAATTTGGTTCAGTACTTTATTATTCTACAGCAATTTCTGTAAATGCAGTAATTTTCAAATTTCGCCGGATTTTTGCGACTTATTGGATAATAATTTGAGCGCGACACGCGACCCATACGGTGAATATTGTGTAAGCTCGGTGATCCATGTCAACAATAGATACAGCTTTCAAATTGGGCGCGGGCCAGGAAAAAACAGTGTGTGTGTGTGTGTGTGTGTGTGTGTGTGTGTGTGTGTGTGTATGGGTGTGTGTGTGTATGTGTGTGTGTGTGTGTATGCGTGTGTGTGTGTATCATTATCTTCTGCGGAAGATGCTCTTTCTAACGATGTCAAAAAATATATCACTTCTAGAACACAAGGTACAGAAAATCCACCGTTCCGCTTTTTGGGGGACACCCGGTATAACGAGCCACTTCTCCCTTGAGTGGCCGCTACAGACAGGTCCGGGAGACAGGCTTGATTGTATAATTATACATGTATTAGATATTACTGGCGAAATCCAACAAGACAAACACTCACGTGGAAATTCCGCGTAGAGTTCACGTAGGCTTGCTTCCGAACCCATCGGTTTCCTTGGATACCATTGATGACTAGTACTTGTTGCAGCTGCTCAGGATTTGCCTGCGAGACGTCTTTCTTCAGCAGCCTTAGGGTGCCCATTTCCTCGCCATTCATGTATACCCAGAACGTCACCCTGGCAGAGACGACCTCTTCGTCTTCGCCATCGACATCGGTGGCGTTGAAGACGGGCGAAGTAAGTCGAGCTTTTTCACCAAACTCGGCGTCGCTGGCCTCCATGTACATATAGTGACCGCTACCTGTTCGAAAGCATGAAAATAAACCCTCAGTCAGAAAGGAAGTTCATTGTGATACATAAGCTTCAAGGATGTCATAACGACGTATTCAATTCACCTGTCACGCTGAATGAATTTCGAGAAGCGTCTTTGAATGTTTCTCAAATAAATGGTCCTGTATAAATGCTGTTCCATCATCATTTTCGTCATCAATTCCAATACCAGCTCGTACCACTAGTTGTCGCTAATCTGCGCAATGACACAGTTATACTTCTGGTTGTTGTGATTGACCTATCGTACAAAGGTATGCATACCGTGTCGATATGCTCGGGGTTAGCAGAACATTCAATAACGGAGTTAAGTATTGTCGCACGAATCTATTCACATAGCACCAGCATTATATTAGGCCCTTCCTTTCAGCGGCTTGTCGGATTTCGCTGAAAATTTCCATGGCTCTGTTGTTTTGCTTTCATATTCTCAACATAAGGGTTTCCTGGGTTTCATAAAGCTGTTCGTAAAGTTACGCACGACTTTACGAACGACTTAGATATGGCAAGCTCAGTGGGTTTCCTAATCGGTGTTAATTTCAATAGCTTGAGTTGAAATTTGCAGTTGATAATATTTATTCTCCCATGTTAACACACGTTTTTATTTGTAAGTATATTTTTGCCCAATGTAGACGAAATATTGACCTACAGTCATACTTTGTTAAAACATAAGGAAAAAATGGGCACTTAATATTGGTACTTCATTATTGCAGTCGTTCGTAAAGTCATGCGTAACTTTACGAACAGCTTTATGAAAGAGGGCCTAGGCCCCGTTTTATCAAAAGATATAATTGATTATGAATTTCCTTACCACACAGGCTGCCATAGACTTACAGTTGAAATCAACTATATAATCAATTTTAACTCTTCATAAAACAGGGCCCAGATCTCAATTAGAAAGTGATGTGCATATTCATGGTTTGTTTGTTTGTTTGTTTGTTTGTTCATTTTTTCCATCTGAGAAGATGGCTGGATTGCCCATATTCAGCTACGTTAAGCTGGTCTTCCATGGGGTCCAGTTGGATGTGAGGTGGGACCACTTCACCGGGTTAACACCCTGCTCTTTGCGATGAATGAATGAAGCAGGATCTTTTACGCGCATGAGTTGTTTCTCTCTCATACACGGGACCTCCATTTTATGTCCTATCCGAGGGACAGAGTGTTTTGCCTCTTGCTAGAGGGGACGGTATGATTACACACAACATTGCTCAGTCAAGACTCGGGTTCGAACCCGGGCCGCGTGATCGTGAGGCAGACGCGCTACCGACTGAGCCAACTCACCGCCACTTTGGCGGAGCTCCTCCGGGTTCGGTGCACGTACGTCTCATTTTATCAAAAGATACTACAAAAAATCAGGGGAAATTCACTGCAACAAGTTAAGGAATGGAAAATAATACGGATTAGTCCGCTGTGGCTAGTACGGGTGAATTCCTCTGCAAAAACCCACCTCATTTTGAGGTTAGACATCCATTGGACATACACATTATGCGTGGCTTCATGAAAAACGTGCTGTATTTGAATAATGGCCAAAGACAAAGTGAAATACAGTGCAATATGGTTCTCTGAAGAAACTGGCACACCATTATTACCAGGAGGTGAGCCTGAATAGCCAGTGAGTCTTTCAGGTTTATTTCAACGAGTTTAACACGCATCTCCATGACGGATTTGTCGCAGGTGTTAGACTTCTAGTTTCCGTCTCCATCTCGAACTAAGGTTACAACAAACAGCAATCCATAGGTTTCCAGTACTCTGGGAAAACCTCTCTTCAGACGAAAGAATTGATAATATTGTATTTGGGATATTTCACATGGCTAGTACCTGATCAGTGGGGATCAGTGGGAATGCTAGGGGATGATTGTTCCAATCCTTGTGGGATTCATTTAAGAGTACATTATATATCTATTGTTGTGTGAAAGTTATTAATTGCTTCAGAATGGTCTCATATTCAAATAATGTGCAGTTTAATGTTTCCAGGTTAGCATGCCTGTACAGTGACGGGGCGATCGTAAACGGGCTGTTATTGATGCACTGTGGTCTATCACTTGACCTAGGTCAAATGATAGACCACAGTGCAACGCACTTTTATTTCGCGCGTACTCAAAATTGTAAGTTATATCATGCGTTAGGACTGTGTGGACTAAGGGATCAGCGAAACAAAATGACTATCATCGTAGAGTGTAACGAACTTTTCTTCTCAGGTGATGTGATTGGCAAAACAACGCTTTATCACGTGATCAGCTCTTGACCAATCCTATAGCAAGATTCTTAGTATGTGGAATATAAATAATAATAATACTAGGGTAAACTCACCGGAGGTGTGGTCACTCGACGGTCCTGTCCCTGTCGTGGGGGTGGAGCCGCTGTGACGCACGAAGTTCAAATCGTCCGTCGTGTCTTGAGTAAAGCCGCATGTGCCGGAATCGAAGTCGCACTCGAACACGGCTTCGACAGCAAGATGAGAAAGAGAAAAAAAAATACTGTCAGTTTATACGTGCTTTAGAGCAGATCGCACCGCACGGCAAATAAGTGGGACAAGACTGATCGGACAACATTCACGACAGACATGAAACTAAACTGCAGTCTGTTTGCTTGTTTGTTTGTTTGTTTGTTTGTTTGTTTGTTTGTTTGTTTGTTTGTTTTGGGGGGTTTTTTCACGTGAAATAGGACTATACTGTATATGGACTGTAATCACGCTGCCAATTGGCTACTTGCCTTTTGAAGTGGAATAGGCCCTCCTAGCCATTTGCAATGTGCAGGACGCATTGCCTATAGACCTGAGAGACATAATAATCAATGAATTTAATGGTGCTCTCTCAATTTTGTTCTTTTTGTTTGTTTGTATTCTTATTGTTCACATTGAACTTCATTAATTCAAGTAATCTTGTTTAATAATACAATGAAGATAAAAACAAATATTTCAAATTTTCAAATTGCAGTTTAAAAACAGAGTGTTTTTACATGTGCGATGAAATAATGAACGGGAATACTTGATGAAAGCTGCGCTGGTATTGTCCTGGTTGTGTGTATGTGTGTGAGTGTGTGTGTGTGTGTGTGTGTGTGTTTCATCTTCTTTTTTTTTTCTCATGGTCAAACGTGACAATTCATTACGACTTGATAGGTGCAATAATGCTTGCCACATTGCTGGAGAAATGTGGCATAACACAATAGTGTAAGAAACATAAAATAATGTGTTCGACCTAACGGCTAAATGCGAATTCAATACAGAAAAAAAAAATTATATGTTATATATTATATATAATATATATATATATATATATATATATATATATATATATATATATATTATAAATATACTAGCAACGATCAAATCAGGAATGGATCGGTACCTTTGACAAAAGTACAACACATACGATTGCTTTGATTCACAGCAGCCAACAAAAACTACATGCAGCCCCTCTGCTTTCAATCTGAACTTTGCCCCGCCCTTTCCACCGTGACACATGGTGGCCACTTTGGAATGACGGGTCGCTTTGGAATAACGGAGCACTTTGATAAAAAAAAAAAAAAATCATGATGTAATCATGGAGCTTCTAGCTCTACGATAGAAAGCAATTTGTTAACATTAACGGCTATGATTCGCAGTTAAAACTTATTTCATGCGGAGTCCCACAGGGCTCCCTCTTGGGCCCACTTTTATTTATCTTATACATAAACGACCTTCAAAAATCATCGCCAATTTTATCATTTATTTGTTCTGCTGATGACACAAGTTTGTTTTGTTCTCATCGAGACCCTAATACATTAATTGATATGATGAATACTGAGCTTAGGTCTGTGCAATCCTGGATTTATGCAAACAAATTATCCCTGAATATAGAAAAAAAAAAACTTATTATATGGTATTCAGTAATTCTTTGAATGTTGTTTCACATGAGATCAAAATAAATGATATATGTTTAACGCAGGTCAATAACGCAAAGTTTTTAGGGCTTTGGATTGACCGAGAATTATCCTGGAAAACTCATATTAATTTTGTAAGTAAAATTTTGTCCAGAAATATTGGAATTTTAAATAAGCTTAAACATTTGTTCCCTGTTTATATTTTGCAGAGTATATATTCTTCTTTAATATCTCCACACTTTAATTATGGAATTTTGGCGTGGGGAAATGCAATTAATTTACTATTAGATTCCCTTCTTCGTATTCAAAGGCGTGCAATAAGAATTATAAACCACGCCGGATATGTTGCTCATACCAACTGTTTTTTTCATCAAAACAGAATTCTGAAAATTCCAGACCTATTTTATCATAATCTTGGAATTTTCATGTATAAACTAACAACTAATGAATTACCATCTGTTTTTATCCACATGTTCAAAAGAAATCGCTCTATTCATTGCTACCCCACTCGTCAGAGTGACGCTTATCACCTTCCCCGTACTCACACTATTTTTGCAAAGAAAACAATTATGTTTACTAGACCCAGATACTGGAATGACCTCCCTCAAGATATTACTTCTTCCTTACCTTTATTCACCTTCAAACGCAAACTAAAACGGCTATTACTTAGTGGATACACACTACCCGGCTCTTAGCAACATTTTTTTTTTAAATACCCCCAGTCTTTTGTCTTTGTCCGCAGTTCCAAGTTATTTAACGATACCGTTATAGCACTTTTTTTTTTTTGTAAACGCGGCGAAATATGTACAGTCTCGTTTAAGCGATACTAAAGTATTCATGTGGTTCGATAGTTCGTTCTTGATACTGATTTTGCACTGGTACAATTTAAGTTGGTCGAGATAAACATGTCCGTTCTCCGTATAATTTCACGCCTATAAATTCGGGAACCTACAGTTTTTACAAGCATCATTGCTTTTATGTAGGCCCCATCATATTTCTGACATTGATTTGTGATAATACCTCAGATGATAATGACCATTTATATTTGTGTGTAATGTTTGTTTGTGTTTTTTTTTTTTCAAACATAAGATATGGTTGTATATATTTTGTACTTTTGTTTTATTGTCGATCATTTTGTAATCCCATCACTGAGAAAGTGGAAATATGAAATAAACTTGAAACTTGAAACTTAATGTAACGTGTGTAATGATGCCCATCTACTACAGCATGAAAGAATTTCACAAATAGAAATTGGGCCACTCCCCCTCTCATTTGAATGGGACCATGGCATATGCCCAGATGCAGAACGTACAACAGTCAGGGGCGATATGCAACAAAATAGAACTTTGATGTCATATCAACCTGGAACGAGTCTGTTACAAGCAAGGGAATGTCAAGTCACGACTTTCATAACGTCGCTGCAGTGCACATCGTGACTCTGGTCTGGTCATTGTAGCCAAAATGGCCCGAATTCACGAAGGTGGTACAAATGAAACCATGGACAAAAACCGTGGAGCGCCAAGTGTCGCATGGAATATTTCGTCACGAAATCAGTCATTTCGTCGATGAAATGATCATTTTGTAACGAAATGACAACGTTTTGTAAGTAAATGAACATTTCGTCCACGAAATGATAATTTTGTTAACGAACGGTCATTTTGTCGTCTGTTACAAGCAAGCGAATGTCAAGTCACGACTTTCATAACGTCGCCGCAGAGCACATCGTGACTCTGGTCTGGTCATTGGTATAGCCAATTTATGTCTCACCCTGAACAATTTTACGAATCTCAAAAGAAATTGGGATACGGACACTCTACTTTGTAATGACATTTTTCATACATTTTGTGCAGTAATAATAACTTTTAGATATCGCAAACTCCAACTGAAATGGACAAATAGACGTCCTGCAGCTAAAACTGGTATTTACAGTACACATTAATGACCACAACATTCAACAGTGCAGACACTTTAATTTGGTATCGAACCACAAACCATAACCACAGAGAAAGGGGGCGTTACCACTACTTCTCGGTATTTAACCCCTGTATGAGTTCTGTGCTGGCTATAGTTCCGGGTTGACAAGCATGACTGCGTGACGCAGCAGCCCTAACTGTAACAGTTCACGTCCAGTTTCTTCGTGAACGTGCACAGTGATCTTCACGGCG
The DNA here is from genome assembly GCF_964275005.1 of Diadema setosum. Taxonomy (NCBI): domain Eukaryota; kingdom Metazoa; phylum Echinodermata; class Echinoidea; order Diadematoida; family Diadematidae; genus Diadema; species Diadema setosum. The sequence goes on along the minus strand of NC_092697.1, from coordinate 36,345,497 downwards.
TCTTTTTCGTTCTGACATCCCTGCAGGAGGTAGTTGCCCCTCTATTCCACCAATGAAATGGACATAAACATGACGATTGGTTGAGCGTCCGTTGATTTGGCACATCAAAGCCTACAGGGAGTATCTTTATGAAAGAAATATGTAGTTATCATCTCGCTCAGGCATCGGGACACGCCTCCCACTGGCAAAAACGACTATCACACTGTACCGCTGTGACCTCATTGTTGCTAGTTCAGCTGACAGTTCATCTTGTCACATGACCCCTGATGCCCCGCCCCTTTATGGGTGAGGGGTACTCGTTATGACTGACCTCTGATGTGATTAAAAGCTGTTTCTCGGACGGTCAGGTCACTATTATAATTCAGTGGGCGTGCAAGAGGCACTCTCGTCGGAAATAGCGCATTTTTGCCAAGATGTGTCCGACTTCTCTGCCTTGTATGAATGTCATAATTGTTATAAAAATTAAAATACAACTTTCAGTGTTCACCCATTACATGTCGAACCACCAATAATATTTCCGTTGAGCATGAATCATCGGTTTGTCATCCTGTATTCCTGTGTGTGCCAATTCACTCTCTTTTTTACTCTTCATCCTTCTCTCATTCGTACATGATGATTCAAAATACAAGAAGTCGGATATTCAATCCGACTATACTAATCGTCACATTCAACTCCTCTCACAAACTTAAAGGGGATGGCTGGTAACTGATCAGTGGGAATCAGTGGGAATGCTGGGGGTGATTGTTCCAATCCTTGTGGGATTCATTTAAGAGTACATTATTTATCTATTGTTGTGTGAAAATTATTTGTTTCAGAATGGTCTCATATTCAAGTAATGTGCAGTTAAATGTTTCCAGGTTACTGGTTAGCATGCCCGTACAGTGACGGGGCGATCGTTAACGGGCTTTTCACGCAACAATAGATATATAATGTACTCTGAAATGAATCCCACAAGGATTGGAACAATCATCCCCCAGCACTCCCACTGATTCCCACTGATCAGTTACTACCCATCCCCTTTAAGCCCATTGGTATCACAACTTTCATCATCTGTTTTTGAAGTTTTACTCATAGCCTTCCTCTGAAGGCTGTATTGTCAAGGCTCTAAAATGGATTGGTGACTAAAAACTATCCCTACAAAATAAAAGAATGTTTGTTTCAACGAAACAATGTACTTGCTAACACTATACTATTTCTCCGTCGTTCATCATCGATACAACTTGCAAAAGTTTAGAGACGAAAAAACACAGTTTTTCATTGAAGCCGACCGAGAGGTCTCCAAGAAAACACCGAGCACTTCGTACACATGGAATAAAATGTGAATCAGTATTCTAAACGTTCGCCATGCGGTCTGCATGTAAAGACATACTGTCCTTCCCCTGATGTAGCCATCACGTAAAAGAAATCCCACTTCCAAATCAGGTATCTCTCTCCCACTCTGCAACGTGTTTGGCCTGGAGAAGAGTTCATTCATACCATCGACTACAGCTCGGTGAAAATTAGGTGCCAAGTAAAAATGTCAGAGCCAAAATGTCAGAGGTAAAAAGTCAGAGGTAAAAATGTCAGAGGTAGAAACGTCACAGAGGTTGAAATGTCAGAGGTAAATGTCAGAGGTAAAAATGTCAGGGGTAACAATGTCAGAGGTAAAATGTCACAAGTAAAAAAAAAAAATGTCAGAGGTGAACTTCCCTAGTACAGCTGTATCCAGTCCTTGGCTATACCTGGGGGTGTTTCACAAAGAATTTAAGTCGATCTTAAATTCTAAGATCAACTTCAAATTATGGTAAGCTGTGTGTGTCTAGAATGATATACTAACTTCCAATCAGAATGAAAGTTTGGGAGACTTTTTCATGCATGCATGAGGGTCAATCCATGTCAAATCATCCAGTGCTTGTCACCCGACCCCCTCCGATTTTCTTAAAAATCGCACCAAATGTTCCCCAAAGTGTCTGACGGAAAATCCCAAAATATTTTGCCCCAAGGTCAATTGGTTGCTAAGATACAGCCTCACATAGCAACCGGTGCGCATTCCAAAAAATTAGTTAAAAGAAAATTAGGCATTTTTGATTGACTGTTTTAGCTTGGATATTTATGCAAAAGTGTTCATTATCTGGAAATTGAGAGAACTTTATAGTCTTTGCAAGAAAAACTGACTGTGACGCGAAATTGACTTTTCGTTAACGTGCACGAGGTCACCGAAAATGGTGTTAAATGTTAATTTTGAAAATTTTAATGCATATTTAGAAGCTAATATCTTCCACATTTCATCACCTTAGGTTCTAAAATATTATGCTGTTGAAGGCTTTGACTTGCTCAGTAATTTTGAAAAAAAAAAATCGGCGCATTCATGATCACCGTTTTTACGGAGAGCGCCCTCAAAGTTGACAAAAATGAAAAATGTGCCAAATTCAAGGTCACGGATCACCCTTCGTCCCACCTAGGAATAGCATCAATTTTTGTATATTGATAGACATTTACCTATATTATCTTGGGTTACCAAAGAAATTTTGCTCCCGAAATGTTCAATGGCAAATTTACCCCACCGAAAATGGTCGTAAACGGCCAAATTCCCACGTAATATCACATATTGGGTTTAGAGGACATTTCAAATGTCCACGCTTTCAAAATGAAAAGCACTAGCCCTGTGATATTTGCAGTAGGGATAGTCTGTTATACATATTTTAGTAATATATACCACAAAACACTTTTAATACATAATAATGACCTTGAAATTTAATCCAAAATTTGATAAAAAACAATAAATCGCTCCATTTTCCTCATTGCACTGCATGTAAACGTGTTTTGAAAGACTTTTCACAGAGCAATATTTCATGAATTATGAAAGCTGACATTCTACCATAATAGGGTGCTAAACTATTTCTGCTCATCTTCCAGATTTAGTGTCAATTTGATCATGAATGTTATATCTTTGACCTTGAAGTGCTTCTAAAAATAGCTGTAAATTTGTTAACTACAAATTACACACAACAGGTGTTTTATGGCATGATATACTTGTTATTCTTCCACAAACACAGAAGCTTTTTATGATGTAAATGTTATATACTGGAATTAATCTATACGTGTTTGCGAGATATGTTACAATTAATTACTCTGTTCTGACAATGACCCTCAATTTCAATCAAAAGTGGGGATGGTAATATTTTGTGATTTTGTGTGCATTTCCTATGGAAAACAGTGCTTTTTGTGGTGAAACTCATAAAAACTTGACCATTTTTACTATCTATCACTTTGATTGGTATTCTATTCTAGTTATGGTAGAAAAGTGGGCTGTGACAATTTCCAATTAAAAAAAAAAAACATGGTTATGCTGCAGAAAATAAAAACAAAGAAATACATAAGAAATTCCAAAAACAAGAAAATACATAAGAATTGAAATGATTTTGAAAGTTTTCATTAGGTACAGAACAAATTCCCCGAAAAAGAAGACTCTCAGTCCTTTTAATGTGCGTTTCACAGGCTAGAATACGAATTTTTTAATGTCCATAATTATCACGATAAATATTACGTACTTTAATACAGGTCTTTATGGAGAGGAATAGGCATTTCTCATGATTTTGAAGGTCATAAATTGAGGGTCATTGCGCTTATGGTTTTAGCGTGTGCGCTTGGAGGGTTAAGTGTGTACGCGCAGGCGTCCCAAAGGCACGGTGTTGCTTGACTTTTCTTTCTCTTGCCCAGAGAGGGAGAGAAAGAGAGAGAGAGAGAGAGAGAGAGAGAGGGGGGGGGGGGGGAGAAAGGGGGTAGGTTGAGGGAGGGACATGCTTTCATTCCATCCATGTTGAACAAAGCCAACAATCAATCATTTTTACACATTCAAATAGACACAAGCACACAGGTATACCGTATAAATAATAGGGAAGCTGTCTAAAGGACATAATTCCTGAATATAAAAAATGATGAATTATTGCTGTGAAAATAAAAGAAGAATTCACAGTAAGTCGTATCGCAAACTTTCACTAGACTGTATGCTATGTATATTGTATTTAGCAAGTTGTCCAGGGAACAAGAATATTGCATAACAACATGATGTATTATAATATAAATTTACAATTCTAGCTGTGCAGAGGATAGACGAATTCCACAGTTATTACTGTTTCACGTAAATACATTGTAGTCATCAATTACCATAGTCCCATATATGTATGAAACTGACATGAAGGCCGATTAGTATGTAATTCAAAAGGAATACATGTACAATGTACAACATGAAAAAGTGATGTCACCGATATTAAGGTATATGTAAAATGATCTAAAATTGTTTAAAAATAATATCTAAAAAAGACATGTTGAACGAAAGCACAAGTACTTTACCTGGATAACATAATATGAGGGATATCCTCAGTGACATCTGTACCAAATAATAATAAAAAAAAAACACACAAATAAAGATGTCCTAATGGCGATCGGCATTCCTCCGCCATATTACATTGTTCTCTTAGCAGGTGTAGAGTACGTCTTGACAATGTTACACGACAGTTTCACATAATTGGCAGAAAAAATGGCAAATTTGTCACAAAATTTAATGCGTCGAATGTTTACTTTCCTTGAACTAGGTATGAATGGATGTCTTTTATTGTTTAAGAGAGCAAGTATTAAGGAATTTGAGCATTTTTACTTTTGCTTACTTCTTCTCACTACTTTTTACTTACTACTATTTTCATGGCAATACTTTCAACGGTTATTTTAAAAGTATATAGAAAATTCTGTCATTTTAGTATTTTCACCTACCTTTGACCATCATGGCCAAAATCTTTCCCTATCACGCGTCATTGTGTAGTAATAATGGCATGCAATATAATAATATGTGTACCATATTTGGTTTTAAGTTTGTGAATTGGGTAATTTCCAAGGTATTTAGGAACTGCATGGGTAATAGTATTTCAACAATAGAGAGTAGAATTTTAATATTACATTTTACCTGACATTGATCCTTGACCCTTACCCCCCTCCCATACCCCCCCCCCAAAAAAAAAAAACAACAACAACAACAAATAAATAAAATAAAATCACGAGAAAATCACGGTCCTATAAGCCCTATGAGCTAAAAACAAAACTTTGTCCACTCACACAAGCATACATGTCAAGTTTCATTACCTCAAACGGTGTCCACAATATTGATTGCGATATGAAGGACAGACGGAAGGACGGACGGACGACCAAAACAAATGCCTCAGGCGACACTTTCGTATGTTATGGCGGAGACATACAAATGTGAATCAAAACTTGGATAGTCTGAAAGACACCGCGAGGAATCCAAAGAAAACAAAGCCGTCGCACTCTGATTTCCCGCTTTTTCCTTTGTTTTGGATCTGTCGGAAAGCGGTGCATCATTACACTAAGAGCCAGGTCGGTTCGCGCAACGCCATGCTGCGCAGGAAGGCATGACTAATCGTCAGTTTATGGCAATAAGATATCAAAATATCTTTCGTGTTGTACCTTCTATACTTAAATAAAGATGACAACCTTACGGCAATGACATATCCCCACTGCACCATGACTGATATTCAGGGGAAGTCCCCAAGCCAAGCAATATTAGCGCGTAGCTGCGCGTAATGAACAATGGGCACTGCGTATGAGCTCTGCTCGCGCCCGCGTGATTGACTTTGGTAACGACATGGCGCCTGTAGGTCACGGGACCAGCTTTTGACCAATCACAGGCTTCAAAACACCTAAGCCGAAAACCGAGTTGGCCAGACTCTCTTGATATACGGCACTGGTATTGATAATGTCCTCGGCATACATAGTTGTACATGTAGCTGCATCAGACCATGGAGTTACTAACAGAGAGTAGCTCCATGATCAGACCAGGGAGGTGGAATCTTCCACCTCCCTGATCAGACCATGGAGCAAACTGCTCCATGATCAGGCGATGTGACTCAACCACTCATTTTGAGAGAAAATTTTTGATTTATTTAATAAGAACATCCGACGAAATTGAAAAAGATCTTGCAAGAGTGGAAGATCTGCAAATCATGACCTCCCGTTCAGAATGTTTACCTTCAGTTCACGTTGAGTTCGATAAATGTGTGTTTTTTGTTGTTGTTGTTTTTTTTTTTTGTTACGAATAAAAGCGATGAGTAAGACACAACAGACCTAGAATACAGTGAAAATCGGACAAAATGAGCATCAGGATGCTACTTCAATTATGTAATGCCTGTCTTTGCAATCTAATTTCGAATTTACATCCGGGAGCAGACGTAACCACAACGCGAAGAAAAAAATGGAAGAATAAAAATGTCAGCTTTTGAGGAGGTATACGAAATACACAAACTGGAGCTTTTATTGAAAGCCAATTAGGGTAGACTTGTCGGGCAGAGACGTTGCTAAGTCATCTGATTTGCATCTGTCCACTTGATTATAACTACTAGTATAAATTTTTCCTGTACACCAATAAAGCTTTGCATTCCTGGACTTTTTTCAGATAGTTATACCGGGTTCTCATGAAACTATTGCAGTTTTTCTAATATTTTATGACTTTACTCTCAAGTCTACGGGGACATCTACATGGTGCTAAACTTTCGCTTTCATTTCACGCGAGTAACAGTGCATTATCTTGGTCAATACTATAGGCCTACATGAAAGAAGGTAGGATGGAATAAGCCCCAATACTACGGTGGAAAAGGAAAAATGAGAAAAGAAACGCATGTGAATACCGGGAAGGAGAGAGACGTGTTTACGAACAGGAACATACAGGAATAAGTGACAGTACAGGTGGTCGCCATGGGGGTGGATCCAGAAATCTGCTATTGGGAAGGTATAAGCATCTACATCTAGCCTTGAACCACGGCACCATAATTATGACTACAACGAGTGCGCTTCATGTTATGAGTACATACTGTACATTTTTCCTCGTCTCTTATCATCGTTATCTAGTCTCAGTCACCAAACTCGAGATTTTTTATTTTCTCGAGTATCGAGCAACCAGCCAAAGTTGATGCAATGGTAGCTCTTTGGTTGACGTACAGATAGTGATTACGATCGCCGAGCAAAGATCGCTTAGTCTGCATGTTTTCGACCATAGGGCTCCTGGACAGTTTTCTCCCCAGAGACAGACAGGTTGGAGATTTCACTGTTCTGACGGATTAGTCTGATAATGGAGCTAGCTAGCCCCATGGTCTCATACCAAGCCAAGGAGTGCCTGATATTATACTCCCTGGTCATACTAATCCACTTCCTGGACTGTATTCGTAGCATCATCTCCCTGCACTGACATGCAGTGACGTACTGACGTACGTTGATGGTGTCTGTATGTACACTGTATTACACAAGATCACCCCTCCTGAATACACGATTTTTTTTTCGGGAGTACCAATTGGTGGAGTGTCGCAATCAGCGGTTGGGCGCATTGTGTGGGTGCATGCATGATTGTGTATGCGTGTGTTAGTGTGGGGAGTCCAGTATCTGGACTACGGTCATACCAGAGAGGTGGAAGAGAGAACTTCCACCTCCCTGGTCTTCCCACCTCCCTGGTCTTCCCACCTCCCTGGTCATACTGAATATATACCGATACCGCAGGGTACAGTGTATCCTTACGAGCAAATTATGGTAGATCGGTCTGTGTCTGGTCGTCGGGGATTATGTTCCGCGGAGACTGCATCTGTCATCACGGAACCCCTCCTCGCAGAGCCGATAAAGAAAAACATAATTAAAAAGATTCCTCCGGACAGACTAATTTTTCTGTCTAAACTACACACGTCCCTGTTGCTGTAGACAGAAGTCTGGTAGGGCTAGAGCTAATACTGCCGTATGCATTAAAACATTATGTACTACACTGCAACATGGACAAATTTCTTTGACACACGAGTTCAACAATCACCACCGACCACGGCTATAAACTGCACAGATATTACGCCCAATGGAAGAGGGTAAGAAAGGAGGTCTAAAATGGAGCAATCGGATCTTGACAAATGTCTTCCAGGTCGTCAAGTATGTCGAAAATCTATCGTTGAAGCCTCTTTAATTCGAACAATTTTCATTATTTTGCTTCACCTGCTCATGGATCATATAAAAAAGAATACAACAAACATAGCAATAGTGTTTCAATTGTTTTATATTATAATACAATGTTTACATCATGCACCATAATGCTGGTATGATAGTCACGTACATGCGTGGACTTGATCAATCGGAAGTCCATGCTAATTGATGTGAATATTTATAATGAATATAAAATTTATCTTGAATTCAGATTCATCTCTTTCACGATCACCCTGCCCTGATGCGACATCATTTTCAGATGAGAGATCCGCAGTCCAATACTTAGGGAAATAGGAAAATTCATTGTTTGATATAGAAACCAATGCTCATCTATAGTGAATTGTAAGCCAACGACAACAATAACAACAAGAACGACAACAGCAAGAAGAATCTTGACCTCAACGTCGTAAGATTCATCGACGTGCTTACGGAACCTTTTTGACTGACGAGAAAGAGTGAGAGCCTTGCATAAAATTACTTTGAGTTTGATGGAAATGGGGGCAGAAACGGGTGCTACTACCCAAGTAGGAGTTAGGCGCTGCGCCGGAGTTGTACTTCCTACGCAGCTATACTTCTCTCCAAGCTCCATGACATTCTAACAAGAGCAGGATGAATATCACGGGCAGTTTCTGTAGCACGTTAGCTGGATCTGGATGAGGTCTTCATCTAGAGCATTGTAGAGGGCTGGAGCTGAATGACTGGAGGACGAGTGGCGAGAGGGGCTGAGGGGAGGGATCTGCAGATGCTGCATGGTGGCAGGGAGGTGGAAGAAAGAAAGAAAGAAAGAAGCAAACAATACTTGACAACTTACCTATTGCTGTTGTAAGGAAGTTAAACGCGATCAGCGTTAAACAAGTAAAACTTTTCGACTTCAAAGACGGAAAGAGCTCCATTGTTGTTTCGGCATCAGTATTTTCTACCGCTATACAAGCTGAACATGCAGACTTGAAATACCACGAGTGGGTTTATAATCCTTCAGGTTAGTACCCTTCGGTTTTCGTCGCCAGTTTCCGTATGGGATCGGTTTGACAGGCGGCCAAGCTTTATTTACGTTGGCTTTGATAGTCTAACGTGCGTTTGATAGTCTACTGCGTAGACCAATGTTTCTTAAAGTTTTTATTTGATGGCTTTGAACAAATTCACTATAGTGACAAAAAAAATGTTAAGAAGTCAGCAGATAAACTATGTCAGTTTCTTCGTTTGGGGGATTAATCTGTCTCCATGACTACGGGAGTACGTATTCTCTTCCAACTCCTTGCAAGAACGCGAACGATGGGAAATCGTATCGATCAAAGTCTACGATTTGGGTCTGGATGAGACAGTTACAGTACCCTCCCCTACTGCCCCTCCCCTCGCTCGATTCGCCAAAAAACGGAATCGTCACGTTTGGGGTCCTGGTGCAAGGAAGTACGAAAGTGGTTGTGTACGCCCAGTTCCGGGAAAATCTGGATGGTTGTAAACGGATCAAATCGTATCAAAATTACTGCTGCCACTACAATCAAGTTTTCAACTCCTTTTCCATTCCCCTATCAATCTAGATATCGAGATATGATGACATTAGAATGTACATATTCGTTTCTAAGCTTGTCCGTTACTTAATTTTTATGACAAGCATTGCACATTGTATTGAAAAGAATGATATTATCAATTTTCAACTTCAATGTATTGTCATTTCATTTGCATAACTTGTCAATTCGTGTTCTATTGAAAAAAAAAATGAAAGAGAATTTTAATTGAATTGAACTGAAATGAATATGGGTTGCGACAAAATGTGTGTGCTGGAACAGATACAAATTGACGGACCAACATCAATGAAGGAAAAATATAGGCGTAGATTTAAAAAAATAAAATGAATATATATATATATATATATATATATATATATCAAGCCCAGAAATTATTTCTGTTCGGGAATATGCTTTTCTCAACATTTACTAATCAATTCGACCCCCATCCCCCTTCGCAGTTGGTTCATTTGGAATTCCCATTGGTTGTTCAATCAGAAATTTGCTCTCTCTGTCGAATGAGTTGTACAAGGCGGCTACACAATATATGTACACGTTTCATGATGCTACATCATGGCGATATGAGGGAGGTAGAAGAGAGAAACTTCCACCTCAATCGTGATTCCTGGTGAAACCATGGAGATAAAAAGCTCCATGGTTTTAGCAGGGTAGCAAGTCTTGTTGCAGAGACTGCCTCAGTACCGGGAGGGGATATTTCGTACAACAGACAGTGGCGAGGTCATAATTTCACCCTGGTACTAGGCCTCTGTGCAGTTTTTTTTTTTTTTTCCTCTATTAGCCCTCTGTCAAGGAAAGAATAGTTGAAGCAGTACTAATTTGGTACAGTTGAAACAGCTGGAGAAATCGAGCAGGGTCTAGAAATCCACTCCAAAAGTTTATCAGTTTCATGAGAAAGAGAAAAGATTCCCTGCGGAACAGTGCACGATCAAAATGCTATAGGAAATAAGATAGTTATAACATTCTGACATTTCAAAATTTTTCGGAAAATAGTTCTTGATATTCAGATCAGCAAGTTGATAATGTCCGGTATATGCTTTCACAATTTCTTATTCATTATTTTCAAATACAGAATGACAAAAAATCTCATATTTCAGCTGTATAAATTCAAAATATAATTGACCATTTACAGCTGAAACAAAAATCCAGCATTAGTGCTTCAAAATAGTTCTGAAATGTGAGTTTGGGATAGAAACAACCAATGTGAACATTTGAACCAGTATAATCGATGTTAAGTATTGTTAAATACACAAAATGTGAACAATAACGTTAGTTATAATAAAAATGTTTCCAGACTCAACCGTCTGCAGTTATGGTTTATTGAGGAAAATAGTGGTATCTCCTTATATTTTAGGCTTCATTGCGAAAATTTTATATGGTAGGATGTTTTGTGATACAATGTTCTGACCTACACATATGCATTAAATGTGATACATTTAACATTTTTTAAATCACTGCTCCCAAAGGTAAATAGGACCTTTAAAATCACCGATAATAAAAAAAGAACAAATCCTAACTGTGATATAGTTTGTTATGGGAAAATGCTCCTACCTATATTATCTAAAAATAACAATTTTGCCGAATTTCATATAGAGTGTATAACGTACATGAAAAATTGTGAGGGCATGACATCATCAACTCACTTATTTGAATAGTCGATCATGAGGACTGGTCAAGAAATGTTTTCTGAAGAAATGTGAAATTTCAAAATGTCATATCTTCCTAATTTCTTATCCGATTTTTGTCATTTTTTCTCTTTATTTTTGGAGTTTAGATGGGAAGGATTTCCTCTTTAAACAAAAGTATAGAAACTGTTCACTCTTGAACGAAATACTGTAAATATTATTTTCTTAACAGATTTGAGGTGAATTCACGTTTTGTTTGTTTTTTCGTTTGTTTGTTTGTTTGTTTGTTTGTTTGTTTGTTTTTGTGTTTGGGGGGATCTGCCTCTAAACCATGGTCCAGGCTGGTGGATTCTTGTTGTTCACAGTGTATGATGTATCATCGAATTTCTCGATTCTGGAGTGCAGACGCGTCATAACATAATAAAAATTATGTGGCTGTCAGGTATGGTATACATTTTTCTCATTTCTGACGATCTTTTTTTTTTATTAGTTATGTACTTACAAACAGTTACATTTTTCATTAAGTTCGACATCTTATTAGTTATTTATGCTACACATTGCACAGTCATTTCAGCTCCAATGGCAAACACGAGTCATCTGGAGCTGTTCTAGAAAAAAAAAAAAAAAAAACAGGGAGGCGAGACACAAATACTTGTCTTGTAAGGAAAGTGCCCAACACATTCGCGCTTCTCGTCGACGCACTGCACACCGCGATGCGATGGTGCGATTGGGATTATCTGTTGTCCATAATAATGTGAAGAATAAAAACAGATTATTGGAATCGCGCCATGGTTGTGTGTGGCGCTTTGTTGAGACGGAAATGTACGGGTCTAGGGCAATTGCAATTACCCCGGACCCTTCCCCGAGCCCTAATCCTAATCCTGAACCTAATCCTAACCCTAACCCAAACTCCTAACCCTAAACCTAACCCTAATCTTTACTCTAACCTCACCACTAACCAGTATTTAGCCGAGGGGGTAATTGCCCTTGGGGGGTAATTGCCCTGATACGGAACTGTACTACTACATTTTACTACTGTATTGCTACTTTAGCTCCATGGTAATAATAGTCCACAATTTAGACTACCATACGCAGGAGCATGAGATATTCCCACCTGCCAGGCAATGTTTCGAGGGCGTTTGGGTGTAGGAACTTGCACCACAATTTCGTGATTTTTTCTAAGCAAGTGTAAATCCCCCTACTGTGTCTATGAAAATCGTGCACATATACTACACAAGCATCATCCGTACACACATCATTCGTTTAAAGGGACTGTACAGTACTGGTTGAGGTAGGGATTCATGTTTTGAACATTCCTAAGTGAGATAATGAAAAGCCTCTTATGAAATATGAAAGAGCATGTAATTTTAAGAAGGATTCAACGTTTATTTGATGAAAATTGGTTTTCAAATGGCTGAGATATCCAAAAAAGTGCTAATAATAAAAGGCGACATGCCCCAACTTTATTAGCATCTCTTTGTTTCACCTTGTTTTTGGATATCTCAGCCATTTCAAAACCGATTTTCATCGAATAAACTTTTGATACCCCTTAGAACTGCATGCTCTTTGACATCTCATAGAGTGGTTTCTGAATACCTCACAAAACGTTAAAAGCTAAATCTTCACCTCGACCAGAACTGTACACACCCTTTAATAGTCTGGTTTCCAGACCCTTTGCCAACTGAACTCCGCGGCGACGAAGTCGCCGCCTTTGCCTTTGGCAAAGGCGAAATCCACCTAAACCTACTCCAATTTTCGACGCTGAGGGCGTCAATATCCCGTACAGCAAAACAATACAAGCAGAAGGTCTGGAAGCCAGATTAATCATTCGCATATCCACACCATCCACACACATGAGCACAAGTACGTAAATCGGGGTGGGAGAGTCTCCCCTCCTCAATGTGACACGCCCCTGATCAAGCACCCAGACGCCAACACACACACACACACACACACACCCTGTTGACCTGAAAACTACTTTTCTCCCTCTCTCTCACCCTCTCTTCCTCCCTGCGACTCCTCCCCCTCCTTCTCCAATCCCCCCCCCCCCCCATCTCTCTGCTTTTCCATCCCTTTCGTTCCTCTCCATCTTTTGTTTTGGACCCAGAGCGCTTGATATGACCCCAAGCTCAAGGCCATGAACAATCAGGCGGACCAGAGGAGTATGTTCGAGTCGATACGTCACACTCTGATCAGGTCGCGATCAGGTCTGATCGGAGACTGGCGCCCTCCTGCTGAGAGAATCTGTAACCGGAGAGCAAAATAATTCTCAGTCCGTGGGGCTCTATCGGAACTAATCCGTTTGGCCCAGAGGTGGATGCGAAATGTTGCTGTTTTCCACGAATGCAGGCAGTATGGCCACCGTTATCTTCCCGGGAGGCAGTTCAAACAGTCTGGGTACTTCCTTGCATCCTACCTGACGGCATAACCAGTAGTGACCTTGTAGGTTGCTCATCGACTGTTACGGCAGGGACACGGAGAGTGGTATTTCTCCCATCCTCCTGGTAGCAAGTACAACCAAACCTGTCTATAGCGGCCACTTGCCGCATACCGCAACTTAACACAATTCCCTCTGAGAGGAAAAGCATGTTAAAGAACTTGTCTATGACAGCCATCTGTCTATAACGGCCATTTTTTTTTGTCTCCCTTGGGTGGCCGCTATAGACAGGTTTGACTGTAGTGTCTCTCTGTAGTCTGCGAGACACAGCCACTTGATGGAGCTTCTGCTTGCGCATGCGCTCTCGAGCCAAGGCGGTTTCGCCTTGGATCGGCACTCTTGTTCTGTGCAACTCACAGTTCGGAGGCACCGAAAATTTGCTCCGTGATGGAAGACCGCGTTTCACGAATATAGATTCGATGAATTATCTGCAAAGTTTGAGGAACTGCTTGTAAATGTACAGGCGATAGCCCAATCTCGCCCCCCCCCCCCCCCCCTCAGGAGGCTTCTGAGCCCATTCAGGCCCAAGAAAATGAACCAGTGCCAGACCAGGCCCCTGTGACTGTGGCGCCCCCCCCCCCCCCCCCCAAGTCTTGTTCTGTGCAAAAACTAACATCTGCCTGCAAGCTCACACCTGGTTTTAATGCATATACTTCAGTTATAAGGTGCTCTGAACTGTTTGCTGTACATGGACATGAATAAGGCTTGTAAATAAATGTAATGTTTATTTGTATTACTGGTGTGGCTGTGTCTCCCTTTAACGTAAGTTTCTCCTAAACGCATTTCTTCATCCCTATTTCGAACCACTTACCTTTTTCTAAGGCCCTTCCGCTGTACAACCAGGGAGGTGGAACGCCCCACCTCCCTGGTACAACTATGGTCCTATGATCTAATTCCACAATATGCGCCTTCAGCGGCGACGAAGTAGCTACGTACCTATTATACAGAGATGAAAATTTCATCAAAGTCGATAGAAACTGGGGAAGTTATGAAATTGTGACGTTTCGCTTATTTACACACACACACACACAAAATATTCATGAAAAATCAGTATGAGTAGGCAAATGAGTGAATTGATGTCATCGTTTCCCAACTTGCCATCATAGTTTGTACATAAAATCTTGAAATGTGTATTTTATGTTCAAATGCAATAATGCCTCGGTCTAAAATCCTAATAAGATCTGACTGGTCATTACTGTGAAGTTGTACATCCAAGAGTGACATACACGCTTTATACCTTATAAGCAGGAAAATTTGAATCTTCTTTCGGTTTTTGTGTACGATCACTGAAAAAATTGTGAGGTGTGTACAAACTATAATGGCAAGTCGTGAGAAGGTGAACATCAATTCAATAATTTGCATAAAAATATATGATGAGTTCACTCACTTCCAAGTGTTCAAAAACTGTTTTGCAAAAATAAGCCAAACTTCATAATTTCACAATTCCCTAGTTTTTATAAGATTTTTATCAACATTTTACCAATGATTGTGTTACTAAATTTTTAAAGAAATCCAGCCCAAAAAAAAAGACAAACTTCAAAAGAAAGAGAAAGATCTTCCCTACAGAATTATACAAAGATGACAAAAATCGAACGAGAAATAAGGAAGATATGACATTTTGAAATGTCACATTATATTTGATTTTTTCACAGTTCACATTTCTTGACCAGTCCTTATAAATATTAAAATGAGCGAGTTGATGATGTCATACCCTCACAATCTTTTTATGTATGTTATATAATTATATGAAATTCGAAAAAAAAGTTACTTTTAGCTAATTTAATATTATGTAAAAGTATGTTCCCACACCAAGACATTTCTATAGTTAATATTTGTGTTTGTTTGTTTGTGTGTTTGTTTTGGGGGGTGTTAAGACAAGTCTTATATTCATACAGCTGAAATATGAAATTTTTGTCATTTCTGTATGTGAAATGAATAAGAAATTGTGAGAGCATGACATCTTCAACTTTGTAACATTTTCCGGTGCCACTACAATCGGCTAACAAAGATGGTTTCTTAAAAGGCGCACACCCTGCCCCCCCCCCCCCAAAAAAAAAAAAAAAGAATCCGCCACTGGTTTGTTTTTTGTTTTTTTTTTGTTTTGTTTTGTTTTGTTTTTAAGTTTTTTTTGTTTTTTTTTTTTTTTGGGGGGGGGGGGGGCTGCTACCAGTCGAGGGGGGTGGGTTCCCGCGGGAACCCCATAAACCCATGAAAACCCCATGAAACTCCCCCCCCCCCCCCCCAGTTACGGACTTGTTTTATTTTCACTATCTTGAACCAGGGAGGTGGGACTTCCCACCTCCCTGCTTGAACCAAGGAAGAACTATACAAGTACTATAAAGTGCCTCCTTACTTGAACTGTATGGGTATAATCGATTACTATGCGTAGCGTAGCTTCTTAATGGTGAACAAATTCGTTGCCTTGTTGTGAACATTCTTCCCTCGTCCAAATGCATTTCCTAACATTATTCACCAAGTGCAAAATCACAGAAAATCATTTTAAAACACCAGCATGAATCAGGGTACGAGTATTCCTAGGGGGCGTTGAGACATTAATTGCGTGTGTGTAGGGTTATCAAAACCCTTTTTTTAAGTGATTCACCAGAATACTCTGTTAATTTTCTTCGTGTAGGCCTGCGAGATGATCTTAGCATGGCATCGTATATCCAGATCCACTCAATGCGGTTTCAATTCAAAAAATACAGTAGTGTTTTCATGACACGTTTTAGTCTTGAATAAAGACCCCCTTGCTGTAGTACTTCCAGAGAGAAGTGAACAGAAGGTCGTCAGAGGAGTCAGCCACTAGCTGCAGACAAACCCCAGCGAGAGTCTACAGCTCTCTTCTCTCACGACTCTCAGTTATAATAACACCATGAGGGTCTTTGAAAAAGGCTAGATATGCAGGTCCTATTATACATGACTTGACCCGTAAAATTTCCCTGTGGAATTGAGAAGTGACGAGAACACGATTTCTGGAGTACCCATTGAGGAGGCGTTTCACCCAAACCCTCATGTGATATGAAGCAAAGAAATTCCGCTCCTACCAAGCTGACTTTGGTAAGAAATAATTACATCAAAATTAACGACCAGAACAGTGACAATTTCACGAAATCTGTCAACTGTGAGCAAGTTATGGGATTATCTTTCTTTCTTTCTTTCTTTCTTTTTTTTTTGGCGAAAGACTAAAATCATACAACATTAAGCCTAACAATTATGTCCAAATATCATAAAAGTTCATGAGGGCATCCCCTCACCACTCTTCCATTAGTTTTTACATGACAGAAATATATAAATCTTTTTGTCCATAATTCAGTATTCACAGCCCTTTTCAAAGACATCACAGCTAAACTGTTGTAACCATCGAACAGCTAAAGTGAAAAAAAAGTATTTTCTTAATCTAGAATTCACATCAAAACAGGAATTGGTTTCAGAGAAGATTTTGTGTCTGTGTGTACGCGCAGGCACAGTAATGGTTGAGGAAATGACAAACTGAATTACGTGACCATCATAATCATCACCTCATCTTATATTTGTGGTGATAAAAAGCCTTGTTCCAGGAGAGCATGGTAAATTTCATATTTCTATTTCTTCTTCTATTTTTCTGGTAAGAAATAACTGAAACTTTCACTTTTTTTCTAGATTATTTCCTATTCAACGATGGTCAACTTTAACTAAAACTTGGAGGTTTACTGTCGGAGATCAAGCCACGAACGCTCACGTCGAGACTGCTGTCGTTGAAACGGTTCGTTATTCCGAAGGCTCGTTAATCTGAAAATGAAACAAGGTTCATTATTCCAAAGGTTAATAATAATTTTTTATTCCGAAAATGAAATAAGGTTCGGTTATTCCGAAAGTTCGTTGAACCGACGAGATACAATTCGTACTTCGTTCTTTTCATTTTCGGATTAATGAACCTTATTTCATTTCCGGTTTAACGAACCTTCGGAATAACTGACCTTATTACATTTTTGGAATTACGAACCTTCCGAATAACGCCACAAATACATGGAATAACGAACCTTTCTGGAGGGTTTTGTTTGTTTTATTCAATTTCTAGCTATACAGAATTTATGTGTTCTGGAATAATGAACCTTCGGAATATCCAACCTTATTTCATTTTCGGACAAACGAACCTTCGGAATAATGAACATTGCCCGTTGACCTTATATCCTCCATGCTTACCCGAGTATGACGGAATGTGTATAGCGTCTTTTTTTTTTCTTTTTTTTTTTGCAGATGTATCTTTCACCAGTTATAGCAAACTCTTTCGTAAATGTAGATTAAGGGGTCAATGTGTTCTTGTTGAGACGGTTTGATTTCTGTTTTGTGGGATATTCTATAGCGATGGGTGGAACTGATAAACGTTTTTAGTTTCTCGTCTTGATTTCAAACCATGACCCAAATTGTGATGCTGAGTCTGCTTAGTTCACGAAAGGACAATTCTCACAGTGGCATTAGTCCATGCCCAGACACTACAGGAATCACAGATAGAAATGAAGATCGATAGATAGATAGATAGATAGATATGGAGGATACATAGATAGTAAAGAAGTAAATATAAATACCAATAGACTGATACATTAACGTCACTTAGATAGATTGATTGATCGATTGATTGATTATAGATGAGTAGACAGACAGAGTTTAACAAACAAAGATACATGGATACAGGTAGATAAATAAATAGAAAGATAAGTAGATAGGAGATAGATAGATAGATAGATAGATAGACAGATAGATAGATAGATAGATAGATAGATAGATAGATATGGAAGATATATAGATAGTAAAGAAGTAAATATAAATACCAATAGACTGATACATTAACGTCACTTAGATGCTGAATGAAGAGGTAGTGATCGAGCATAACATACAGTACATCACTACATCCAAGAAAACAATATATCAAATTAGCATCATAAATTGATTATTTCGCTGGCGATGATGACTGCCAAAGTGACTCCCTATTATTGTGTTGATGAAGTCTCCTTTATGGAAACCAGGGCTGAATATAAATGTGGATTTAGTGAAAATAATAATATCTGTAGAATGCATCTGTGAGAGTTTAAGGATTAAATTCGATAAATTGATTAAAAAGTTATGAATGAATTCTAAAAGTTCCGACGCCGTCAGCGAAACTTTATGACTTCGTTATAGTCAATATTAACAAATATTATGATTAAAAATACAAAGAAAATTTAACATGGTTTCTCTTTTCGAGGATAATGAAAGAGCGCTTGGTTTACTTCTTTCAGGAAGTAGGTAGAACAACATTGCCCTTAACTTAAAATTATGTAAAAAAGAATATTATTCTTTTCATGAAAATGAACTTGTGTGGAATTCTCCTACAATTTATTTTGTTATTGTCCAAAATGACGTCATGAACTGTAGTAGTCTCCTTATCCAGCAATGACAGCACCGAAACTTCAAAAATTCATAACTTTGAATAACTTGTCTGATATTCCTCAAACATTCACTGATCGATCTCGATATATTCAACTTAAACTCGTTGGGTTCATTGATTTTGCCTAGTTCAAAGGTCAAACCACCGTTATTTCTGGGGTTTTTTTTATTATCATTTACTTCTCTCATCAGAGTAAACTTGAACGCGAAGTGTAGTTTTTCCACGGAGGAAGATGGGCGTTTCCACCCTAAAACTGCCCTTTGTAAATCAAACCTGAAAATGACTACGGCAACGGGAAACTCTTTACTTTGACACTCGAGTATTTCGCCTATCAAGAACACAAAGAGAATCTATGTAAAAACGAGAAAAAAAAAATAAAAGTTTGACGACCCAGAACTCGTAATAGAAAAACAACGTGTCGTATCAGGTAGATGGTCGTTGTGCTGTAGGAACATGTACATTGTATATGAGGGTGCCCCAATTACCTTGGCCATCCAAACCTAGACCCCGTTTACAGTGTGAGGCTCGGCCGCGGCCGAGCCGCGGCCGAGCCCAGCCCCGCTTCAGTGTAAACGCGCAAAAGGCCAAATGCGAGGCCAAAATTGGCCTCGCATTTGGCCTCGCTCTGGAGGTGGTCTCGGCCGCGGCCGAGCCGCGGCCGAGCCCTGCCTCTTCTTGGTGTAAACGCAAACTGGGCCAAATGCGCGGCCAATTGCGCGGCCAATTTTAGCCTGGCTTCCAAACCCTCTGCCTGTATCTTTCGCTATTCAGGATATTAACGTCGAAAACTAGTATAGTTTAAGGTGGTTTTGTCCTGCAAAGGATTTTTTCCTTCTCGGCAAAGGCCTTTGCCCGAACGGCGACTTCGTCGCCACGGAATTCATTTGGCAAAGGGTCTGAAAACCAGACAATACCAAATTGCGTTTGTTTACAAGCAGAGCGCCACTACGACAAAATATTGAAAGGTTTGAATCAAAAGCGCGGCCGAGCCCAGCAGTGTAAACGGACAAAATTGCGAGGCTCGGCCGCGCAATTGAGGCCGGACTCGGCCGCGGCCGAGCCGCGGCCGAGCCCGGCCCCGCACTGTAAACGGGGTCTTAGACCCCGTTTACAGTGCGGGGCCGGGCTCGGCCGCGGCTTGGCCGCGGCCGAACCCGACCTCAATTGCGCGGCCGAGCCTCGCAATTTTGTCCGTTTACACTGCTGGGCTCGGCCGCGCTTTTGATTCAAACCTTTCAACATTTTGTCGTAGTGGCGCTCTGCTTGTAAACAAACGCAATTTGGTATTGTCTGGTTTTCAGACCCTTTGCCAAATGAATTCCGTGGCGACGAAGTCGCCGTTCGGGCAAAGGCCTTTGCCGAAGGAAAAAAAATCCTTTGCAGGACAAAACCACCTTAAACTATACTAGTTTTCGACGTTGAGGGGGTTAATATCCTGAATAGCGAAAGATACAGGCAGAGGGTTTGGAAGCCAGACTAAAATTGGCCGCGCAATTGGCCGCGCATTTGGCCCAGTTTGCGTCTACACCACGAAGAGGCCAGGCTCGGCCGCGGCTCGGCCGCGGCCGAGACCACCTCCAGAGCGAGGCCAAATGCGAGGCCAATTTTGGCCTCGCATTTGGCCTTTTGCGCGTTTACACTGAAGCGGGGCTGGGCTCGGCCGCGGCTCGGCCGCGGCCGAGCCTCGCACTGTAAACGGGGTCCTACAGGCCGTTTCTCTTCGAAATTTAGACCAGCAATTTGTAAAGAGGCGAAATACCGAACCGTACCGAACTGCATAGATGCCACTGCGATCATTCCATACGTCAGATTACTCTACATTTTCAGTTTGTACAATATCTTTAATAATTCCGGACAAACTGAAACACCATGATACATGGCTTGCACACAATGTTGCGCAGAAACGTACATGGAGGACCTTTCATTAAAAAAAAAAAAAAGAGTAAATGATAAAGACAATGATGACTGGGGTGGTGGTGGTGGCGATGATGATTTTGATGATGATGAAAATGACTACGATGTTCACGGTTATACACTATAGTAATAATAGTAACAATACAGAACATGTCGTTTTCAAACATAATCATTATTGTATGATTATTTAAATTCTTGCAATGCAGTTTTATTCATTAGAATGATTCTGATATTTAAGATATTTCTAACGTGAAGAGTCTCATAAAAGACGGAAACAGCCCAAAACCAGGAGTGCGTTGCTGCAGCCCCCATCCCCCCCCCCCTCCCCCTCCACCATCCTTAGGGCATAAGCCAATACTGTGGTGTATCACAATGTACTTCATAATTTTATGTCTTTTCACTCCTAAAGTCAGTTAGCATACATGTATTTGGATATTGTTTGATTTAAAGCTCAGTTGAATTCACATGACATTAGTTATGCAGGAGAGATAACACTATGACTGAACCCAATTAAACTGAACTAAAATTAAACAAAAACGTTGTTCGTTCATGGTGTACATGTACTAATTTTGCCACTGTTGTATATTTTTGTAAAGCGTAATAAAGGAGCAAGTCATAAAGACATTTCAGGCAGGAAAAGGGCATATCAAGGAGAAGGAGGGTTCAGAAAATAAAGCAACATCATACATAATCACAACTGACACAGGTAAAGATGAGTTCAGTCCATTATACTACTGTGTACAATTATTCATTCTAATTATGTACTTGAACAAGCTCCATTCCATTAGAGAGGTTTGTACCAATGACATAAGGACAACTCTGGCTGGATAACTTTGTACAAGAAGTTTAATTGCACATCAGGTATCACTTTTATCCATTCTTATCAACTGGAGATCTGCTAAAAAACAAACAAAAAACGAAGAGAATAATTAAGATACATGTATTTGTGATTACTAAAAAAAAAAATCTTCAAGAATAATTCGTTATATAACGGATGTGGCATCTTTAGACATTTTTCATTGTCCTCTTCATTTTATGACCTTACTTGAAAAAACTTAGAAATAACATAACTGTTGTTACATTCAAACTCTTCGTTTTTACTCAAGAGTAAAATCAGAGTTTACTTTTCTCCATTTGTCATTTTGTTTTCCTTCTTTCTTTCTTTCGTTCTTTCTTTCTTTCTTTCTTTTCTTTCCAACAGGAGTATAGTCCTTTTGCCTCTTCATCAATCTGACCTGTTACAGAAAGAGGGGCAGCACACACTTGCAGAGACTTCTCCCCGGAAAATCTACTTTGACACAATTACCCTTAAGGTCAAAGACACCCCTTGGGTAATAACCTTATGACATTCGAAGTGAAGGCAACATGGACAATCAGTCTGATGCTTGCTAAAAGATCTCACCAGATGGCGCTGTGGCCTTTATTTTCTTTCTCTCATTCATTCATTGCCACACTGCTCCACTGCTACAGGATACATGTAATGTCATTCATCAAAGATTTGATTCTCAGTGGTGAAATTTGGGTAAAGCCTGATGACGACCCATCTTGTCATGTCAAGCATCTCTTTTCCTTAAGTTGTATTATATAAGTTGTATTTATTACTGGACATCACTACATCATCAAATCATGAATGTCACCAGTGTTTATCTTCCCCAAGGACGGGATCACAGGCCTGCACAAATCAATCACAAGTCATTTTTTTTCTTCCCGTCCTAATAATGTACAGTACACTTATTTCCATTTTGACAGTAATTTTGTAGGTTTTGACAGGGTCATAGCACCAGAGTACAAGCAACTGAAATTAGGGAGAACAGTAAACACTTGTGTGCCGAAGTCGCACTATCCAAATTTCTGAGGTTTGCTGCTGTGTTCCCAATGGTACATACAATGTATCTAGATACGTACAGTATATTTTAGCCCCTGCTAGTAAGGGCCACATCTTCACCTTTTAAGTTGTATTGTACATGTAAATACATTTTATATATTTGCAGTATACCATTGTCCCCTGTATATGCTAGTAGCCTATACAGAATCCAATGCGCAACGCTTTATGCAGCAGGGCTTCCTTTGGAGTATCTGGTTACTTAACAAGGTTGTTGTTTTAAACCTGGCCTGGTCCTTGCCTGCGTAGTGGTGGTTTGCCCTCAAAGAGTGAGAGCAAATTTAGCTGTAGGAGAGAAGAGACATGCCCTTTTCTCAATGAGAAATACCTTTCTCATGCTTTCATCTCACCGATCATGAACTGTCCTACTGACGTCCCCAGATTTCATTTCACTTTCCATTTCACTTCTCGTTTTTTAATCTAATGATTCATCTACCTTGTTGGAGGTTATGCGTTAGTATTTGATGTTGTTTTGTTCAGGCTGACCATTATCGATAGATTGATATAAACTCACATTCAAGCCATCCCTTTCATTCCCGTTACAAGATTAAGATACTTCGATAACTATGCTCATTCAAGAATTTTTGGAGTCGCAAGGGAAGACCCTTGACGACCTCAAGGAGTATATAGATACCCAAACCACTAAAGAATCGACTCCACGCCCCGACCCCACTAATCAGGTTCCCGAAGCCAACGTGAAGTATGTCCTGGCTTTCTCAACGGCAACCAGGCGTAGGCTACGCCTCTTCTCCGGTAGGACACCAACCCCAAACGGAAAAGCGGACATTGAGAGTTGGCGGCGGTCTGCACGCCAGCTGGTAGAAGAGTCTGATATCTCGGTCTCCGAGAAGAGAGCTATAGGCTATCTGAGGGGTAAAGGGAACGTCAGAGACGGTTCAGTTGTGAATAGGGTCAAAAAATAAACAGACGATCATGAGCTTGCCTGACCATGCAGCTAACCACAAAGCAAAGGGTGCTTGGAGAAACTCTAGGAAGTATCTGCATGAAGGGACAAGCTTCAATCTCAACAAGGGTTGATCTGGTCGAAGAAAGACTGTCAGATCAGAAGAAAATGTGGCAGCAGTAAGACATACCATGGAAGACAACCCCCAAGTTTCCAGGAGGAGGAATGGGCAGGCGATATCCAAGTCTTCGTTCCATCACAGTGTTTGGAAAGAGATGAGATGGTATCGCTACAAGATGCTGTGTCGGCATCAGCTCCAGCCAGAAGACCCTGTGTGTCGTTCGAACATGGTGAACGACTTCTGGAAAACATGGAGATTGCATGGCGACGAGTACTCCTTTTTCATGGATGGCCGTGTCTGCAGTCACAATGTCCGCCAGTACACACCTCGTCATGATCCACCTGCATTCATTTATGAAAGGAATGCAAGCCAACAGAAAGTTTCTGTGTGGTGTGGTTTCTGCGGCAACAGGGCTCTGATAGGTCCTGCTTTTTTTTTTTCAACGACAATCTACACGAAGAAGCCTGCTTGCACCTGATCGATGAAGAGATAGTTCCTCCACTTGAAACAGAGTATGAACAAGATGGACACGGCGCCTTTCGCCGCTTACAGTGGATCCAGGATGGGGCTCCGGCCCACCGTCAACTGATCATGAGGAAGAGATTGCATCAGCTCTTCCAAGACAGAGTTGTTGTCATGAATCATCCCATCGAATGGCCTTTGTGGAGTCCTGACCTCACCCCTTGTGACTTCTTTCTCTGGGGCTTCCTCCAGCGAAAAGTCCTTGTCACTCCTACTCATGATCTTGGTGGTCTCAGAGCAAAAATCATCGAAGCGGTTGACACTCTCTGACAGGACAGGAAAATGATTCACCACATAATGCGAACGAGGGCAAGGGCACATGAATGTTGTATGAATTTGAACTCTCATTGAAAAGCTTAATCGGTTAATTTCTGCATTATGATAATGGAATAAGAAAGAGCATAATCTAACTCAATTCATTCCAAATGATTTCATTTTTTAGAGTCCAAACACATGCTTGATCTGCAAATGGTTCGTAAATTCTTTGACCACCGGCTTCACAAGAAGGATAAAGGAAGAAGATAAGTGCCAAAAGCAAGAATAAACCAACTAATCCCTTTGGACGAGCGTGGATCCTTGACTGCAGTACGCCTTCAAAACCTTGACTGAGAAAATCACCAAGACCCCACTGACCCCAGTCCCCGGGTTTGTACACTACAACAAACCTTTTCTGCTCCATACTGACGCTTTGGGAATGGCCTTGGTGCAGCTCTCTACCAAGAAGGAGATAATGGCAAGCTAAATGTTACTGTCAATGCCAGCAGGGGATTGTGGAAGAGCAAACTCAATAACCCAGCATACAAGTGGGAATTCTTGGCCCTAAAATGAGCTACCGCAGAAAAATGTGATTACCTGTCTCGGGCTAAGTTTGTTGTCGTCACCGAAAGCAACCCACTCACCTACTTGATGACAACTGCAAAGCTAAATGCCACAAGTGACTGCTGGTTGGCTGCCTTGGCAAATTATGATTTTGCCATTATGTAATTGTAATGTATTTGTACCATAACCACAATGTTGCTAACTTGTACATGTGTAACTGCTGTAAACAGAAGAGCCCTCTATCAAGGAGCGGGCATTAAAAACTTCACTAGCCTCACAGAACTCGTCGCATCCACACATCTTTCTTTGCGATCGTCACGATCTATGGATTAATGGCTGGAGTAAAGCCTCTTGGACGCCTGTCGTTACAAGGGAACCTTGCTCAAAATTACAAGGAATGGATTAGAGCGTTTGAATTGTAAGAAACGGCCACCGAGCTATTGATGAAGCAGGGGACGATTCAGTGCGCCACATTTCTCCACGTGGCAGGCCCAGCAGCACAACGTATCTATGAAACATTTGTGTTCTCCTCTGAGGAGGACAAGATAGGGCCACTGAAGGCAAAACTTCGGCAGAACTGTGAACCAAGAAAAAAACCTCACCATCAGCCGGTATATGTTTAATACCAGAAACCAGCAGCAAAATGAACATTTTGCCACGTACTTAACCGCCCTGAGATCTCTGGCGAAGGACTGTGAATTTGGCAATCTGCACGATTCCCTTCTGCAGGACAGGATCGTATGTGGAATCGATAATCAGCAATTAAGAGGAAAACTTTTTCAGGTTGAAGACCTGACTTTCGAGAAGTGTATTAATTTGTGTACCATCACTGGAATGTCTGCCAAACAGGTGAAACAGTTCACCCCACCCGCCACGACTAGATCAGTCAGCCACGTCCGACGAGACGATCTTGGACGGTCATCCCTTCTGCAGTGTGTCTTTGTTTCTGATTTCTGACACTCCTTTCTCTCTATTCATATTCTGGAAAAGTCATTACCGGTCATATGGTCATTCCATTTCCCCTGCCACCTACCCACTCATCTCATACTGACGATGTAACAATTGTATATAAACCATACCGACACTTTGAAATAAACACTTGCATTCTGCACTGACT
Source organism: Diadema setosum (assembly GCF_964275005.1). Classification (NCBI taxonomy): domain Eukaryota; kingdom Metazoa; phylum Echinodermata; class Echinoidea; order Diadematoida; family Diadematidae; genus Diadema; species Diadema setosum. The sequence continues at coordinate 36,319,231 of NC_092697.1, read as the reverse complement.
ATCCGTTCACAACACTTGTCTCCTTGAGTCATTCATCACCGGGTTGGAGAACACAAGAATGCCTATAACTGTACCAAACACAGTTCTGCATGTCTGTCCCCATAATATCTATTGTTCGATCGTGAACCCTGATTTCCCATTGACATCAGTTGTGGGCTACTACAAGGCCCAGGAAACAAGTGCTACAGCAAGTATGCAGCAAAGACTTCATCACGCCAACGGACTGGCATCAGCAGCAGCAGAGAAGAGCTCAGTCACTGTGAGATGATGTTACAACAAATGGGACAGAGAGCACACTCTGGAGGCAGGAGACCATGTCTTGGTCAGGAATGTATTGTGGCAACCCAGAATGAGCATCCCAAACAGTGAATATGACAAACGTAGTAAGTTTACCCCCCCCCCCCCCTACAAATTTTGTTTGAAAACAATTTGATAACAATAATGCACATCTGTCAGAGGTATAAACAAGGAAATTTACCCTCAAAAGTTTATTTCACCCACCCCTAAAATCAGAGTGGAGTTACCCAGTCACTTCAAATTCTAAGAAAACTGACTCCATCCCGATGGATGTGATTTTGAGCTCCACACATTCATTCCCGTATTCATTGTGACTGGATGTCATTCTTCCTTTCTTTCAGTTTACCTACGTATCCGTCCACCCCTGCCAGGACCTTGCATTTATATGCATGGTTTAGCAACACAAACCAACGAGGATGACAGCTTGATGTCGACGTAAGCAAAGCTGTACTTTTGATCAGTGACTGTGAAAGTTTGCCAATGTGCGGGTGACCTGAGAGGGAGACTCACGCGGTTCCGAGACAGACCAAATCTAGGAGTCTTTGACTGGGGGTACAAAGAGGACGCCATGGCAGAATTCGATGAGTTACTTTTCAAGGTCAGCGGAGCATTATATCAGCAGGATACCCTGGTCCTGCTGAAAGTCGCAGAACAGCTGAAAATCTCCGGCTTGGAGGGGCAGACCAGGTCCAAGCTAGTCCGCGCCATCAGGGACCATGTGGAGATGCTGGAAGAGGATGAGGAAGGAGCAGCCATCCTCCAAGGGCTTTTAAAGGACTTAGAAAACAAGGAGGCAAGCACGTCATCCTCTACTGAGCCTTCTGCACCCCCTCCTGATGAGCCACCAGCGTCCCTCTTCAAGAATGAACCCCAAACACCACCTGTTCAGACACAACGATCCCAGGCCCCACGAGATTTAAACCTTGGCTTCCCCCTGACTTACCGCAATGACTTGAGGATATCAGGGCAAGTTGGCGACACCCATCAGAAAGTTTTTCTAGCTTGCACCACCAAATCAACGCCACTATAAACCGCGGATATTCAGAAGGAGAGGTTGTAGAGGCCGTTCTTAGAGCAATTAACCCTGGGCTTCGTCTCCGCTCATACCTAGAGAATTACCCGGATTTGACCCTCGATACCCTGAAGACAATCCTCAAATCACACTATCAGGAAAAAGATGCTACTGAACTCTACCATGAACTAGCAAATACTGCGCAGGGGAAAACTAAGACTGCGCAGAGCTTTGTAATGCGGGCTCTTGACCTCCGACGAGTCCTAAGAGCCTCAAATGAGTCTGCGGAGGGGCTCAAGTAAGATGAAGCTTTGGTTAAAAATATGTTCCTGCATGCAGTTATGACTGGACTCCACAATGACAACGTGAGGCAGGATCTGAAGCCTCATTTGAATAATACTACTTCAGATGAGGAGCTGCTCACCAAACCGTGTTGCAGGGGTCATGACTGAAGGTGACCCAATAAAGGCCAAGACCCCTGAGAAGGTCCAACAAAATGATGCTGTGAAGGCGCTCACAGCCGAGATTGCAGAGTTGAAGTCGTGCCTGAGGGATGTGCAGGGGAGGATCTCTCAGGGCCAACAAGGACAAGGGCAAGGACAAGGCCAGCGAAGACCACGCGGGTGTAGAAAATGTCTCCAGGAGGGCTGTGGAGAGAGCTGTCGACATTGCTACCGCTGCGGGGCCGACAACCACATCTCCAGGGGTTGTCACCAGCCACTAGACCAGGGAAACGAGTCAAGAGCCCACCACGGGGACCAGGTGTAGCCCTTCAGAATGGATCGGAGTCCCCCCAGAATGGTAAGTGTCCAAGGGTAGGTGGGTTATCAGGTAATGGCAGCGCATGTCTCCCTCCTCGACAATTACATAATTTGGTGAAGTTGGTTGGGGAGAGATGCATCGTTTAATGTAAATTAAATGGGCACCCAGTTGAGGCATTGTGGGATACAGGGGCACAGGTGCCGGTGATCTCTCTGGATTTCATGAAGGGCATCCTTCCAGATGTAGTGATACGGGATGTGCAAGAACTGGTGGGCAAAAATCTACAAGTGAAAGCCGCCAACGGGTCTGCTATTCCCTATCTTGGGTGGATTGATGTCCAGTTCGATCTGGAGATGCAAGGTGGGCCCCCCTACCAATACCAAGTGCCCTTCCTTGTCACGGAGGAAGAAGTCCCTGAGCCCATCATTGGCTTCAATGTCATTAGGGAAATGGTCCTCAACTCCCAAAATGTGCCTGGAATTTGCCATGCCCTGGTGACATCATTTCAGGAGAACAAGCAATCGATACCCAAAGTGGTCAACCTACTCAAGACGGATATCCCGGACGAGGTCTGCGCTGTTAAAACTGGTCGACAGTCTGAGGTAATTCCTGCAGGGAAGACAACTCTACTAGCAGTACGTGTGCGACCTGGACCAATCAGAGAAAGGATGACTGTTCTCTTTGAACCAGATAGACACTCTGTGGACATGGCAGGACTGGAAATGGAACCAGGTTTAGTTCAGTTGCGACCGGGAAACTCTTGCCGCCTGCAAATACCTATCCACAAACAGACTCACAGGGACATCATCCTTCCCCGCTGCACCCCACTGGGGCAGTTACAACAGGTCAGGAGTATCCTTCCCACAGATTCACCCTTACCCAACAGGAACCAAACAGTACCAAAGGCAACTGTATCATCTGTCTTAAGTGGTGGGGAAGATCACCAAGGCACAGGTTTTGACTTAAGCGAACTCACCAAAGATCAAAGACATGCAGCTGAGGAACTGTTACAGCAAGAAGCAGGTGTTTTCTCTACTGGAGACGACGATATGGGGTGCATTCCTGATCTGCAGATGAAGATCCGGTTGACTGACAACATCCCGGTGCAGAGAACCTATCAGTCAATTCCCCGGCCACTGTATCAGGAGGTGAGGACGTACTTACAGGACCTCATTGAAAGGGGGTGGATTGTGAAATCCGAGTCTCCATACGCGTCCCCAGTAGTATGTGTCCGGAAGGATGGTGGGCTGAGCCTTTGTGTAGATTATAGGGGGCTGAATAGCAAAACTATCCCTGACCGCCAGCCCATCCCCCTAATGCAAGACGTCTTGGATGGGTTGGCGGGTAATGTTTGGTTCAGCACCCTTGATCAAGGCAAAGCGTACCATCAGGGATTCATGTCTGAAGAGAGCCGGCCCCTTACAGCATTCGTCACGCCCTGGGGTTTGCACGAATGGGTAAGGGTACCGTTTGGCCTTAAGAATGCCCCCGCTGCCTACCAGAGGTGTATGGAGAACATCTTGGAAGGGTTGAACCATGTAATCTGCGAAGTCTATTTAGATGACATAATTGTCTACAGCAAGACCTTCTCTGAACACGTCGTCAACCTCAAGACAGTTCTCCAACGCTTGCAGCAGCATGGGGTGAAACTCAAGCCTGCCAAGTGTCATCTCTTTCAAAAGGAGGTCCGGTACCTGGGACATGTAGTCACAGCTGAGGGGTACAAGCCAGACCCGTCTGAGACAGCTGCCCTTCAGTCATTGAAGGAGAGGACACCCAAGACTATCGGTGATGTTCGGAAGTTGCTTGGACTTACCAGCTACTATCGGCGGTACTTGAAAGATTACGCGAAGAGAGCCAAACCCCTCTACACTCTACTCCACGTAAAGGGTACAATTGAAGAGATGAAAAAGAAAGCTAAGAAGACCAATCTAAAGAAGTCAAGTGGCCAGGCCCCTTCGAGTACCCCAATAACTTGGCTTCCCTCTCATCAAGCAATCATCAATGAGTTCATCGATGAGCTAACCAATCCCCCGGTAATGGCCTACCCGAACTTTGACGTCCCATTCGTGCTCCATACCAACGCCTCTCAGGATGGTCTTGGTGCTGTATTGTACCAGGAGCAAGATGGGAAGTTAAAGGTCATTGCCTATGGTTCCCGGACATTGACAGCTGCCGAAAAGAACTACCATTTGCACTCAAATTGGAATTCTTAGCACTCAAATGGGCCGTAGCAGACCAATTCTGCAGCTATGTGCTGTACACAAAGTCATTTGTCGTCTTCACAGATAATAATCCGCTAACTTATGTGTTAAGTTCGGCCAAACTGAATGCAACAGGACATAGGTGGATCGGAGAGTTGGAGGACTTCAACTTTTCAATCAGGTATAGACCAGGCAAAACCAATGGGGATGCTGATGCCCTCTCCAGAATGCCCTTGGACCATCGTCATATGATGGATTGCTACACCCAAGAGATCTCACCAGATGTCTTGACTGCTACTCTTCAAGGAATCCAACACCACGCAGATGGTGACTTTGCAGTCATACATTCCCTGGTAGTTGACCCGGCCACTGAGGATGATGCCACCAAAAATCCATCAGAAGCAAGCTGTTTGTTCTCCCAGACTGACGTATTGACCGCACAGAAGGAAGATGCTGACATTTCCCCTATCTTGCAGTACAAGGCAAGAGGGAGATGGCCTAAAAGACATGAGCGGGTAGCTGAAACCCCTGGTTTAAAGTCCATCATGCATGAATGGAGACGACTACAGATTGGAACTGATGGGGTCCTCCGTCGAGTCACCAAGACCAAAACATAGCTAGTTCTCCCAAGGAAGTGGTGGGACTTTGTTTGTGAAGAACTCCACAATAAGATGGGACACCTGGGAGTGGAAAGGACAATGGAGCTAGTTCGTGAAAGGTTCTACTGGCCCCACATGGAACGAACCATCGCCACATAAATCACGATGAGGTGTCAGTGTATCCAGCAGAAGAAACCTGCTAAAACCATCAGGGCCCCTCTGGTCCCAATCAAGACGTCAGAGCCTTTTGAACTTGTAAGCATTGATTTCCTTCACTTGGAGCATAGCCGTGGTTCACCCAGGCCTACGCCGCTACCAACAAGTCAGGCCGGACAGTAGCCGACAAAATCTTTAATGATTTTGTGCTGAAGTTCGGCTATCCTCAAAGGCTCCATCATGATCAAGGCCGTGAATTTGAGAATCAACTGTTCACAAGGCTACAACAACTGTCGGGTATCACGCACTCACGCACTTCACCCTACCACCCGCAAGGAAATGGGCAGGTGGAGGGCTTCAATAGAACACTTCTCTCCATGCTACGAACCCTGACCAATGAACAAAAACAGGACTGGAAACACCATCTCAACAAAGTTGTTCATGCCTACAAGACATGACACCACTGGGTACTCGCCACACTCCCTCTTGTTCGGGCACCCAGCAAGACTCCCAATCGACCTGGCCTTTGGTATTCCCATGAACCGGAAGAAGCAACCTCAGAACATGCCAGAGTATGTGGCTAAGTGGAAAGATCGCATGAGAGAGGCATACGATCTAGCGCGCAAAGCCGCCCTCCAATCAGCAAAGGGGAAAGGAGGTATGACATGAAAGCAGCTAGCACTGGACAGATGCCAGGAGACAGGGTCCTGGTCAAAGACTGCACCCCACATGCTGGTCCTGGGAAGCTCCGGTCCTATTATGAAGACCAAACCTACACAGTGAAAGCACGGAAGGGAGACCTGCCTGTGTATGTGGTGTTCCCAGAAGGCGGAAAGGGAAGGGAACGGGTGCTTCATCGAAAATTGCTATTCCCCTGCGATTCCCTTGTTCCCCAAAAACCAAAGCCACAGACAGGACCAAAACCAAACGAACATGGACAGACCACACCCCCATTACGTCCCAGCCGGACAACTAGACAACGCCAACCAGTACCCCAACAGACATACCAGCGGTCAGATATAGATAGCTCTGATGAGGAAGAAGAAATGTACTTTGCCGAATTCCAACGTCGCCAGAAGCAGCAGACAGACCAGCCCAGCAGCCACCCGAGTACCCCACCTGACGTTGAAGCTGAAGGTTATGAAGGGCTGCCTTCAGGAGAGAATGTGCAAGAGCAGGATCAAATGCAGACTCCCTTGGAACAAGACCTCGAAATGCTGGTGAGCACGGAAAATCAACCTTCCACGCAAGGACAAGATGGGCAAAGTGATGTCCAGCAACCTCATCAAGAAGTAACAGAAATCTCCCCTGAAATCCCTATCGTACCACCCCCTCTACTGCATGCTGTACTGTATCTCCCGACAACGATGGTAGAGATGAGGGTCAAAGAGCATGACCTTGCCGGGAGACACAACCTCCAAGAACCTTCACATATAACCAATTTGGTTCCCCAGACCCCCATTGCATGGCAATGAATATACACCGATTTTCCTTACCAAGATATCCCCCAGAGAATATGTTCCCAGCTTTCCCTACTCAAATGCAAAGTGGCCAACACATATATGGGACCTACACGAGACCCCTGTCACCATACACACAAAACCCCTAGTACCCCAGCCTCCCCAAAATCAAATGCCATTACCCACTTACCTGAATGGACACTACCACCATAATCAATGGCCAACATACACATTCCAAGGACACCCTGGCCATCAGAATTGTGTTGTGTAAGGAGTGTTATTTCAATGTTTGCCAACTTGTTTTAGATGTGTAATATTGATCTGTAATGTCAAGAAGTTTCCAAGCAACATGTTAAATGAGAAATTGGGGTGACTTGGTCAGATGGATGTGGCTACAAGTGTTTTATGATACAAGGTAGTCCTTATGGTCATGGGAGATTGAACAGGTGTTTTTGTTGTTGTCACCCCAAATTATTTTGAACACTTCAGCGTATGGCACGCTGTATCAAAGAATTGTGTGCATCGATCCTAAGGATCAAATGTTATACTCCATCAGGAAAGCGCGCCTGTTGGTTGTTATAAGTTTGAAATGCGCTCTATTTGTAGCATAGCGAAGGCATTGCACCATTTCACTAAAATTGTGTTTGTTTATGAGGTTTGATGTTATCATCAAATTGTTGCATTGTAGAGTAGCATAATGTGTTGATATTGATTAATTTTGTGCGTTGCTCGATCCGTCGTTAGTTTGATTTTTTTTTTTAAACCTTGCACCTTATTTGAAGTGTTGTGGAAAGGACTTCAGCAAAGTTATATATTTGTTTTGTATTGTAAATAGGCACGGTAGGAGCAAAAACTAACAATTTACACATGTCTGGGACGACATTTTTCTCAGGGGGGAAAGATGTGGCAACCCAGAAATGAGCATCCCAAACAGTGAATATGAAAAACGTAGTAAGTTCACCCCCCCCCCCCCTACAAATTTTGTTTGAAAACAATTTGATCACAATAATGCACATCTGTCAGAGGTATAAACAGGGAAATTTACCCTCACAAGTTTATTTCACCCACCCCTAAAATCAGAGTGGAGTTTACCCAGTCACTTCAAATTCTAAGAAAACTGACTCCATCCCGATGGATGTGGTCTTGAGCTCCACACATTCGTTCCCGCATTCATTGTGACTGGACGTCATTCTTCCTTTCTTTCAGTTTACCTTCGTATCCGTCCACCCCCGCCGGAGTGGGGTAACAGTATGTCTACAAGGAGCGCATAAGTTGACCAACAGGTGGAGCCAGGATATATTATATATATATAAGTAACAAAACTGGAACAAAGTTCATGCTGTATCACCAACGGTTTATTTCTGCACACAAATTTTCGAGCGTCTCGCCGCCCTTTCTCAAGTGTTGATACTGAGAGAACAATAACAAAATTAAGCCATAACAATATATTGCAACCGTGTTACCAAGGATGCGCGCTTTAACGCATCAATGCTAGGCATCCTATGCACCCAGCGCGCATTCTGGCAACAGTGCAATGTTACGTCATAAGGAAATGACAATGAGTATAAAGTATACATAAAAAAACCTGGCACGACTGATACAGAATCTGAGACTAGCATGACTATGAAATATGTGAAAATCAATTATATGTAATTAAACAGATACGTCACAATACGTCTCGGAGTGAAAACAAAACTGGTTCCAAGTAAAAAGAGAGCGTGTTTTTGTATATTCAGCATTATATTACTCAAGTTATAGTGATTAGACTCATTGCAGCGGGGTAAACGGGGGAATATACAACAGTAAGCGGCGCACCTACTTGTAAAAAGTGTAGTTCGTGAGCCATATGTTCATGCCCTGTCCCTGGAAGCTCCTTGTGCGGATGATTGTGTTTAGTTCTTTCATGTGTCTTTTTTCAAAGGCTTCCATGTCCTTGTATAAAATGCAACATTGCAGATCTGTTAGTGTGTGATTTGTTTTGTTGAAATGTTGTGCGACTGGATGTTGTATTTGACTTCTGATTATGGTGCTTTTGTGAAAAAGCACCATAACTTCAGAAAATGATTCAACAACCACAACCACATCAACCACAACACACCACAACTCATGATCACATAATCTCCTTTTCCCTCGGCATCTTCAGTTGCCGAGGCAGTAGGAAGGTGGGAAAATGAATGAGTGAGAACCTCCAAGTGCTGCACTTTTTGCCCCTTCTTTCTGTTGACTTTGCCGTATTTTGGTCAATTGTGCTGGTTCATAAATTAAGTTGAATGATAGAGAACAAGAAGCCAACTTAAAGTCGTTGAACAAGCACAAAGATGTAAGAAGCTTTACAGTGTGCAGTTACAACTCGATGACTCCCTTTCAAGTTTCTGTAAAGAAATAATATCAGCACCAGGCCTGTACATGTAGTTCTCCACCTCTGTGGCGGAAACAAGCATTAAACTTCAAAGAGCTTCCATATATCTGTGCAATTCACAAGCTATGCTGCTCACTTGCAAGTTGTTACTAGGTACTTTTGATTTTAATAGCTTGTAGGCAAACAAGAGGCAAAAGTGATGTATTCATAATATCACTTATGCCTTTTACATTTCTGTTTAACTAAAGTAATTCTACTTCTGGGCACTGCAGAATTGAGTTACACTCCTCTCTCACACCCATCTACATGTGATCTACCCAACACATGAAGAGTGCTCAGCTGTTTCAGCTTTGCAGAATGAAATCTTCACAAAACATTCTATGCATATCACTTCAGTTCCCATTTTCGAGTCTATTTTGGTTTGGCCATCCGTGACCCCATCCAATCAAGGGCAAACTCCAGCCTCGATGCCTTGGGACAGTAGTACGAGTACCTGAGATGATAATCGGACCATTTTCACCACCAGCAGGAGTCTTTGACAAAGGCAAGGTACTTAGCCAGCCTCATCACCTTGTGGTAGTATTTGTGCCCCGCTTCAAGATGTTTTCAAAGTGGTCCAGATACTGGAAAATGGTGTCCTTTGGGGAGAATGGTTCTCCCTGCTTGCTGGCGTGTAAGGGGTGCGTTGTAGGGGTGTTCTGGGACCCCATGAAGCCATGCATAAACTCCATCATCAGTTGCCAGCAATCCGGGATGATGGTACAGGGTGTGTACTCCACCTGCAGGGCACAAGTTGAAATCACATCTTAGTTGGGTTAACCTAGTTGTAATACACTGACTTTTCCAGGTGGTAGTCCTCAATTAACAGGTATCATGCAGGTTCATATTAAAGCAGGGAGAGATTTATTGCAACAGTTCAGTGACTTCTCAAGTTACAATGTATAATCACATCATCTCCTAAATCCATTACTGGTATAAGCCAGTTCACAGTTAGCTCATGGGCACATTGGTACAAATGACCTTTCTTTTTTCTCAATTGGTTAGGCACTTCACTCGTTTTCAAAGCAGCATGATGCATAAGCATGCCCACAATTTATGGAATTCACGTTCAAACTACAATTGTAAGAATGAACTTACGCAGAGCAGGTGACAAGAAGGGTCTGTCAGTTGACACTTTGGCAGACATTCATTTCATTGTTTTGTGTAGAATGCATACAAAGTCTTTCTACAGTACCAACATTGCTAAATACCAGGCTTGCAGTCAGGTGGATGTGCTAGTAAGCACCATTTACAAGGGTTACATGAATAATCATTAAATCAGGGATGCTTATCTCAGTGAATTAAAAAACAATCATGCCTGATTGTACAAATTACCTTTTTCTGCTCATGCGCAAAGTGGAACTGTGAACTGGCTTATATTGTGGGGCCTTCCACCCAATGTTCTTCTGGTTAAAAAAGAGTCTACCTGTTCTGTATTAAATGCTGGTAAAGTTTTTAGTATTGATGCACTGACTATATGTATCAAAAATTTCCAAAGCTTTACTCACACAGCACAATCAGTTTACTCATGAGTGCATTTACAAATTCGTAAGATTTTACCTATAACTAACTCAGAAACACTGTGATTTTAATTATGTTCACTGTATATCTTGACAATTTATAAGTTAAAAAAAATATGATGACAGTGACTCAAGACATGTGATACTTTTCCTTTTGACTGGTTACATTTCTCTGGCAAATGAGACATTTCTTTACCGATTATGATTGGGAACTGACAATATAACAAGGTTTGGGGTATTTTTAATCTTTTTAATCTCAAAGCTGAGTGCTGTGCTGTAATAAAATTGTATTCTTTCCCCACATAAGCCTTGGGCTGGAAAACAGGAGTGGTTTTGCAGTTGAAATTTAAACATTCTTCTTTTGGATACTTTCTGCGAAAAAAAGAAAGAAAGAATGCACAATTTCCAATAAGAGGACACAATACTTTATATCTTTAATATATCACAAGATGAATTAAAGTCTTACCTCAACAAGGATTCCCCTGGCATGGGGCCCTAAAGACACAATGCCAACTTTCACAACAAAGTCTCCCATTTCATAGCGTATCCCCTTGGATTCAATCCGTGCCGATTTCTTGGGGGTGTAGAACGCCTTGAGGCGCTGCATGATGGCCTCAAAGGAATTTTCACAAACTAGGCATGTCTTGTTGTCGGTCACTGCATAGCAAGTGTACGGCTGTTCCTTGTTGTGCATCACATGAATAACTTTGGGGGTTTGTCCTGCAAAAAAAATTAAAAAAATAAATAAATAAAATAATAATAAATAGATACATTATATAGATGTGAAAAATACTACCACATGCAATTTGTACAAACATGGCATACTTTTTGTATGTTTCTAGCTATCACCAGTTTTCTATTCTTTATGCCATAAGACAGTTAGAAATTTCTTTGCATAAGTTACCCTGAGGTGGAGCTTTCAGAAATATATCATATCATCTCAATTTGCTCAGAAGTAGTTCTGAAAGTTATCTTTAGCAAATTCTGTACTGTATTTGTTCAGCCATGGCACTATTTTGGCAACTTCTTGGACAGAAATTCAACCAATAATATGATTCTCATTAGCTTCCATGGCATAGTATGAAATAAGTGAACACTTTCATTGAATCAAAGATTGAAGCCTTGGTTTGTTTCCATGAGGAATGAAGCAGTCAATATAACTGAGCACTGTTGGAATAACATTGTTGGAACATACAGTTTGAGTTACACATGAATTTCTGGAAATAGGACCAATAAGATTTTTTTCTTAATAAAACTGGGTCGTTATTTTATTGGAGTTACACAGTGTTCAGTCAATAATTAAGTCGATCTACTCATATAGCGACTGATATAGGACATGACATACCATCATCTGGACTCATACATGTAAAGTGGTGACTAAATTAGTCACCACATTACATACCAAACGGCAGTCATATGACTGATTTTGAAACCTAATAATTCATTGTGTTATGTTTTTCAAGAGGCATGAAATGAATCAATAGGAGTGACAGTTAGGTACAAGGTACACCAGCAGAAGATATTTTCAGAAAAATGAAAAATGAATCTCCTTCCAGTAAAAAGAAATTATTAAATAGAATGAAATAAATGTGACATTACACCCCAAGCACCCACTAAATACAGTCAATCTTGCTTAAGTCAACCTCACATCTAAAAGGATAGTATTGGTGGAGATGAGGACTGGGCTGCTAACTTTCTGCTAGATATCAAGAAACCACTTATGAAATAATACAGAGCATACCATTCAAAGACGAATTCAAAGTTTGTTTGATGAAAATTGGTTTTGGAATGGCTGAGACATCCAAAAACAAAGTAAACCAAAGCAATCCTAATAAAAGGTGGGTCCCACCTTTTATTAGGATTGCTCTGTTTTGGATATCTCAGCCATTTCAAAACCAATTTTCATCAAATAAACATTGAATCCCTTTTGGAATTACAAGCTCTTTCATACTTCATAAGAGGTTTTCCAATAACTAAAAAAAAAAAAAATGTTAGAAACATGAAGTTAGGTCTCAACCAAAACTATACGATCCCATCAAAGTTGATTAATCGCTAAGACAAAGGACTTTTGAAGTCCTCTTCCCTTTATATTTTATTGATTTTAATCCCCATAGGTCAAATTTTCTCTAAGTCAAAGCTATTTTTTCAGTCAAATAGATTTGATTTAGGCAAGGTTGGCTGTACAGTGGACTCCCGTTATAACGAAGTCCTCGGGACCGGCAGTTTTCTTTCGTTATAACGAAATTTCGTTATAACCGAATGAATAAACAATAAAAATACATAGAGTTGATAATGTTGCGGCCCTAAATTTTATTTCGTTGTAACCGGAATTTCGTTATAACCGTGTTCGTTATAACGGGAGTGCACTGTATATCACATCAAAAGATATCACTACAAGAAAGCATAGTGTTACGTTGTATGAGAGGATTGTTGGCTATGCATGGCAATGAGCTATACCTACCCATGGTAGGAACTGACTGGTACATCTCACAGTCTACAGCTACATTGCCCGTCTTGACCGCCCCCAGAGCATCCAGACGCTTGGTGAGAATCTCCACCGTCTGAGGAATGGTGCGGTTCTCCGTCACGGGCCACTGACATACACTGTTAATGACAGAATCATAAGGAACAAACCACGCTGAAAATCAAGCATGCTGCAGTTGGGCTAAAGAGAGATTGTGATGGCCTTTAATATATCACACCATCATACAAAAAAAAAAACAAAAAAAAAAAAAAACAGAGAATTAAAAGGCCTTTTAGTACAAATTTCTAGTCAGAGATGATCATTTCAGTGTTGTCCTAGTGATTTAATTGTCCAGCCATGCATTGTAAATGCCAAAGTTGCCCTTATGGACAGAAATGTCCTTTTGCTCTCCCACCTCCCATCTTATATCATTAGCTAAACTTGTCATCTTATGAATCACTCTGAATCTATCCTCCAGTATATGTTGTGCATGTGCATGTGTCTGATAGCTAGACATGATCTAGCTCGTGCAAATTAGAATAAGGGTTTCTTAATTGGTCAAATGCTTGTGCTAGTATTATCTTTCTGTTGTTTTGTTTGTACCTTTTTTTTGGGGGGGGGGTGGTTCAGTCACAAACAGTAACACTATCAATAGCACAACTACTCTCGTGGCCTACAATTTACAAGCAAATTAAGTAGATCAAATTTGCAAATTCACAATGGGAATGCATGTCCAGGCACAGAACTGTATAGCCAGACATGGTATTACACAAAAGTACCACACACCATGGTAATTCTGAACGCATCTCAGTGTGACAGACAGTGAAAATCTTATTGTTAACTGTAATCATGATGATATAGAATTGATAGTGTTACTGCTAACAAGAAGTAGACCAGCTGTAGACTCGAGCTCTACTAGGCCCGGCCCCTAACTAAATCTATGTCAAAATGACTATGCTATAGAGTATAGATCTAGACATAGAGTTTCTAGTATTGTTAAAAAATTGAGAGAGAACAATTGAATTGAAGTAAATTTGCGAAACACGTAACCGTAATTTTCAGGATTTTGTGAATAACTACATTGTAGCGATACTTCTGCTCGAATTTTCCTCCTCTGCTGGGCTGAGTCGAGTCTGAGGACGGAATTCAGAGCAACGAAAAGTAAGTGTCCGTGGAGCTATACTAACTAAGGACAGGGTCGGGTCCTACACTATTAGTACTAATTTACTACGTACTACTACTAGGTCCAACAAGGCCTAATGCTGAATGAATATCTCCTACTAACTATACACAGCCCAGTTCGCACAGCGTATTAAAGGGAAGATAAACCCCAAGAACAATGTGGATTGAGTGAAAGCAGCAACATTAGTAGAACACATCAGTGAAAGTTTGAAGAAAATCGGACAATCGATGCAAAAGTTATGAATTTTTAAAGTTTTGGTGTTGGAACCGCTGGATGAGGAGACTACTAGAGGTTATGACGTATGAGTGGACTACAATATCAAGAAAATATAAAGAAAATACTACAAAAATCCATTTTTCATGAAAATTACAAATTCCATCAACTTGATATTGACATATGTTAAGGGTAGCAATTATTCCCCCTGCTTTCTGAAAGCGGTTGGTCCACTGCTCTTTTATAATTCTAGAAAAGAGAATTTTTGTTGAATATCCTTTATATTTTCTTTGTATTGTTGTCCACTCATACGTCATATCCTCTAGTAGTCTCCTCATCCAGCGGTTCCAACACCAAAACTTTAAAAATTCATAACTTTTGCATCGATTGTCCGATTTTTCTCAAACTTTCACTGATGTGTTCTACTAATGTTGCTGCTTTCACTCAATCCACATTGCTCTTTGGGTTTACCTTCCCTTTAACAGCGTCTGGTCGGGCTAATCTCCTACATACTGTACACATAAAGCAATGCGTGGGACTGATACAAAGACAATTGATTCAATCGTGCATTTGGCAACAAATGGCATATAATCTTTGACGTGCATGAGCGTGTGACCTTATCTTACCATGTTACACCCATCACAGATTTCTTCGGACTCCTTTAGAAACAGTGGAGACACCCTCTATTAAAATTCTTTTGCAGCCAGAAACGGAATTCGCACGACCCTTGGCTCTACTTCGAAGAGCTGAACGGATGTCCACCGTGTATCCGACAACACGTGTAGGTCAGAGTAATACAAAGATCCTAATGGATCTTTGGTGTAGTGTTCTGCGCACAATGATGATACACGTCTTGTACACTGAAAGGAATACTTTTGGTTGAGAGGATGGGGCTCAACTTTTTTGTGTACGTGAGATGATGAGAAACTTCTTATGAAATGTAAAAGATCATACAATTCTAAGAATTATTCAATGCTTAACTCCGAGATATCAAGAAACAAAAAAGTTACGGAACTCTGTAAAAGTGGAAATTTTCGCGGTGTTGAAAATTTCGCGCATTTCGCGCAACAAGAAACTAGCGCGAAAATAAAAGCACGCGAATATTTCTGCTTGCCATACGTTCCAGCAGTTGACGTCTTGATTCCGCAAAACGCGAAACTCTTCTTACCCCGCCAAGCGCGAAAAATTAGTCGAGCGAAAATATCCACTTTACAGTAAAAGTAGGGACCCATCACCAATTACGACCACTTTGTTTTACTTTGTGAATATCTCAGCCATTTCAAAACCAATCTTTAAAAAAAAAATGAAGAACTCGTAAAATTGTATGTTCTTTAATATTTCGTAAGTAGTTTCTACTGATCTTGCAAGCTAGTTGAAATCTGAATCCCCATCTAGCTCAACCAAAACTGCCGATCATCCTTTTAGAGAAATGGTACAGTATTGGTGAAAATCGGTTTTGGAATGGCTGAGACATCAAAAAACAAAGTAAAACAAAGTGATCGTAATAAAAGGTGGGTCCCACCTCTTATTAGGATCGCTCTATTTTAGATATCTCAGCCATTTAAAAACAAATTTTCATCAAATAAACATTGAATTCCTCTTGGAATTACATGCTTTTTCATATTCCACAAGAGTTTTCTCATTATTTCACGAAAAAAAAAATGTTAGAAATCTGAAGTTAGATCTCTCCACCAAAACTATATGATCTCTTTAAGCAATGACACGACGGATCTCTCAATGGGTTAAGAAGGGTTGAGAATGACCCCCTCAACCTACCTGGCGAGCCGGACCTGCGTGAACAGAACTAACCGTATTGCTACCGGTGTTTTTGGTTTTTTGTTTGTTTTTTTAAATCACGCACCACTGAAAGAATCAAGTATTCTGTCTTTCTGGAACTTGAGTAAATAACAAAAGTATTGCATTACCTTTTTGAGTTGAAATGTTCCAAATATTTCACCCGAAGTGTGCACTTATAGATGGAACTGAATTCTCGAAATGCAAAAGCTCCTTACTTAACTTATTGGGGAAGGGGGGATACATTAAATCTTTTTATTTTGAGTAGAATGACCCTAAATGAGAAAATCAGGTAGGCATCAAATTAGTTAGTCTTTCAGTTTAGAATCGGTTAACAAAAGTAGGAACTGCTTTGTGCTTCAACAATTTTCCAAATGTCACAAAAAAATGCACCTCATCGTAGAACTTTAATTCAAAATAAAAGGTCCCTACATTGTGAGATGGGAGTGACCCCTCCCACATATACTCTCCCTGCTTGGTTGCTTTCATATGCTTAGATTATTAGATTTTTCAATTCAATTCAAAGTTTATTTCATTTTTCGACAAAACATATAAGTTATATATGTCATATATACTTATATAACTTATATAAGTATATATGTCATATATACTCATATATACTCATATAACTTATATAAGTCATATAAGTTATATATACAAAACATATAAGTTATAGATATTGAGAATGGGGATTCAGATTTAATTTCTTTCTTTCTTTCTTTCTTTCTTTGGCGAGATAATAAGAAACCACTTATGAAATATTGAAGAGCACACAATTCTAAGAGGTATTCAATGTGTAGAGCCTATAACTTGATGAAAATCGGTTTTGAAATGGCTGATATATATATATATATATATATATACTATATATAACAAAGTGGTCCTAAAAGTTAGGCCAAACCTTTTATTAAGAACTCTGTTTCTGAATATCTCAGACGATTCAAAACCATTTTTCATCAAATAAAATTTGAAGTCCTCTATAATCTCTTTCTGTATAGCTCATACGAGGTCTCCCATTATCTCACAAATAAACTGGAAACATAAAACCTAATCTCAGCCAAAACTAAATTTTATATCATACCTTTAATCAGTAAATTAAAAGGTGAAATCACGCAACAACAATGACATAGTAGACCTATATAAACCTGACTCTGTTAATGTACTTTTCTAAGAAACGTAAATAAATTACATACATTTAATTGTATCAGTTGTCCAAATGCACCAATGGAAGTGCCCCCCCCCCCAAAAAAAAGGCAGATCCCCGTATAGTTTTGCGTGCTCTTATCCTGATATTAATGATGTTCTTGCCGCCTCCAACCCCCCCCCAAAAAAAAAAAACAAACAAACAAAACAAAACAAAACAAAACAAAAAAGAGGCACACCCCTCCCCGGGTCTGGCACACATCTTGTCACACCACATATTGATGACGTGTTTGCCGCCTCCATCCCCCCCCCCCCAATAAAAAAGGCACACCCCTGCCCTGGGTCTGCCACACTCTTGTCAAACGGTCAAACCACGTTCTTGCCGTCTCCAACAACCCCACCACTCCCCCCCCCAAAAAAAAAAAACACAAACAAAAACAAACAAACAAACAAACAAACAAACAAACAACAACAAAAAAAGGCACACCCCCTGGGCTGGGTCTGCCCATGGACCTACCATGGTCTGTCACACTCTTGTCACACCACACCGGCGCGGCACGGCCCCTTAAAGAGCGAGAGTCGGTGGAGGGGGGGGGATGGGGGGGGGGGGCAGTGGCGTATCTAGGGAAAACGGCGCCCGGGGCAAGCGCGAAAATTGCGCCCCTAATTTCTGAAAAAATGTTCAACCCCAACCCCATCCCGGTAGGGACTTTAAACAAAGTCCACGTGATATGCTTTTTCAAGCACTTAAAAGGTGTCTTTTTGAGGGTGATTTAAATGTAATGAATTTTGGAAAAATTGTGCATTTCAGCTTACAAAACATAGAATTCTTGTCATTTTTTGTTTATCAAATCTTACAATTCTAATCAAGATATAGTGACGGCCTTATAGATAACGATTTAAACCGACAAACTGAGGACTTAAAAAATGCTCTAAATTAGTACGAGCGAGTCAGCCGAAATTTATATAATTCCGCGTCATCATCACGTTTTGTTCTTACCTTCTTTTTCACATGAATTTTGGCGAGCGAGCGCAGCGAGCGAGCCGAAAATTTGTGTATTTCAGCTTACAAAACATGAAATTCTTGTCATTTTTTTATTATTAAATCTTACAATTCTAATCAAGATATAGTGACGACCTTGTAGATAACGATTAATACCAACAAACTGAGGACTTGAAAAAAATACTCTAAATTAGTACGAGCGAGTCAGCCGAAATTCGTATATTTCCGCGTCATCATCACGTTTTGTTCTTACCTTCTTTTTCATATAAATTTTGGCGAGCTGGCGCAGCGAGCGAGCCGAAAATTTGTGTATTTCAGCTTACAAAACATGAAATTCTTGTCATTATTTTTATTATTAAATCTTACAATTCTAATCAAGATATAGTGACGACCTTGTAGATAACGATTAATACCAACAAACTGAGGACTTGAAAAAAAAAATACTCTAAATTAGTACGAGCGAGTCAGCCGAAATTTGTATATTTCCGCGTCATCATCACGTTTTGTTCTTATCTTTTTTTTATTTTTTTGTGCCCCCCCCCCCTTTCGTATGTTAGAAACCGTTGGCGTCCTCTTTTGATTAAATCGGCGATCGCTTCAGAACGAATGAAATTGCAACCGCTGCACCGTGTAACATTTTTCCTGTTAAATATAAAATGACATGTGTGAACACAATAGACATTGTCTTTGTGTCGGCGTCATCGTCACGTTTTGTTCTTATCTTCTTCTCTTATTTTTTTTTTTCTTTTTTTGATAAATTTGGGCGAGCGAGCGCAGCGAGCGAGCCGAAATTTTGTATTTCAGCTTACAAAACATGGAACTCTTGTCATTTTTTGCTTATTAAATCTTACAATTCTAATCAAGATATATTGGACTGCCTTATATTATAACGATTTATACCAACAAACTTAGGACTTGAAAAAATACTCTAAATCAGTACGAGCGAGTGAGCCGAAATTTTTATTTTTCCGCGTCATCATTACGTTTTGTTCTTATCTTGTTTGATTTGGGGGTTTTTTGCGCCCCCCCCCCCCCCACCCGTACGTTCGAAACCGTTGGCGCCTTCTTTTGATCCAATAATCTTGGCGATCGCTTCAGAACGAAAGAAATTGCAGCCGCTGCTTCGTGAAACATTTTGCCTGCTAAATACAAAATGACATGTATGAACACAATAGACATTGTCATTTTGTCCGCGTCATCATCACGTTTTGTTCTTGTCTTCTTTTTTTATATATAAATTTTGGCGAGCAAGCGCAGCGAGCGAGCCGAAAATTTTTGTATTTCAGCTTACAGAACGTGGAATTCTTGTGTGAACACAATAAACTTTGTCATTTTGTCCGCGTCATCATCATGTTTTGTTTTTATCTTGTTTGATTTGGTTTTCTGCCCCCCCCCCCCCGACCATTCTCCCTCCTCCCCCCCCCCCCCCCTTTTTTTTTTCCGGGCGAGTTTTTTTTTTTTTTTTTCTTCTTCTTCTTCTTCTTCTTCTTCTTCTTCTTCTTCTTCTTCTTTTCTTTTTTCTTTTTTTCTTCTTCTTCTTCGTTTTTTCTTTTTTTTTCTTCTTTTCTTCTTCTTCTTCTTCGTTTTTTTTTTCGTTTTTTGGGCCCCCAAGGAGTGGCGCCCGGGGCACGTGCCCCCCTTGCCCCCCCCCCCCCCCCCCGGCCCCCCTAGATACGCCACTGGGGGGGGGGGGGGGTTGCTGGAAGCCTCGAGCCCATCGCCTCTCTCTCGAGCATCATTGAGAGGCATACAGGTGCAGACTGCATGTGCATGCACCTGCATTGTAGCTAGCTACCCGCATAGATAGAGCTGTACCTACATGTAATCTGTACGCTTAGCAACAGACGCTCCATAGCAACCACGTATAAATACGCGCTTACAGTGGAACCGCGATGGTAGCGTAACTCGCAGAATTCACGACAGATTTAGGTAAGTTTTCTCATGTTTAATCAAGTGAAAATGTACTCATTATAAAATGCAATATAAACTGCTTACCTGAGGTATGTTTTGTTTGTTTCTTTTCTTTCAAAAATATGTTATTTCTCGTGTATATTTAGCGAGGTACGTAAGTGCGTCGAAATGTGTAGTCCCACGTGTTATTTTCTCTGTTGGGAACTAAATGGTACCAACATTGTGTGGGTGTGGGTTGTGCTCTGCCACTAGCTAGCTAGCGGCCTGCGGACTAGCCTCGGCTCTGGCTCTCCTGGCTGGTTGGCTTGTTTTCCCACGAGAACATACCGTAGACTCCTAGTCCTCCCTTCATAATAATAATACTGTAGCTTTAAATGCCAAACTAGCTAGACACTAGATCTATCTAACGTTACTACTTTTTAAAAATGAATCCTAACACAACAGTAACATGCTTTAGACCCTCTCATCACTCATAAGAACCTCTAGATCGTAATCCAAAGAGTCTCAACGTAGAGGTCTACAGTTCAGTTGTTAGGCCTATTTATTTGTAACGTAATTAGGTGGCTCATTTTAACAGGATCTGGATCTGGATTCTTGGATGGGCGCATGCTATACGTGTTCAATATCAATGCACGTACAAGGGCCAAAACAAAGGCTGCTGAAAAATGCACTGCACCATAAATCTACCTTGTAACTGCAGAGTTGCATCGGGGATGTTACGACACCTGTTTAGTGTTGGTGACCAAATTCTGGTGATTCAGCACATGCATTCAGCCCCTGTAGACTCTAATAATACATTTAGTTACTGCATCAGCATGTATGGAGATTTTGTTTTTCTTTTGTGTTTTTGCGAATACCATCACACTCTGAGCTTGCAATAAGGGACAAATCTTGCAACAGAACAATGTTTTTTAGCGCTTTTTCAGTGACCCTGATTCTTAACGCTGGACTTAATTTGTACACACTTTTGAAAAGTTGTGCCGATTCTGCATTTTTGATGGTGAAATTTGGGATTTTGGATGGATTTTTGGAGGTGACTAAGAGACTTTCTTGTTGTGAACAACAGTGCCAGTACATATGAAATGATGTTATGCGTGTGTTGTGACAATACAATTTGCTGCCTCGTGATTAGTGGAAGGTGTCTAAATTCTGGTAGAGCTTGTAGGTGGCCCAAAACTGGTGGTTTTACTCTAGATGTAGAGGGTTCAATACATACACAAATATCTTCCATCATCCATGCACTCTCCTGTGCAAACTGCGCGATCTAGATTGTAGATACTTGAACTGTATTTGGGCACACACCAGTTCAGTGGTTGGTATTTGATAAACATGATTGCTGTGTCTTGTAAGCAAGCAGAGTTTGAAGGCCGTTTTACCTGAAATTTGTGAGCTTGATTCATTCCTTGAGTAGACTGTACAGAACATCTAGATATCTAGAGTAAGCCGACCAAAATATTGTCACAACACACGCATATCACATCATTTCACACACTTGCACTCTCATTCACAACAGGAAAGTCCCTTAGTCATCTCCAAAAATCCTTAAAAAATCCCAAATTTTGCTGTCAAAAATGTAAACTTGGTGCCATTTCCAGTGTTCAGAATAAGGGTCACCGAAAAAGCGCTAAAAATTCAGAAATACGCCCAAGTGTTTTACGAGATTTATGCTTATCACAAGTTCAGAGTGTGATGGTATTGGCAAGAATTGCAAAAGAAAAAACAAAATCTCTGTACATGCACGTACCAATCAATGGCTAAATGTACAGCTAGACTAGCTTGAGCCAGCAGGGGGCCTCACCAACAAAAGTTGTGACAGAGACGTGAACAAGGTCCAGACAACTTGTAAAACCACCAAGGAGACTGTCTATTTATTGGGGTTAAATTAATAATGAGAATAATAATAATAGTGGCTACTTGTATAGCGCACAGGTCCACTTTTCAGTGCTCATTAAACAAGACTTTCATGGTTGGACAGTTATATGGGGGGATAAAAGTGCAATAAAAACGGGACTGGACTCGGAATGGAAGAACATTTTCAAGGACATTATCAGTGAACTGTTTGTTTGGTTATATTCTTTTGTATATGTGCATGTGTGAGTAGTGTGATATTGATTTAGTTTGAATTCTGATTCATCTACCAATATTTTGCTTTATCATATTGATCATTCCAGTAATTGAACCGGTAATAAGAAACAACACAAGCAAGCTACCATGTCCATAGCACTCTCCCAACCCCGCCATGTGTTTGGCCTGAAGGGAGATGTGAGCGGCAACATCAGTTACGTAGACGAGCAGACTGTGGTCTATCCATGCGGCTCCAACATCATCCTCTACAATATAGACCAGAAAACACAGAGGTTCATCCCTGGGTCCGACAAGAGCTCCGGCTTTACAGCAACATGTGTCAGCCCAAACAGACGTTACATCGCCGTGGCCGAGAAGGGTGCGGAAAAGGCCATGATCACAATCTACGACCTCCACTCGCTGAGGAAGCGAAAGGCCCTCAGCTCCACAGACATTCAGTCCAACGAGGTTGTCAGTATGGCCTTCTCTCCAGACTCCAAGTACCTGATTGCACAGGGCGGAAGGCCCGACTGGACCCTGGTATACTGGACATGGGAGAAATCCAAAGTGATGGCTGTGACAAAGACTACCAATCCCGCAAATAATGATGTTTACCAGGTAGGAAAAAAAAAAATATTAATTGATTCAAATACATATGTACACATTGCAGTTGTGCAACAGCAACTTTATTATTTGTCATGTATATGCTGACTTTTTAACATCTGATAAGTAATTGCTGATTTAGATACCAATTTCTGGAGTATTGGGCCTTGAGACTGACATACAATGATGCGCACAAGTTTTACCTTGTCAATGTGCTCACTTACTGGAATATATCTATCATTGTGACACAGTAGTCATAGATGCCAGGTGTCCCAAGAATCCCCAAAATGATATGCTTGTAGGGAAAAGAAAAAAATCATACAACTTGCTGCTATTTTGTACATCAAATTCTACAGCAAACTAGGGTTTGACAGTTAAAAAGGCATAATTGTGCACTAGCATATCATTGTTTGTTGACTCTAAGTATACCTTCATGTTTGTTTTTCACACAACAAAAATTCTCACTCTTTCACATTTGTGTTTCCTTCATTACAGGTCTCTTTCAATCCCCAAGACAACACCCAAATTTGTGTGGTGGGGAACGGCATCTTTAAGCTCTACCGTTACAGCGAGGGCAACCTCAAACAGTTTGCCTTCCAGAAGTTGGAACCACAGAACTATCTGTCCCAGGCCTGGGTCTCAGACGAGAGGGTCATAGTTGGCACGGACCAGGGCAAGCTCCTCCTCTTCGAGGCCGGTGAGCTGCGTAGCGAGATGACCGTCACAGTTTCCTCCGGCAAAAAGGACGGTGAAAAGTGAGTCCAACTATGTTTTGTGATTGTGATGAGAGATTACTGCCTTCGATTGCTGCAAAATACCCATTTGTGTGTAAGATAATCTTCAAAGGACACAAACTAAAAATGGAGCGTTGTTGCTGTCTATATCAGACAAAAATCAGCATGTCATATATACGATTTAGATATCAATAGGCAGGGCTGCCAACTAGCTCTCACTCATTGAGAGTGAGACTCACTCATTTTGGTCCTTTCTCACTCTAAAACTTTATTTCATTTGTATGCATTTCTATTGATCTCACTCATTTTGACTCCAAAATTATAGCATTGGCCTATCCATATGGGAGTCTCACTCTCAAGAAGTTTCCAATGTTGGTAGCCCTGTCAATAGGTCCTCTATTTGTAGAAGACGGTACGATTAGCGTGACATACCTCATAATTGTGTAATAATACCTGCAACATAAGTGTATTGATGCATTATCCATGTCTGCATCTGACTGTGTTTCTCCTCCTCCATTTCCTTCTCATCCCCGCAGGGCTCCCATGGGTACAATAGCAGAGAATGAGACTCCTTCCGGTGCTCCGCTACAGGTCACTGCCATCGTCTCATCGTCCAAAGGATTCGCGTGCTCGGCCGGTCACGGCGTGGTCGTAGTCTACGAGAAGACGGAAGACAAAGACTCCTACAAAAAGTCAAGAGAAATCAGGGTACGTGTCACATCTTTTCACAAACGAGAATTGTTTTATGCTTTAGATGACTTACAAATAGTAAAGACAACATAAAAAGAGATGGCTTCATTCTCAACTATTGAAATGTAATTGAGAGAGCATAGATATTTTATCAAATTGATCACAGTCATTTCCTTGTTACATGTATTTGTTTGAAAGCAGTCTTGCCTTTAACAGAAAACACAAAACTGCTAGACAAAGTGCACAAAAAGTGACTTAAGTTGTCAAATTTATATTTTTTGAGTTAGATGTTTGTGTTGCTTCAAGAACAGTGGCATTAGAACTGATACTGCCCTCTTCCTTAGAGTCTGTTATGATACCTCAGATGCATTAACCACACTTTACCTGGTTGAATCCACTGGTGACCGATTACCATGATCTCCATCATGCTTAGCTGTACGTATCTGATTGCGCATACATATACTTCAGTGATTACATTTCTTCTCCACCTGGCCCACGTCGCAGATTGTCCATGATGCTCTCGGTGCAGACGAAAGTCGGGCAGAAAGTCATGTGATCAAGACGCTCACTATCAGTCCGTCAGAGGAGACGCTGGTGGCCAGCACGCTCACAAACCAACTGTACTCCATCACCTTATCATCAGCAGAAATCGGCAAGGTTAGCACAACAAGGCTTAAGTCCTATAATTTTAATGATGGATTTTACGCATGCACATTCACTGCATAATTTCAGTTTCCTCAATGTAGATGAAATATTTGTCAATTGTGCTTTACAGTAAGTTTGCTCAATGTAGATTTAAATGTTATTCTTGAAAGCAGCATGAGTGGTGCTTTGGTCGTAAAAACCTTTGCTGATGATTGAAAGAAAGGCTGAGACACAAATGGAGCATTACACATTGTGCACAGATAGACAGTAATAAAGGAGAAAATGCCATACATTCAATATTTGTTGCAATATTAAGATTATAGTTCAGAAAGGAATATTATGTCAAGCTTGAAGAATTACAGAGACTCCAACCCCAAGCACCTTCTGATCTGGAGATTCTCCTGCCCGAAACCCCTAGCAAACGGGAGACTCCAAGTTGATGTGTGTGAAGCGCGAAGTTCCTAGGGTTCTAGATGTTCTTTGGTGCTATCTAAGGCTTATTTTTTATTCCTCCGCCACGAAGTGGTGCCGGAGGCATTATGTTTTCGGGTTGTCCGTCCGTCCGTCCGTCCGTCCTTCCATCCGTCTGTCCTTCCGTCCGTCCGTCCGTCCGTCCGTCCGTCCGTCCGTCCGTCCGTCCGTCCGTCCTTCCGTCCGTCCGTAATGAATTTTGTGGACAAGGTAACTATCGAAACCTGTTGAGGTATCCTAATGAAACTTGGCATGTATGTGTATTAGGGGGTGAAGTTGTGCCTATCAACTTTTGGGTGCACATGCTCAAGGTCAAAGGTCAAAAGGTCAAGGTCAAATGCATAAAATTTCACTATTTCCACCATATCTATTGAATGCCTGAAGATATTTTCTTGAAACTTAGTGTATACATGTATTACCTAATTAAGATTCTCTGGTGAAAGTTTGGGTCATGAGGTCAAAGGTCAAAGGTCAAAAGGTCAGGGTCAAATACATAAAATTTCACTATTTCCACCATATCTATTGAATGCCTGAAGATATTTTCTTGGAACTTAGTGTATACATGTATTACCCAATTAAGATT
The DNA here is from genome assembly GCF_964275005.1 of Diadema setosum. Taxonomy (NCBI): domain Eukaryota; kingdom Metazoa; phylum Echinodermata; class Echinoidea; order Diadematoida; family Diadematidae; genus Diadema; species Diadema setosum. The sequence goes on along the minus strand of NC_092697.1, from coordinate 36,293,322 downwards.
CTCTGGTGAAAGTTTGGGTCATGAGGTCAAAGGTCAAAGGTCAAAGGTCAAAGGTCAAGTAGAAATATTAAAACTTCTTTTTTTTTCTCTGTACCTTGGAAAATTGTTCAAGGTATCTTCATGGAACATAGTATATACATGTACTGACTGGAAGTGATTATCTAGAGAATGTAGGGTTCATGGGGTCAAAGGTCAGGGGTCAACGGTCGAGTGCAAGACTTCAAAATTTTACTATTACCCTCATATTTATGCAATGCCAGCAGGGTTATTTTTTTACACTTGGTGTATGCGTGTGTAACCTAATAGAAATTCTCTGGAAAGTTTTTTTTCTCTCTCTTTTTGCCTCAAAGGTCAAAAGGTCAAAGATCAATTGAAAGTGCTGAACTAACTTTTTCCTCCATATCTCGGAAGTGGCTCAAGTTACCTTGAAACTTATTATGCATGTTCTACCTGAAAGTAATTATCTCATGAATTTTAGGGTCAAGGGCCAGATGAAAATGGTAACAATTTACTATTCAATTCAGAAATTGCACTTTTTCTCCACACCTGTACCTTGAAAATTACTCAATGCCTAAATGTATGAATGGTTCAAAGTCAAGTTAAAGTCCTTAAATCTCTAGATACATGCTCTCCTATTCATCCAATTAAACCTATGTCAAGGAAGGTGAACATTCAACACATTTGTGACAAACTTGTCATTCCAATATTTTGCCAATTTTGTGAAAATGTAATCACACAGTGTCCACATGTACTATCTAGACCTATTGGGAAAATCATGCATTATGGCGGAGGCATACCAGTCGCCAAAGCGACATTTCTAGTTTCAACATACGATAGCAATAAGTAAGAAATCCTTTCCACTGGGAGACACAGAGCCAGGGCGGGAGAAATCAAATCTCAAACGGGAGAACGGGAGATTTTGCAAAAATTGGTTTTCGGCGGGAGATCTCCTGTCGAAAACAGGGGAGTTGGAGTCTCTGGAATTATCATTTTTCAGCATCCAACACTGTCATATGATGTGAACCTAGGAGATACCATTTTTTGATAAATTGCACCTTCTTTTTTTTTTTTTTTTTGAGAGAGAGAGAGAGAGACGTATTACAGACCAGTTGGACTGTATTTGTGTCTTCATACATAGTGTAAGCCTTTTGATATCATTCACTGGTATTACAGGGTGACCAGGCTACATTTGAAGTCCTGTCCCAGCCATTCCATTTTGACATGATCACTGGCCTGGACATCTGCATTAGGAAGCCCCTCATTGCCACCTGCTCCATCGACAGATCAGTGCGCGTCTGGAACTACGAGACATGGTGAGTACTACCCCTTGTAACACGAGCAGAACTTCAAGTGTAATTTTGCTTTCCTATACTCATTCATGAATGTTTAAGTATAGTTGAATACAAAATTTGTTTCCACCATTTGGAGAAAAGAGTGAAAAAGCATGACTACTAATTTTGGTGTATTGGTAAAACAAAGTGAGAATCTTTGAATTTCATGTAGTCATTGCAGATTGCCATCAAGACTGTGCTGACAGAATAGAGCCTGAAGAGCTTCATTATAAGATTACTGCATAACCTTTTAAATACACCTGTGTCAACTTTGAATTAAGGAGAAACCTCTACCCCCCCCCCAAAAAAAAAAAACAACAACAACAACAACAACAACAAACAAACAAACTGTAGGAAAAAGCAATTTTTACTGTCTGCATGTATACAATAGGGGTGTCATTACATACAGTTGTCCTGTTGCTCCTTGTATTTGTGCAGCTCTCTTGAGCTGTACAAGGAATTCCAGGAAGAGGCGTACAGCATCGCCCTCCACCCGTCTGGTCTCTACATCCTGGTGGGCTTCAGCGACAAGCTGCGTCTCATGAACCTCCTCATCGACGACATCAAGAAGTTCAAGGAGTTCCCCATCAGGGGCTGCAGAGAGGTCAGTCCTCAATTGATATAAACCCTATGCATGTTTCGAGTGCCCATTGGCATAGGAAACCCTACAGTGTTGTACACACTTTCCAAAGTCACTCCTGGCACGAAAAGGGTTGAATAGTCGAATGTATTAACCTGTTTATTGCTTACAATGTGTATGCTTTTTCGTTCTAGAGAAAAAAAAAAGTTTGCGATAAGATTTTAAAAATATATATATATTTCTTGCTTGGGAAATCAAGAGCAATCAAAGTCTGTACCAAATTGATTGTGTTAAGCATTTTGAATACTTTGTAAATGTTGGAACATAGTTGAAAGAGTTTGCAATGAATGGTTCAGAATGAATGCATGGAATCATTGCAAGGAGGAATCATGTTGGAATTACCATGGGTGGTAGCGCAATATACAATGCAATGTTGACTGCAAGTATCAATAATGATTGGAGATTATCTTCTGTAAAGGTACATATACAATATGTCTGAAAGTGGCATATGAATCCACACTGGAAAACAGATGAAGATACCTAGTTTGAATTGGCTGAGAAGTTAATAGCATGTTGACTGTTTGTTTTATTACTAATTTTGTATCAATAGTTTACTATGCTGCTATATGCACATACCAACACAATGTAGACAAGAACTCTAACTGTGCAGAATTGTGAAATAACTGAATTTTGTAACCTTTGTCCTTATCTCCTAACCCGTGCAGTGCTCCTTCAGCAATGGTGGTCACCTTTTTGCAGCTGTCCATGGTAATGTCATCCAGATCTACTCCTCCACCACGTTTGAGAATGTTGCCAACCTGAAGGGTCACAACGGCAAGGTGAGTTCAATGTACACAAGAAATCAAATGCCTTATATGTCCTTCGATCTCATCATCATCCGGTTTGATCCCAGTAATTGCCCTGATTACCGGGGTGGCTGGATTTACCTCACTCTAACAGACACCTCTCTCACATATCCTCGCCATCATGTCTGATCCAGGGCTTCCTTTCTCAAGCCAACCTTCTAAATTCTGCAATTCTCTATTGCCAATTTTTTTCTCAGTCACATTGTGCTCACACGATTATCTAGCAAAATATCTTGTCAAATGCACATTATCTACTCATCTTGCGTAAGTTCAGGCAACAAACTGTGCTTATTTTTTCACTTTATTTATAATTGTAACATTAGAATTGTTTAAGAGGCATACTGACACAATATGAACATGTTCACCTTTATTTGCAGTAATTCTCATACATGCAAACCCAATTTAGTGTCAGTGAAAAAGGGAGAATCTCCTAGTATCCTTTGTGGGTGGTCGACTTCGGACAAGAATGTGACAAATTGCCAGAAAACGTGCTCAACTGTTGTCACTTTACGTCAATAGGTACGATCAGTTGTCTGGAGCTCTGACGACAGCAAGATCATCTCCTGCGGCATGGACGGCGCTGTCTACGAGTGGAACGCATTCTCGGGCAAGCGAGAAGGGGAGAGCGTCCTGAAGTCCTGCAGTTACACCTCGGTGACCACCACGCCGGACGGCAAGGTCACTTTCGCTGTTGGATCTGACCGGACACTCAAAGAGATCTCAGACTCACAGGTGAATCATTATGAACAAGAAAAAAAATATGATGTGCGTAAATTTTTGTTTGTTTAAGAAAAGACATCATCCAACTCACTTGGTACCTAATAATTTACAAGAAGGGATCAAGCCTGTTGCTGTGCTTGAGTCTGCTCGTGAATTTGTCATCTCAACATCAAAATTCTTCTTTGGTGTGATCTGTGCCTGAATCTTGTCCGTATGTTTGCTTTCGTTTATCACATGTTTCTCATTCCTTCAAACTTGCAGATCCTGCGTGAAGTGGACTCCAATGAGACCACGTTATCCCAGGTTGTGATGTCCCACAGCGGCCGCATGCTGTTTGCGGGTACGGGCAACGGCACGTTGCGCTCCATGAAATTCCCTCTCACTGTCCCTGGAGAATGGCAGGAGCACATGGGGCACGGTGGCTCCATCACAAAGGTATGAAGATGGCAAAGATATTCCTGTGACAGATTCTGATTTGTGCTGAGATGTATGTTGAGAGCAGAGTCGAAAGCCTTGCAACTCTGCTTCTTTTATGCTAGATTTCATTTTATGTGATATAAGAATTGTCATCAGCTATCAGCAGTGCAGACCGAGGTTGGCCTATACTAGTAGTTAGTGATAACACTGCAAAGAGAAAGAAATGGCAATGCCAAGCAAATGCAAGTTTGATGCTGTTGTAATTCTATGTTTTTTTATTTGTCTCTACAGATCAGCTGGAGTGTGTATTAATTAAATTCCATGGTTTATCCAAAGCCGGTAGTCTTTCAGTGTATTCCATATGTAGAAAGCAATACTGACAAGAACTTAAAATAGTTGCCTCCAACTTAAAAAACCAAGAAGTGCTATAAAAGCTGTTATTTTCGTGAATCACTCTTCAGCAGCGAATTTAACAACACATGAAAATATTGCCACCTGATGAACTGACTGGCATTTGTGTACTGATGATAGCCGCAGTGTTGAATCGCGAAAACAACATCTCACAAAAAATGTCTCTGACCTCCTTGTTCGAAAAAATATATGTACACAGAAATGACAGCCTTTGCTGTATGCAGTTCTGATAATTATGATAAACACCTATTCTCTTCTTTCTCCTCCAGATGCGCATCACCTATGATGACCAGTATCTCATCACCATCTCCGATGACGCGGTTCTGATGATCTGGAAGATCAGTGACAAGGAAGGGCGTGGCCTCAAGAGAACGGATAAGGAAGTTGGCTATGCTGAGGAGATCCTCATCACAAAGTCAGACCTTGAGGACAAGGTCAGTCTTAGGTTCATACTAACATTCACATCAGGGAACAATTTTCCTGGCAGTGCATCACAATTTGCTATGTAGTTTTTATATGACTGCTATGCAAAATTTCATGTGTGTAACAGGGTTTCTTTTACATAGGACTGTACAGAACTTTGTTTAAAATATTTTCCCATCGATCAAAACTGCTAATAAAACTTGAGAAGTAACATTATTCCTTCCGCAGTGGATTTCACCATCAAAGCACTCAAGCACATGAGAATTTACAAGTGTGTTACAAAAAAATACAGATACTTCAAGTCTATCCCCCTCAACAAACACACACAATGAAAATGAAATTACAAAGATTCGCCAGTCTACATTGTGTGATCTCCAGAGGATATGAACATACTAGATAGTAATGCATTTTCCTGTGTGCTAATTGCTCGAGTTATCACTGTGAATTAATGCAATTACTGATCCTTATCTTTGCAGGGGGTTTGCGAATCCCTAACATAGGAACTTCTACCTCTCTTCATGTATATTTTTGAACCTCGGTACAGAATTGAACATACTCATGCATACGTAAAACAGCTGGCGTCCTTGTTGAGAAAAAAAAAGAAGAAAAAAGTAATGTATCTGAACACTGAACATTGAGAACACCTTCACAGAATGAAACATTAAAGACACTTGTTGCATTGCAGTCTATGATGAATTTAACAGAATTCACCATGAATATCAACACACATGATGGCGCAATTTTTGTTTGGTATGAAAAGTGGGGTGGGAGTGTACAACTAGCACCACCAGGTAAGGTGGGAAAAGAATGTCAAATTTCTCTATTGTTGTTATAGCGTATTTGTTATACTAACGGTTCTCTTAGAGTAAAGATGTGTTCAGCAATGTTAGCCATCATTTTAATAGTAACAATTATACCTTTGTAACAGACATGAGACATGATGGCACAGTGACAGTAGACTATTTTCCTCACCGACAAGATTTTACCTTAATGATAAATGATGTTTGCACTGTCTCTCTCTGTTGTCTCTTCTTCACCTCCAACGTTTGCAACGGACAGAACCAAGAAATGGGTGAGCTGAAGCAGCGGGTGGAGGAGCTGAAGATGGAGAACGAGTACCAGCTGCGGCTGAAGGACATGAACTACAACGAGAAGATCAAGGAGCTGACGGAGAAGTTCATCCAGGAGATGGAGTCGCTGAAGACCAAGAACCAGGTCCTGAAGACGGAGAAGGACAAGGAGGAGGCCAAACATGACGAGGAGCTGGCAGAGACCATGGAGAAACACAGCAAGGAGATCCAGGACCTCGGTGAGGGAGCCTTAACTTTCTCCTCGCTAGTCCCCAGTTTGTCCCCCATTAGTATTCTAGGACATGTCAAACCTATGCTCTCTTTTCCCATGGTCTCGTAGTGTTTTGAGGCTGAGCATCAAATAAACTTTGTCCTCTACAGTATCGCAGCATTCTAAGACAAATACGTCTTACACTGTCTTTTCAATGGTCGTGTAGTGTTCAAAGGCTGAGCATGGGATAAATTTTCTCTTCCAGTCTCCTAGCATTCTAAGATGTTTATTGGTTGCTCTCTCTTTTTGATATTGGTTTATTAGTGTCATATCAGTGAAGGATAGCATACTAGTAAGATATACTTTCTCCTTCACAGTCACATGGTAATTTAGGACAGAGCTTCTCAGCCAATGGGCTGCGAAGCTCCCTAAGGTTGACCCCGATGTCAGACGAAAATGAAATAAAAAAAAATTCAGATTGGATATATGAATGGGCCTGGGAACATATTGCATGAGTCAAAGTGGGCCTCCGGTTTTTAAAAAAAAAAAAAAAGTTGAGCAGTGTCGGTGGTTCTAGGATAAGCATGCATAATTGTTTTCTTAGTAGTAGTAAGAATAATTCAGACATCTTCAGTGCTTCCATTTTATCATGTCATGGAGTGCTGTGGCATGGTGGGTAAGGCCCTGGACCGTCTATCAAGAGACTGTGAGACAGAGTTCTGCATGGTGCTTGCATCCAAGGACAGTATGTTGAAACCCACAACCTCCATCTTTCCCATGATAGGAGAAGTGATATATGGCAAATGGTGAGGTGAAAATAATGGCTAGTTTCTCAGAGAGATGTGTGTTTAATGATAACAAGTATGCCCTGGGTAAATGATACATCATTATGGCACATCATAATTTTGATATACATGGGGGTAAGAATTTAAAGAGGTCAAACCAGACTGGTAATCTTCTCCCCCTCCTCTTCTTTCTACTTCAACCCAACAGAGTCTGCCAACAACCAGAAACTGATGATTGAGTATGAGAAGTACCAGGAGCTGCAGTCCAAGAGCCAAAAGATGCAGGAAGATTACGAGAGGCAGCTGGCTGAGATGGAGGAGTCTAAGGAGCAAGCCCTGGAGGAACTCACTGAGTACTATGAGACCAAGCTACAAGAAAAGACCACACTCCTCGATCAGGTATGCTTTTGTCTCTATTATAGTTTGCTGCTTTAGCCACCCTTCCCCCCCCCCCATGAATATAACATATGTCCATTTGTACATCTTATATTGTATCAGACATTTCTATGAGAGTTATGTTGTCACTTGTTTTTGGTATGTTCTTTTACGGTTGATTAATGTTTTTCCTTTTAATTCTTGACCCTCTTTAAAGTTGTAAACTGGTAAAAATATGAATGACTGAATTCAAGTCTTGTGGGGAAGTAAGAAGAATGAAATGTTACTTTCAACATTTTTCATGATACCTGCTGGGATGTACTGATATTGTGATTGGTTCATTTTTGCAAATAATTAAGCTGGAATAATCAGTGTATCTGGTTCTTATGATTTTAAATCAATGAATTTAACACAGCAGTAACACTGACAAAGCATTTGAATCAAATGTATATTGTTCATTCCTTTTCTTTGATAATTGACTGCTCTTAAAGGTAAGATTCAAAACTATATTTTATTGTGTAATTTGTCAGTTCATAAATGCTTTCATACCATAGAAAAACAAAGCAAAACGCAGAGTATTGCAAATATTTTCTTAACAACAGAAAGTGAAAGGATGCAGTGATGTTTGCTTGAAACCCAATGACAGTGTCGTTAGGTTGTTTGTTTGCATGTATACAACCACGATAACTGCTTGATTATCTGTTTTGTCTTGTTTTTATTTATCCCCTCACAGGCCACTGAGGAATCTCGGCAGCAGCAGCGAGAGTACGAGGAGACCAAGAAGCAGATTGAGGAGGATGCCGACCGCGAGATCCTCGACATCAAGAACAAGTACGAGAGGCGGCTGAGGGACGAGAAGGAGGCCAACATGAGGCTGAAGGGAGAGACCGGTATCATGAGGAAGAAGGTGCACATTCAATTCAATTCAATTCACTTTATTGATACTCATAAAAACAGAAATATATACTGTAAAAGTGGATATTTTCGCGTGACTAATTTTTTGTGCTCGGCCCAGTAAGAAGAGTTTCGCGTGCTTTTAATGATGCGGAATCAAGACAGCAAGTACTGAAACATATGACATGCAAAAATATTCACGTGCTTTTATTTTCGGGCTAGTTTCTGGTTGCGTGAAATGCGCGAAAATTTCCACTTTTGCAGTATACAGTGTAAAATGTGTCGGGGAGTTCACAAAGAAAGCCAAAGGCTTGTGACAAATGTAATCCCCTTTGTGGAGTTGAGTACATAAACATATAGAAATACAGATTCGGAGTTAAATTCAGAGTTACCGTACAGGGGAGAAATAAGTTAGAGAGGGAGTAGTTATCTGCCCATCAATCAACAAAAAACAGTTCACACAAGGAATGCCCTTCAGTTACTTCATTTTGACATGTAAAAAGGCAAGCTGTTTGACTGTAGTAGGTTATATAATATATAATAATAATAATAAAGAAGGTTTATTGACAATAAAAAAAACATGCAGCTCATTAGCTGAAATTGTTCATTTTACAATTAAAACAGAAATACAACATTGTACAAAATAAATATATGTATTTGTGAAATTGTCTATCGATATGTATCGAAATGACGGAAACGCTGTACAAACGATATGACGGAAACACTGTACAAACAGATAAAACATTGATGTTTCGACCCGGCCTCAAATCCCTGAATTTTGAACCAAGACCCTAAAATTCCCATGGAAATTATCAACAAACAGTACATGCATAAATATTTTCTTTTTCATTGATTAAAACCTTTGACCTCTTAACCCTCAATAAAAATGCATGTATTAAAATCATCAATAATGGAGTACGAATACTGAAAAATATTGCACATGTAAAGAAACAAATGATTGTAAAAATCATTGAGTAACTGAACTGAGCAGGGAGTAATTAAATTTCTGAACAATAAAGTAATTTAGCTTAATTATCGATACGCATCATAAACACAATCGATTATGAATGTAAACAAACTCAAGGCGCCGTTATGGCACAACATGTGGTTCTCAAAACAAGTCTAAAGCACATCTCAAATATAAAACAATACTTCAACACAATTGACAAAACATTAAAAAACAGTGTATTTATCACAAAGGTATTGAGTGCTTCCCACCCCCCACCCACCAAGTCCAAATCAATGAACATCCAAGGAAGATAAGTGTCATCAATACCCCTGAACATGATAGAAACTTTCTGCATTCAAGATTCATGATAGAAACTTTCTACATGAACGTCTGAACCAAGCTGTAATAATGCTGTGCATGCATCTTGCATTGATTTACACAATTAGTGCGTAACTTTAATAATTCATTTCTTTAGTAAAAAATAGCAAAATAGTGAAGTCAAGCTCCATATTTGTGTATGCATCCTGCAATAGTGTACACAATGGTGCTCAGCTTTATAGACTCTTTTCAGTACTTTATAAAAGAGGCATAATATCTATGTGTGGTTCATAATTTCACATGCATCCTACAATGATGTCCATAATGTGTGCCCAAGTTCAGTTCCTTGCTGTACTGAAAAGAGGCCAAATATCTTGCCATGGTTCCTTTTTGACATGAAAAGTACATAACAAGAATATTTTTTGAATGCTCCCTACATGAAATCATAGTTAAAGAATGCAGTCCAGTAAACTGCCACACCCTCTTCATTCAACCCATCTCTCTCTATCTCTCTCTACCACCATAACAGTTTACCAGTCAGCAGAAAGAGATCGAAGACCACAAGGATGAGATCAAGAAGCTGCAGAACGAGCAGGCCAAGCTCAACAACGTCATCAAGTCACTGGAGAAGGACATCTATGGCCTCAAGAAGGAGATCCAGGAACGAGATGAGACCATCCAGGACAAGGTTAGTCACAAGTCCATCTTCAGAGGGGTTTGAGAATAACCTTCCAATTCACTGAAGCTAGAACCATTTTCTTTGTGTACAATAGTTTGTTTTTTTTCCTCCAGTTGAAGTTGTAATTGTGTGATTACTTGACATAGTAGGACCCATCAATCACTTAACCATCTTTCTTTGATTCCTTTATTGTAAAAGGGAATGTTTTAAGATCAAACAAAAAACAAGTAGGAAATTTAGTTAGACGTAGGGATTTTATGCCATTTTCACTCTTCTCTGTAAATGAATGACAAAAAGGTAATCTTAATCGAATCCATGGTTTGAGTTTGTGAAATGAAACAAGTGGAAAATAGATATATCTTACACATGCATCTGTCACGAGGGTTTCATTGTTGGATGTCTGTTGGGTGTGTTAATGGGTGTGTCATGTACATTTACATTATCAATACTGGCATAATTCATGGACTAGATTGAAGCTGTCTTTGTATTTTCCAGCCAGTCAGTCCGACAGGTTAATGACATATTGCAACTGAGCTCTTCTCATTTACAATCTCCTCCTCCTCCTACCCTCCCCTCCTCCTCTCCCTCTACCCCTTACTCCCCTTATAGGAAAAGCGCATCTACGACCTGAAGAAGAAGAACCAGGAGCTGGAGAAGTTCAAGTTTGTACTGGACTACAAGATCAAGGAGCTGAAGAAGCAGATCGAGCCTCGGGAGAACGACATCAAGGACATGAAGGAGCAGATCCAGGAGATGGAGAGCGAGCTGGAGCGCTTCCACAAGCAGAACACCCAGCTGGAGCTCAACATCACCGAGCTGCGGCAGAAGCTCAAGGCCACAGAGAAGGAGATGCTCATGGAGCGGCAGAAGGTGAGTTGGGTTGAGGTGTTGGATGGGGTGGGATGCTGGATGACGAGTGCCTTGGTAATCCCACTCCTTCCTGTTATTCTTAAAACTCCAGTTACTTTCCTCCTATCAGCTGTTTCCAATTTCAATATTCACGTCTGATGACATGTGGTAGATATTCTTTCACCCGTTCCCCACCTGTTGCATTTATCGTTTCTCTTACATTGCATTCAAGTCACTATTGTCTTTTTGGGGGGGCTGTTTTCTGTTGTTTTATCTGTTTACTTAAAGCACTGAAACTTATGGCAGCCATAACTGGGGGCTTCCAAAGAAGAACAAAAGCACTTTCTAACGGGTTATGCAAGGAACCAGGTGCGTTGCTTTGTCAGTGCATAAATTATCTTTTGTTAGTGCATAAATTATCTTTTTTTAGGCATACTTGAAGCCCCTCGGTTAGAAATTACCATGAAAAAACAGTACCAAACCGAATTGGTCTATACAGTAGAGAAATATTGAATTTGAAAAAAGAGTATCAGAATAATAGATCAAATTTCAATGGATCATTTCGGCAAAAAAAAAAAAAAAAATGAATAAAGAAATAAAAATATGCCTGATTACAATAACAGTCTTTGCTTCCTCAACTTCTCCCCTACCAGGTAAGAGACATGGAAGCCATCAGCAGGCGCTTCAAGACAGACCTTCACAACTGCGTTGGCTTCGTCCAGGAGCCCAAGAAACTCAAGGAGAGCATCAAGCAGCTCTACCAAAAACACGTCCAGGACGACACGGTGAGTGGTCCTAAATATGTTGTCATGGCAACCATCCTCATCTCTTATCCGAGCTCCTCCTTGGATGATCTTATCTTCCAGCTAGCACTCTTGTCTTGTGACATGTATGGCCAATTTGAGGAATCCATAATCAAGGGAGGAGTTCCACAAAATTTTTTCAACTATCACCACACATACTGGTACCTTCCTCGCAGTGGTTGAAAGATAAAATGCTTCAAGAAGAAATTTGTGCTCTGTATTTTGGAGCCACTTCACATTTTATAACATACTTTTTCCTTTACTGTAGGAATGAAGCGGCAATTAAGTCACGCATTTGCTCTAGATGTTGAACGTAGTTCATGGAAGATGTTTTGTAGTATGTGGTGAGCATATATTCTCCTCTGTAAAGTCTATAGATAAAGAGTTTTTTCGCAAAACGAGCTAACTCCATTCTTGTTAAGTTGTGATATTGTGACTAAAGCTGCTAAAAAACAAAAAAATTATAAGAAAATATGGGATATTTTTAAACATAACTTCTAGAATATTTCTTGTTATGTTGCAAGTGAGGTATCACTGGAAAGTGCTCTATCTGACAATGGACATACTTTAAAATGTTTAAAAATGGGGCTTAGCTTAATTTGCCATGAAACTTTTCAGATTTGTATCACTGTGACAAGCCAACGCAACCTGAATGCCAGGATCCGCTTATGCAAAGATGAGTCTCTCTCTTGGCATCAGACCCTGTTTTATAGATAAGAATTTCAAGCTACGCATCCCAAAGCACTCACATTTGTCCCTCTTGTCTTTTCGTTCTTGCGGCCCACAGATCGAGTCTGCCAGCGTGGATGCGGACATCCAGCGGGAGTACAGCCGACAGAGAAAGCACTTGGAGCAGAGCGTGGCCTCGCTGCGCAAGAAGCTGGCCAAGGACACCGAGATTCACAGAGCGGATAACGTCCGGATCATGCAGGTAAGAGATATAGTCCCCTCTTCCTTCCATCATCAGCCAGCGAGGTCGGTTCACTTAGGTGGGAAAAAAGACAACAGGGATTTCTAACATTTTGCATCTTGCTATTGACCACTCTAACATTATTGTGCTGAATTTACACTTCTGTTTGAAACACGCAAAAGTTTTACTTGCCTCTAAATTCTAAGCTGATCCGCCATATCAGGATTAAGGGGCTTCCATACCAAGGCCTGCATGTATTTTGTAGAAGATTTCAAGTAATAAAATGACCTCTTTTAACCTTCAGCCTATCCGCCAATCATTTGTGAGGAATCGATGGAAATGGTTGTGATGTACATGTAGGAATTATATGGCAGTTTTCCAAATAGATGACACAAGATGCAGTGTTTAATTAATTACCACAAAGACTCCTGGCCATACCCCCACCCCACCCCTTCCCCTTTGTCTCCAATCCTGTGTGGGTGAGGCTAATTATTCCTCCTTGCTGTTGACCATCAAAGGATTGTTTTAAAACTTCTTTCCATGAAGAGATAGATACAGACATTTTATATTATGCTTAATGATGAGCACATTAGGGGTTTTGTAATTAGGTTTGAAAATATAATATGTTTGTGTGGGTGAGTTCAGATGCTTTCTTTGTGTGAAATTTGTGTGTGAAAGTTTGTCAGGCTGCCATTGATTCTCCTAACCCCCCGCATCAAAATTGAAGTTATAGGAAAGACACTATGTAATGTAGGGACATTGTTTTCACTAGCATGCTAATTGCCAGAAAAATAGCCACTTTGTTTATTTATAGTAAGGACAAGGCTGTGAAGGTTGCTGTACTATATCAGGAATTGTTGTACTAGTGACATGGTGGTGTATCCTCAAATGTACTGGGTACTCTTTTTGCAGTGTGTTTGTATGTATTTCCCCTCCTCCCCCCCCAAAAAAAAAAAAAAAAATCCCAGTTTTCAGTATCAGTTGTTCCTTGTTTTCCTGCTAAGTGAGATGAAGAGTGTAGCCCCCCCCCCCCCTTTTTTTTATTCCTCTCTTTTTTTGTGTGTATGAAAACAACCACAACTTGTGACAGTCATTGTAATTGTATGAAGGAAAAAATTGTGCACTAATAGACTGAAAGTCACATATTGTTGGAAGCAAGATGATCCAAGCATGTGTGTGCTAGTCTTTAGGGATTCTTGTCAACTTGGCACAGTTGCCTACAAGGGTCCGAAAAGAGGGTGTCGTGGATTACTTGTTGAAACAATAGACGACGTATCAAATCTAGGTCGTCCTACAATGGGGCCTAATACTGTGGTGAAGTGTTGTGTGAGACTGCAGACAATGCAAGCTTTATTGGCCTTGATAGGGGGAGTGATGTCTTTCTTAGGGTGGCAATGTAATTCCTCGCATCTGTTGCGGTGAATCAAGTATGTAGGACATGATCTTTGAGGTTTGATGTGGACGAGGGCACTAGCTGCAATCCACACTTTGTGCCAGTTAATATCAGCTGCAAGACTCTCACAAGGGATCATCACTGATCAATGAACACTGTGTAAGATACAGCCGTCAGTAGCTATGATTTATTGATGGATATTTTCTGAATAATTTGTACCTCAGTTTCCTTGCTCCATCCAAGCTAGAGAGTGGCATAATATTCTGTCTAATATTTGACACTGTTTGTCTGACAGTGGTCACAAACATAAAATTATGATTTGCATTAAGTGCTGCATTGACTCACCGATACATGTTTTCCATCAATTTAGAGTTTATGATCATAGCTTTTCCTTGTCACTAAAATTGTTCATGTTGTATGTATTATTTGCTCCCCCCAACAGGAGAATGTTTCACTCATCAAGGAGATCAATGACCTGAGGCGCGAGCTGAAGATTGCACGGACCCAAGTCCATGACTTAGAGGCGGCCCTGGGCATCAACAAGAAGTCCAAGACGCCCTCTGGCCCCGTGGACCTGACCTCACTGCCCAACGGCTCCCTGACCTCTGGCCTGGCCAGCCGCGAGGGTCGGCACGAGGAGAACATTCGCATCATTGAGATGCAGCGAGAGGAAATCCGCAAGCTGCGGTCAGCGCTCATCGAGGCCGAGCAGTTCGCCTCACAGAGGCCGCCCTCGGGGGCCAAGCTGCCGCCAGTTCTCGCGCAGTAGTAGCACTCCAATGCTATCTTTGATCAAAGTACTCACTGCTTTCATCAACACTGCGTAGAAACAAACTGTACGACAAAACCTTACGCACCAGAGACAGCAACACAAACAAGACTGCAGCCATAACAGCACAGTAGTGCGATAGCAATGAGCTGATGGTGGTTCACACGTACCGTGGCTCTGTACAGTGAAATAATTGTTTGCCTGTTCTCAGCTTTTGACACCTTCTAACCCTCTTCAGCATATGTTCAAACACCTGCTTCTTAACTTGTGTAAGCAATAACGAAAATTTGTCAGGATGAATATATTCGTGGTCTGTGCCTTGGGGAAAACAATATGTGACATTTGAACTTATGTGCATAAAATTGAGGTCATTTTTGTGTGAGACGTAAAGGTATCATCACAACTATAATTCAATTTTGTGTGTGTGTGTTAGCAGGCTCTTTCTCATAATGCTTGGTCATGACAAACATTAGTATGCATGATCACAAGGTGTCTTCTTGCAATTGTGTGAATGCTTCAAACATTTGTATTGAGAAAGCATCACATGTCTGCCTTGCTGCCTTTTTCCCAGTCCGGTTGTGGCCGATAACGAGACAAAGATAGAAATGTGATTTAATTAAGGGGTGTTAATCACTTCAGGCATGTTGTAGGAAGTTGTTCATTTGACACCTCCCCTTCTTGACGACATGCCCTTACACAGGTAATAAGATAAACGCTGAAGAGGCAGAGGTTGTACTGGTTTGCTTTCTTTCTGTCTCTGTTTTTTTCAGACAGGGATTTATTAAAAGTTTTTGGCAAAGTTGCTGGTCATGATTAATATAATTAATATATGAATTGATGCATCAAGCTAAAGTATGTGAGCTATTGTTAGCATTGCTGGCTTGTTGTGCAATTACCATGTGTGCATTTTTTTCAAAAGATGCCAAGGTTCCTCCTTTTTTTTTTTCCATTTTGATTACTCACTTCAAATCAAAAAAGCCATTCAAATATTACAAGAAAAGATGAAGTGTGTGTGATCATTAATATGCTTATAGAAAGCAGTATACTGCCAAGAGAGCAGATGTTCTGTATGCCATACCGTCCATTGTATGTACAATTCAATGTGTAAAAAGAACATGGTACAAACAACTATTTTTGTTATCATAGCATTGATGTTGTAGATGTACTGGCCTCCTTGCTTTAAGTCTCAGCGTTGTTAAGTACAGGTTATCATCAAAAGGTGTGTGCTTCTAGCTTAACAGTGAAGAGTGCATTACTCGCCTTCCGTTAGGAGCAGGATCAGAAAGAATCCGAAGCTGTCTTCCTATATTTGTAACAAGCAGAATGAGGGTTGTAGGTCAAATAAGCTATTGCCTGTTTCAAGTACCTCAGCACACTCTTAGGATATGCGTCAACACCCCCAAGAAAGTCGAATCAGTACTGGTAGTTCTTGTCAGGTATTGCATGTGTCACTTCAGCCTACAATTGTGGAAAGTATCAAAGAAAATTCTTGTCAGATTTTTCAATTTCTCATGCCATCGCACCTTCCACCTTCAGAAAAAAGAAAAGAAAAAAAAAATGACACACAACTTTTTGAAAGTGCATTCAGAGAATAAGGAAAAAGATATAATTGTATGCATTGAAAGTACCTTGTATAAAGGTGGTAGTGGTTTGTACACAACTTTTCAATCTGTTGCGCTAATGCCAGAGTATCCGCTGTGGGAACATCTTCCCTCTTGTAAGGGGGTTTAGTTACACATGCAGAACGCCTCACTGAATCACCAATGCAAGACTTGATGTCTTCATGCGGCCGTTCGATCCTGGTCGTGGGTGAATCACCGTCGTCTTGGTGGTGTTGTGGCCTGGCTGCAGAGTCAGCAGCAGACTGCTGTGCAGGGGTTGTCCCCCGCCGCAGACTCGTGATCCCGACAAATCCCGAACCCAGCATGAGGAGGAGAGATTCGGAAGTACATGGTGGGAATAGGGAAGAGCGGGAAGGGGGAGGGAAGGGGGAGGGGAAGGGTGAATGTGCTCTGGTGACAGGGGGCTTTAACCCCCCCAAAGCCCGCTCTTCTTTTCTCTCAGCGACAAATATCTTCCCTGACTCACCTTCCTGTGAGGTCTAATTGGTGTAGCGTGGTGGGATTGTAACACCGTGGAGTCATGCACCACGCTGGAACATGACCGGCAAGATTTAAAGTTAGGTCATCGCTGCGTGGTTACATATTTGGGAACAATGCGTGAGATATGCCGACAGATATTGAAGCACGAAATGACCGAGGTATAAACAAAAGGCTTTTGCATTTTACATCCTCTGTTTGCGCAGATGGGGAAGATGTTCTTGAAATGAGACTAAACTTTTTTAGAGCTCGTATGTTTCCCTACTTTATGCAGGGATCCTCTCGTTAATGTAACATTACACTTGATTGAGTCAAGGTTGAGGAAATGCCACTTGCTATGTTGCTTGTAAATACATATACTGTACATGTATACACAAATATTTGTTGCTATCGATTTTGTTTTGAATTTCTGGGAAACAAGAAATTTGATTTTTGTATTGATTTGCAATTGAAAGTTTTATTCATATGTAATAACAGTGGACCAACATTTACCAAAATAATTTTCGTTATGAAGTTCTCCACATTTTAGGGAAATTTGTAAAGATACATGCAGTCGTAACCTGCCAATTTGAAAGAAAGGCAAAAATACTGTAGAAAAAAAAAACGAGAAAGTACTGCACTTCACCTAAACTATGTATTATATAATTATATCTTGAATAAGAGAAAGTTTGTACACGGTGGAGTGAGTGGAAGAGTGTGTATTATACTGTATGTGTGTTTATAATTCACATAAGAGCATAACTCAGTTCAATTACTGGTGTCCAATAATAAAAAGTTCTTGTACTTGTGTAATATTTATGTAAAAGATTCATTTGGTTGTAAATAATAAATTGATATTGTTTGTCAATACCATGAGACTTGGAACTTTCAAGTTGCTTCTTGTGCTTTATGTGTTCCTTTAATTAATTCTGAAATACACACACACACACACACACACACACATGCACACACACACACGCACACACACACACACACACACACTCAAATCTGTCTTTTCTTCAAAACCGTCCACGATTTCTAATATATTCTTCACAATAAAAAAAATAAATAAATAAAAATCATGCTGGACACTGAACAGCCACATCACAGCACAAAAAGTTTAATAATACAATATGGAGATGAATTTCTTATTTTGTGAATAAAGCCATTTCACAGTGTTTATTGTGAATACCATCAACAAAAACAATGTACAACAGCTTACAATGCATTGATATCTGCAAAGTAGCTACCATTGTAAACACTTGAGAAGCAAATCAAACTACACACAGTAAGCTATAATTTCTGTACACTATATTCACTGTGCAATATATATATCAATATACATGCAACACTTCGCCATATCCTTTGAAATCCACAATAAATAGACCCAATTATATACAGGAAAATCATGGCCAGTTCGTCTATATTAGCTCTTTTGCTTTGTCTTTTTCTCTCTGAATACAGCTCTCACAAAAATCGCCCAAACCATCATAGGCGAGATAAAACACTCATTATAACTCAGTCATGCATGCAGCACATCCACTACATTTCTGTTGCTTTCTTATCAATTTCTACAGCACCTTGCACACTTATATACCTCACTGCCTGAAGCAGGCGGTAGAATTGTTACAAAATTTCCCACAAACTTCTTTCATTCACTCGGCCACACTCATTATTTTCTCCCACACCATTTGTCCCCCTTTCACAAACTACTTTAGCAATGGCTCCCTACTACCGCGAGTACGAGAGTTTTCAGGCTTTGGAATTTCCCAAATAAAAAAAAATATTCCCATATTTTGCTTACAATGTTTTAATTCTTTAACTAATCAATTCTTGGCATTACTGGTTGAATTTTGACACTCAGCTAAACGTCTACTTATACAGTGAACAAACAGTTGAGCATACAGCTTGTTGCTATGGTACTTCTCAGACTGTCGCAGTTGCAATTGGTATACATTCCAGCATTCCAGATACCACTGCATAGTGATCTCTGCTATTGTTAGCTTCAATAATTGCCATTAACATGGCAGCAGCCATGAAACAACCAACCAGTCAGTTGTGTTTAAGTTGTTGCCGAGGCCTACATGATTAACTGAATCTTAAAATCATCTGCAAACATCTTTGAGAAGCAAGTCCCTGATACATGAATGGGGGAGAGTGACTGGATACGCTCAGAGACAGCTTGCGGATCATTACAGGACGATGGTTTGTATTGACCACTTCGCATTGACATTCAGTTAACTATCTGTGTGCTTTGAGTGCTGATTGGCACAGAAAACCTCACAGCATTGTACACACTGTCCAAGGTCTCTGGCATAGAAGGGGTTAATGGATACTTCTTTTATGCTACTCTCTGTTTATACAACCTGAGAGGTACTGTAAAAGTGGATATTTTTGCACGACTAATTTTTCGCGCTTGGCAGGGTAAGAAGAGTTTCGTGTGTTTTTAATTCCGCGGAATCGAGACGTCAACTACTGGAACGTATGGCAAGTAAAAATATTTGCGTGCTTTTATTTTCGCGCTAGTTTCTGGTTGCACGAAATGCGCGAAAATTTCAGCACCGCGAAAATTTCCACTTTTACAGTAACCACTTTTCTTTTGCAGAACACATTATGCTGCTTGACGGCATGGCATGGAGATATGATGGAAGAGGACCAACAGTCACTTTACTACAAGACGGTATCACATACTCATTGATTCATTGAACATGTCACACAAAGACGTTCTCACTGTTTACAAACATTGTTTCTCCAAAACAAGGCAATCATGCATTATCGGGCAGAATGTGTGAAGGTTAATGAACTCTGACCATCAGGAGACATCACATAACATGCTGCTTCTATTTCGCTTGAATTTGTCTAACAGTAGGAGGATTTGTTTGTTTAGAATACACAAACAAAAAAACCTGGCTCTAAGGTCTAGTGGAACCTCACGCAAAAGCAGCTCTCAACAAGAAACAATAGATCAAGTTTAATGAAGCAAACCTGCCCTTGGCGTCATACAAACAAAAGCAGCCACAGCTGTGTGTGCAATCAGGTAAAAACAGAAAATCTCAGTGGAAAACAAAATTAGCCACCAGGGGCACAAGAATAGGAAAGCACCAATAAACAGGATATTCTTCTTTCTAGAACACACAGTGACAACTTGACTAACAGATAAACATGATACTCTGAAATGTAGCAAAATAAATATTCAACCTGTAGGGAAAAAAGAAAATAGGGCAAGTCATTTACTACAGGGTTCAACTCTCACACTGAAATGGCCTGCATACTTAAATGAGTGTGTCCTAGTGGACTTAATACCATACTTATCAATCTATCCACCTGTTTATCTGAAGTTATACCACCTGCAAGATTCCACGCCAGACAAATCCAGAAACACAAGGCATGGAACACAGCAGAATCAAAATCACCTGGCACAACTTAATCAAAAACGTTGATTTTTGTCTTAGCAAATGTGTTAAACCAGAGAAAATTTCTGCATTAATGTCATCACAGTCAACAGACAGCTAAAAGGGAAGCCAAGACTTTAATGTGATGGTGTCAGGCGACATGCTACTCAAGTTCAAATGGTACCAGCTTCATTACAATTGATTTCATCAATTTTACTCAAAACTTTGTGGCAATTCATACCCTGACCATTGTACAATGCCAATTGTTTCTGCAAGTCAAGAACACACTGAATTTAGTGTCATTTCATGTCATTCATTTTAAAAAGGTAAGCTGGAAAATGTTCATATACTACACTTTCCAAGAGAAATAGACAGAAATTCAGTTTTCACTAACAAGACCATACTGTCTGTACTGTTAGATATTATGTATGCATTACTGCCCTGTTATTTGTTTTGTTTTGCTTCCATCTAGTTCAGTTTCTCAAAATCCTCCATTTATCTTTTTTGAAGGAAATCAGTACATAAACTGGCTATTGATCATTTTGAATGCAGAAAGTATAACTTGTTGCATATAAAGGGTTTCTACAATAGTGTAGCTTTTCTGCATAGTCTGCTCCTTCAAGTTTTATTGACATAATTCACAGAGAATCATACATAAAATAGATATACGCCTGTGTCTCTTCCTGTCATCAAAATGCCTGTGGGTATATTCCATTACTTGTTACGAAAAGCAAACTGTGTACGTCAAAAGGTCTGCCATGCATTGGAGGGATAAGAGAGGGGCCAGTTTTTACCAGATATCGACGCAATAAAGACGAGATCACAAAGGCTTGGCAAAATCCTCCATAATCATTATCCTCGTTCAGTTAGACCCTCCCCTCCTACGCAGACACTCGCATGCATGCACGCACACACAGACATAAGGGCCCTCTGACATACAGACTCAGAATGATGAACGTTTGTGCATCTGAACCCTTGAGAAAAAGTATTCAGGAGGGTACACTTTTTGCCCCCCTCAAACAAAGGAAAGGTAACTTTTTTTTCACTCTTTTCCCCCTTCCCGTTCCATTTTCACAACTGCGTGTTGTCATTTCGCAGCTAGCTGCATGCGGTCGTAGGACTCCTTTCCCACACAACTGTTTCTTTGCAAGCTGCAACCACATTGGACACTTGGATAGTTAGCCAAAACTCGGGCTATACCCATTACATACATATTCCCCTTGGTCCACAAGGATGATACACACTTCAATAAATTCAGACACAAAAACATGGAAAGAATGCACATTATTTCCTTGCATTGTGGCTCTCCGTCTGTTTGGAAGACATGACTATTGCGATATTTCAGGTTAAGCGATGCCGAATAGTTGATCAATATACCAAGGGTCACATGTATGTAAGTCTAGCTACTACAGCAACAAATGAATAGGCTTAATTTCTTGCTACTTTCTCCACCACACAGATAAAAGAAATCAGAAAGACATCCAAGGAATAACATTGTTCTGAGGGCAGATATGTATATCCTTTATATCCCGGTATGCAGACTATCATAAACATTGGGTGTTTGTTCTGGCAACTGAAGATGCACAGGATATGCCTAGTAACCTTACTCACTGGGGCCAACTACAGGATTTGCTAAAATACACTCATAAACTCTATATCCTTTCATTGTTATTGTCATTATTTCAAATTCTTATCATTGATCCAGAGTACAGAAGAGGAAAAGAATCAGGTTTCACATCTTTGAAGTACATTTACACATTTAGCTGAAGTTTTGCTGGTCTGGAACTATATACACTGCACATCATGGCTTCTTTGTTACTGAAACTCACATCATTTTTTTCCCCTCTCTCGGTTTGCTGCGTGCAACATCTGTTTTCTTTGGTTCGCTGGAACAATCTTCATGCACAACACTCAACACCCATGCACTTAATATTAATAGCTTTTCTGCATTCATCTTTGCTGCTTTCCACCAACTACATGTACACACAAACATACTAAAAACACACACACACACATACACACAGCCTGGCACAAATGTGAATGATTTTGTTGCGGTATTTGCACACTAAGTAATTTGTAGAGAAGTATAGTCATGTTAGACTTGTAAAACAGCAATATCCACATCTCCCACTCATCTCATATCTTACTTCAGTTGTGAAAGAAAAAAAAACAAAAAACATGCAAATAAATTTGCCTCTCCAAAATACACAAATAAAACCATCAAATCACATGCAGGTTCAGATTTCTGACATCATACTGCTCCTTAATCCGTGATCCACTAACAACCTTTCCTCGTTAAGCCATTAGCACATAATTATTCTTTGTAAAAAATTGCTTGCAAATCTGAAAACTCATTAAAAATCACTGTAAAAAATGTCACACACAAAATTGTGAAAGAGGTTGAGGAAAAAAAAAAACTTAGTTATTCAGTCTAATAATATTCAATTACATTGTCGTTAGGATTTCACAAGTTCAATTTACATTTTATTTGCATACTAAAAGACAATACACTCCACACAAAACACCTCTCCTCTTATTTTTTTTTTAATTCTCACCATATCTTTTAAAATAGCGACACTGTGAATGATATTATGCAGACAGTTGACCCACATTTGCATAACTATCAGCGTATAGCTATGAGCAAAGCTACACTTGTACTTGATGAAGCCTCTCACACCTCACACAAAGTTAATACCCCTGTGATTTTTCCACAAAATACATAATGCTTAATACATATCTTTTGATGTAACTGCATATAAATGACCTTGTTTATATCTTTTTTCTTCTCTCTCTCTCTCTCTCTATGTGATGTGTGTGTGTGTGTGTGTGTTGTCAATAATAGAACAGAACTCCAGAAATGGGTATGAATCAGGCTGTCCATACCGAGTTTATTCGAGGAACAACAATTTTCAGGTTCCCTTTGTCAAGCAATCCTGTACTCACTTGACAAAGGGCAGCCAAAAAGTTGTGTGTTCTTTGGAAAAAAAAAAAAAAAACTGTTGGTAGTGACAGCTTGACTGATACCCATTTCTGGAGTTCTGTTCTATTAATAATATTATCTGACCAACACTTGGTGGATTACTCTCTGTCCCTCTCTCTTTCTCTATCTACAAGGTATCTATCTATCTACATCCATGTATCTCTCAAATCACTGGCAGTACATACTTGCATAATACACATCGGGTTGTTCTTTTTCTTTTTGGTAATTTAACTCAACATCTTATTTCAGTACACCGCCACACAGGTTCACAGGCAAATCACCAAATACGACATCATCCTTCCTCGTCTCATTCTTGACCTTTTCTCCTGTCGCTTCCATTACATGTATCAATAGATTTTCTAGACTATACAGCTATATGTACTGACGGGCTGTACACATTGTACATCAACATAATTCATATCTCAACACCGCCTTGAAACTTGCATGCTTTGAACACTCGTAAGAAACCAAGCTCAATTCTCTGAGCTTGCTCATACATATTCATCACTTCTCACCATCCCCTCAGCTTCCCATACAGCTCGACACGGTAGTTACATAACTTCCAGGTTACCATGGTTACAATTTGTCCCCACCTCTCATCATCTCCCCTCTGCACAATTGCATCTCTTTTTATCAACTGAGTGAGCGAAAGTTGTGAGGGATGAAAGAAACACTATCATAAGAAGATAACCCTCGTTGAAGAACAGACAATCAGCCTGCATCTAAAATGTGTTTATTGTACAAGTGTCATTATAATGATGTATCAGATCTGTGACAGACACAAGTGATAACAAATTAATTAAGATCATCTACAAGAAGAACAAGGAGGAAAATATAATTCAGCATTAAACACACTATCCCTTGATATTACAGTTGTAATTGCAGGCATGTACAGTAGGTACAATACCCTTATTTCATAAATGTCCCCTGACAAAGATGTGTATACCATAATACTGGATGATAACATTTGAACTATCTCTAAAAACTAAAAAATGTAACTACATTTCACATTAACCTTTTGAACACAATATGAAAGAGTCAAAGTTAAATAATATTGTACTGTACATCTCTTGTAACAGCACTGAAATAAAGTCGTCTGCAGAAGGTACACTTCCACCTCACCATGCAAATTCATATCGGGACACTCTCAGATCTTCAGGCATGAAAATCTGATTCAACAAAAAATGTACGCTCTGTCAACATCCACACCCATAACATTTCTCCGCCTCCCCACAACTCTCTCAGCCAGACAGGTCAACTTCTGCAATGGCATGTTTAAAAATCTCATAGAAATAATGGCAGGCAGTGTACACTGAATTGCAACAGGTATATGAATATAGCAAAGCTGGTAACGAATCTCATTTGATACATTGGAAAAAAATTGTATATCTGACATTCAAGATGTGCTTATAAAGCAAATAATATAAAGCTTACACAGAATGCATACAGCTCCCACTTTTTCCAAAATAAAGTTTTCCAACATATTTCTTCGTAAATATGATAATTGGACAGCAATTTACTTTTCAGTATCAAACACAGAGTATCCATACAACGTAATTTACAAGCACATAATACGTCCAATATGCCATCTCTCTCCACATATATCACAGAGAAGAATGTGTCTTATGCAGCAGCTCATGTGAGGCTTGGTTCGTCGGGGACCCTTCGACTGCCAACACTCATTTATCCCGCATCTCATCTGCCACGCCCTGCTCTGAGGGGCCAGTCGCATATCTTTCCATTCATTTCATCCCGATCTGTGATCCCAGTAATGCCATGATACCATCAATGCACGTCGACAGAAGGGTCGGGTTGAGGGTGGGGGGATGGGACGGGAGGAGGGGGGATGGGGAGTGGAAGTTTAGGGAAGATGAGGAGGAGGGAGCCAACAAGAGGCAACCTTCAGAGTCCAACAGCTCAGCGCGTCGTTTCATCTCCTCACGAGGCTGGCAAACAGTCCGATAGAATTTCCTTCGTGGTGCTGCTCAGATGGTCCGGGAACACGATATCGAAGGTGATGAGGAGGTCGCCGCGGCGACTGGGCTGCTTCGGGTATGGGAGGCCCTCGCCGGTAACCCTCTTTCGCGAGTTTGGCTTCACGACCTCGACACAGGGGACCGTAATTGTCCTGCCATCTATTGTCGGTACCTTCAGACTCGTTCCCACAAGGGCCTGTAATCATGGAGGGAGATGGGAGAGAAAGGGGCAGACAAGATTTAGTGAATGAAACACGTTTCTCAACGAAGACACAAAGCATTCTTGGTATACCATTATGGTTGCACCCACAAGTTTGTGTGGAAGCAGCCTTCAACATCTGAGGACTGTGAAAGACATTGTGAAGATCCTGTGTCAATGAGATGTCATGCCCTGTGTCACATTGGGAGACATACTATGCCTCAATTTTATCTGATGAACTGCATGCATCAATCTCTTTCACAATGACATTGAGGAAACTATGACTTAAATATGGTAGACTCATCTTTACAAATAGCATATCAGAGGTTTATAAACACATAATGCCCCCTCTAACACTCAAACATGACAATCATACGAAAGTACTTTTATGAGAAATAAAATCATTATTTACATTTTGAGTTCCACAGTAAGTTTAACAAGTCATGAGGGGCTGTGAACCTCACCAAGGGAGCAAGATAAGAGGTATCTGATGTTAAAGACCCCGTAGCACGGGATACCATGGAGTGGGACGGCTGACCCGGCTTGGATATATTGAATCCTGCTAAAAAAGTGTGTACAATTTTATCTCTGATCTCTATGTGAGTACACACACAAGCCGAAGAATCTTGACTAGAGTCGACCATTACCGATGAGTATACGCTTCAATGCACATGTGCATTGACCATATCTGTTGACCGCTGCTATTCATGGTTTTTTAATGTACATACCCCGCTGGGCAGCGAATGAATCAGACAACCCATGAATCCCCACACTTACCAGGTCTTTAAAGTTAGACCTTTAATGTATCACCAAGCCAGCAATGCAAGCAGTCATTCAAGCAGACCTGTCTTCTTACAGGGTGATTCTAAACTGAGATGCAGACTGCTAACAAACACAATCCTTGTTCAACTGAGGCCCACTTCTATTGTTTTTGCTACACCACATCACACATTAATGTCTCTGTCAAAGCAGCTGCTACAAGTCGTCATTTCTTGCTTGATTTTTACACAAAAGCCAAGACCTCGGAAACAAGAAGTTTTAATTGCTCACTCAAAATGCCTCCCAGAAAAGCACAAACACAAAACACTAATTTAAAGAGAAAGACAGGCTAGATTGTTACAAAGATGTCTGATACAATCTATGTGTATGATCACACAAAATACCTATTTCCTTACCTCATTCATTCACGTGTTCATTACATACATTGTACGTCAATTATTTATTCAGATGTTGCACAAAGATAATGATTTTTTACATCCATTTGTCACGAAAAAAAAAAAAAAACATTTTGAAGAAAAAAAACAAATTAGGTGCTCTGTCGTACAACCATCAAACATACTCATCTTTATACACGTGTAAGTTAAAATCCCTACAATTTTTCTCTTTTTTTTTTTTCTTTCACTGGAAGTTTACTTCATTTCACAATCAATTCTCGTTGTTATACAAGAATTTCTCTCAAACTTGAACCTCTTCCTTTAATCACCCTGACATATCATCTGGAGAAACTCAGTGCATGCTATGTCTGCCAGCTGTTTAGACCATTAAATAGCAAAGCTCAACGAGCTCAAGCAAATTTACCCCCTAATGACGTCACCGCAATTACAAATTCAACCAAGCCCTACATGTACGAGCAATTCTTATAATGAGACTACTTCTTCTGCTTTCATAATAAACTTTAATCTAAATTCCTGACTATTTCTCAAAGGTATCTATGGAAGTCTAAACAATAATAAAATTTTAAGTGGAACCTTTAAACTTGATTGGGTAATACATCACTCTAAAGCAAGCTAAACAATGTTACGCCACTTCAGAATCTCACTACATGGCATGATACGAGGATAGTCTGAAAATTACAGTTGCCAGTAATTAATGTCATTATTGTAGAATGGGAATCTGCGGACATCAAGGACACAATGGAAAGCTAGAGACAAGCAACTGTAGGTCATGTTAAAGGGATGGTACAGTATTGGTGGAGATGAGAAATGGGCTTTTAACTTTTTGCGAGATACCACGAAAACACTTGTGATATAGTACAGAGCATACCATTTTCAGAGGAATTCAAAGTTTATTTGATGAAAATCGGGTTTGGAATGACTGAAACATTCAAAAACAAAGTAAAACAAAGCGATCGTAATAAAGTGTGGGTCCCACATTTTATTAGAATCGCTCTTTTTTGGATACTCATCCATTTCAAAACCAATTTTCATCAAATAAACGTTGAATTCCTCATAGAATTACATACTCTTTCTTGTTTTATGAGAGGTTTCTCATTATCTCACCAAAAAATGTAAAAAACCTGAAATTAGGTCTCAACCAAAACTACAAGTATAAGCTCCCTTTAAAAGCATGGGGTGCTAGCTATCCCCACAGGCCTGTGCGTGAGACAGCAGTAGCAAGGAGAGAGGTTAATGCAGTGCTTGGAAGCATGAAAACATCAGGTCCGAGTTTATTGTCCAAATCAGCATAAAGTATGCACGCGGGGCATGCCTCTGACATTCAGATGTAATATCTTTGCGGACGAATGGATCTTTGATTTCCCCTCCAGACTTTCCATCTGGATAAGGTCATGTGATGTCTGCCTCGCATTCTAAATGCCATAAAAAGTAAATAAATGAAGATATGGGGGGGGGGGGGGATACTGCTCCGCTCCTACAATGTATGTTTAGGCTGGGAGGAAGTGGCAGCAGCATACATTCATAAACCTGTCTTGATTAAATCATTTAAATCTAGTCCATGTTCATAGCAGATAGGAGCTAATGAACATGGCCACTGCTCTCGTAGGGGGAAATAATATGGCTGTACACTGTCACACAGCATGAAGATGTTCGCTACACAGGTGTATGAAGTGCGTTCATCATGCAGGTACATGGCGTGTTTGTTTCCCCTTGCCATTAACGCCCAGACACGGAGGCATGCGAGTCTTCGGCTGGTGCATGAAGCTCATCATGGGGCTATAATGTTTTACACTTCCCGCACGTAATGATGAGCGCTTCGTCTAACTCGATTACATTCATACTTGCTGGGGGAGGGAGGGGGGAGGCAGGGAGGCAGGGAGGCAGGGAGACAGGGAGGCAGGGAGGTGTATCTCTAGCTCAGGTACTCAAGTAGTTTAATCCACAGTTTATCTCCCCGTGCAGAGCCTGCCGGCCTACTGAAGGGTATCATATTAATGAAAACGTGCTCTGCTAGAATACAAGCCATTGCTTGGTGCTCCCCACTAAGCCAATGTTCACATTCACCCTCCAGAAAGTCTATCAGTTACTACAATCATGATACAGAAAAAAGGGGGCAGAGAAGTTTGGTGCACCCCTCTCCCACTCCCTGCCCCTTCTCTCACCTCCTTTTCTGAAGTCAAAACATAGCATTTCTAGTTTGTCTTTGCTGTGATTAAATGTTGCTCTGTGGAATGCATTCTCATCCATACAGTAGAACTTCGTGACTGTAACTCAAAGAAAAATTTCCCTTTTAAACAGAGAGAAAGTGACATACTCGCACTCTTAACACAGATGAAAGGTCAGAGCACAAAGATCAGCTGAAGTTGTTAACCCGATGAGGATGATTTCCCCCCCCCCCCCCCCTCCTAGGGAAGTATGGGAAATGCTCATGTAGCAAAATCAGTCCGTCCTCAAGGGGTTAGGGAAATCTGGGAAAGTTTTCACAAGGCTGTCGTAGTGGAAATGTTTGTGAGTCATGACACATAGCCATTCCATGGTCAGCCATAATTTCCCATTGCACATGTATTACATCCCCCTCCTCCATCTCCCCCCACCCCCCCCCCCCCCCCCCTTGATCACAAGATACTGCCAGACAGCAGTGTGGGCACGGTACACTGTCCAGTTTTGATGCTGCAATTAAATGTTGCCTGTTGGGGTGGATTGGGGGTGGATTAATTCAGGGTCATGGCAGGAGGGGCCCTATAAATACTGGCGTGACCTCATGACGCAAATACCAAAGTAGGCCAAGTGTTTGGGGGAATGCTGCTGACTGTACTGAGGCAGAGCTAGAAGGAATGTCTGGCGTTTGGGCTTCACCCCAGACCAAGCTAGCTCCTAGTCTGTCGACTGGGACCTCTTTGCTCTGCGGTCACAAGGATGGATTCAGTTTGTGTCTTCAATAATCAGAATCCCCTGAACAATGTGAACAACATCACTGCAGTATAAAGCAGAATATTTCCCTATATAGATAGTGATGAGGATTCGACTGCTTTCCATAATAAAAATCATTTGCTCAAAGCATGCAGAGCATCAATGAAAATCTGACCCAAGCACAGAAGAAGACAAAGTAGGGCCTATCCCTTTTAACGCTTGCAAGTCTACACCAGGTTCGACGCCATGGGCCTTTCCAAAAAGCAGATATGGTCACATGACTACACGTGATCCCATGTAGCACCAGTTTTTATTTGTTTGTTGTTGTTTTTTAAGGACTTCTATGTAATTTGCCTAAAAGGCATTGACAAAGGTCTAGGAGGATATGTAAGATCAGTGTATCATTCAGAAGCAGGCATGGTAAAATCACTTTGTGAAATGATGGTAAATATGACAATCATTTTGAGAAGCTCATCAAATATCTTGTGATTTACCCTTGAAATGTTTGCAACAGTTCTGAAATTTGCATCTTTCCACTAAAATTTTCAGTCACTTGCCATTTTTGCATTTTTACTGCTTTCACAAAAATTTAATGTAGATATTATTAAAGCATTTCTGGTTTAAAATTATCCCTTAAATTGCTGCATACCAGCTCAAATTCAATCTCATCGAAATGTTTTCTAAATACAAACTTTCATTTGCCTTGGCAATATCAGGAAGTCTGCCGATTATCATTAGGGTTGCCGTTACTCGTTGGCAAAGTCTCTGGGTCCCTTGCATCACAAGGAAATCTGCGCACACGAACAGTTCACTTGGCCTTGCTCATTAAAGATTACCATGGGATACTTTCTGTTTCTAAATTACTCCATAAAACGGTAGGAAGTCCCATCCATCAGCAGCTGACGATCACTCATCCCATAACACATCCAGTGAGCGACCTATGTGGCTTCTCGT
Organism: Diadema setosum; assembly: GCF_964275005.1. Lineage (NCBI taxonomy): Eukaryota > Metazoa > Echinodermata > Echinoidea > Diadematoida > Diadematidae > Diadema > Diadema setosum. Next base: position 36,262,905 of record NC_092697.1, on the reverse strand, counting down.
GGGGCTAGATGCAATTGCAAAGAATGCTTGGTATGGCAGCTATCCATATATCGCTAGAGAAGCGGAGCGCTTGCAAAACAAAGAAGTGGTCTATGGAGTGCAGACTACACCACATAATGAGAGAAGGTCTAGGGCACACTTGACTAACTATCCAAGTATTCCTATCCAGTAGCTGGAACTCACACCCCTCCAAATCACTTTTCCTAACTGACTGCATGTGACAAAATGCTAGTAAACAGATTTCTTCCTACGTCCACCTATCTCTCTCCCATTATCTAATTTCTTCCTACTCTGAGGTTTGAGTGGAATCTGTCAGCTTCAATACAACGGTAAATGACAGCAACCGTCTTGAATCTAGCTCTATTTCTAGAATGATGTGAATTTCTTCTTCTTTGCTGTTTTCAACAAGAACAGGATACAGAATATCTTGTCTACTTTCAGCAGTCACATATAAAATTTTGTTAACAATGACAGCAATTAAGTCGTTAATCATCACTATCAATTATTTCAGTATACAAGCGATCATTGCTGATAGTTATCATTATTACTGCTAGAATTACTATCAGTATAATATTGTTATAATTATGATTAACGGTTATTACCATTATCATTTTTTATTACAGTCATTATCATCACTGTTATTATAGGCCTACCACGAACCACATCACCGCCTTCTCCTTACGTTGTATGCCCAGGAGGGAAAACAAGACTGCTAAACAATCACATGAGTACTCAGCAAAACGCATCATGACTCACTTGCTGAGAAAACTTCCTCACCCATAGAAAAGAGGGTGAGAGATATGGACGCCTCCACGAAAGCAAACAAAGAGTTGTTCCAGACTTTCCGGGGGGGGGGGGGGGGGGGGGGGGGGATTTTTTGCACTGTCTGGGATGTCACAAATAGACCGCGGCAAACAACTTCATTATTACGACTGGAACCATTTGTACATCCCGGTGGGCACAGGACCCATCCAACCTATACTTGTACACTAGGGAAGAATGATTTCTTTCCAAGCTGTTGCACTTCATTTGTGCATTTGAGTTTGAGTTGTGACCTGACTTTGGTACATAACCTTCATCTCATCTCATTTTCCACGAAAACAAACAAACACAAATTTTGTAATTTGTTACACAAACAAACACAAACAAACACAAATTTTGTAAAATGTTCAAAATACAGTGTTAAAAGTGCGATGAGAATTTATGTCTGATCTGAGCCTAAAGATTCATGAATAGAATGATAGAAGATTCATAAACTCAAACAAAAAAAAAGGGAAAATTTTGGGGGTATTATATCGAAGTTTCACACATTTTCACAAAACAGTGATATTGGTCATATGCACTTATGCTAATTAGACCACTTACATACATGTATAAGTGCAATTTAGCTGGCCTCTGAGTGGTAGAATGCAATGATATTTACTTGCTCTGAAAAGCTGCTTTAAACTATTGAAAGTCTGTTCCTATTAAAACCTCCAAGTTTTTGATAGTACTTAAAATTTTTGGAAAGTTTTTTCTTTCTCCCAAAACCACTTGAGCAAGTATGACAGGTAAAAGGGATCCATTTTGCTGTGGTGGCACAAAGTTCAATATGATTCACATATTCCCCATATGATCTAACAAACTTCTGTTGCCATTGAGGGTCCTCTTAGAACCATCTGAATAATGTTTGAGTTGAAGCAGATTTGTTGAGTTTTATTCATAACAAACAGATGAAGAAATTTCATCCTTTCAGAGGGGTTTTCTTCCATTTAGGTATTGTCCAAAATATATAATATGCATTTTTAAAAACACAGTTTTTTCTCCAATGGGTATGCATTAAAATGCACTCAAACTCATGTGACCCTCTTCTGCACAACATACCCAAATACTGTATACTGACTCTTTTTTTCTTTTTCTTTTTTACACACACTCACAGGTTGACATTTTGCAGAGCTTCCACACAGGGAGCTTTCCCATACACAAAGTTGTAATAATAATTGTGGCACAACTTACAGACCAATTTCCATTGGCTGTAGGTTGTCAAAGAATTTGCTGGTACTATCATCTTACTTTGGAATATTCTTTTACATGGTTGTGGGTGGTGGGCAGAGCATCTACCAAGTGCTCCACTTAGTAAGCAACCTTTCAGTCCTATCCAAGCTCACACTGACCAGGGAGGTTCTCACCTCCCTGCACTGACAAATTCTATGCAAAGACTACCCTTCTGCTCTGCAGGAGAATATGATCTTGAACACCATGCACCACTGAGCACCTGGCTAGTTCATGTCTGAGTCAGCCTACATGTATACCCAGTCATTGGGTGTCCGGACAGGTTGTGGGACCAGACACGTACTGTAAAGTGCGTCTGGTTTGACAATGACGCACCTACATAAACAGTTGTTTGTCAGTGAGGATCTGCGCGTAAATGCGTATTCAAAAGTAGAATAAGCAAGTCAGTACACGAGAGTCTTAAGTGTCCGGACACCCAACCCCCCCATCCTACAATGTATAAATGCTGAGACATGTTTGCTCAACAAAATCTCTCATTAAGTTCTTCTTTGTCTTGACTATACTCTTCAGCACTAAGCAAATTTATCTTTTCATGTTTTCAAGTATTCATGAATGGATGGGTTTAAAAATATTATTAGTATCCCAAATCAAGTACTGGGCACTACTATTATCAGTCACTGGCAATGAGTGGCATTCAAGCTGGTGCCTGATATGAACCAGGATGACATGATAAGTTGATCTAAATTCTTTGTCAGACTGTATTGATGTAGGTTGGCATGAAGTCGGTAACCTACAAATGGTGTAGTTCTACCCACTGTTTTTTCACTGTCAGTGTCACTAATTCCTAACAACATCGTAAATGACAACAAACTGCTAAACGATTCACCCACATAATCATGGTAAGATCACAGGTTTACTGCTTCTATCTCGGGATGTCAAGAGGAATTTCGACAAGATTTCCTTACATGATGTGTGCATCCCCCCCCCCCCCCACCAATTTGCCATACCACTCTAGCTTGATGTACACAAGCAGCTACAGTAGCTCCATGATCTACATTACCCTACTCATTGTACACAACGATGCACGCTGCCCCCACCACATGCCAAATGTGCATACGTGCGTACATCTGTGTATACTAACAAGGGTAGGGTAGTATAGGACAGTTTGGCAAAATCATTGGGGGGGGGGCGCACAAGGAAGTCTTTCCAATGGCATTTCTTGAGATCAAGTTTGAAAAACTGTAGAGTATTTGTAATTGCACATTAATATTTTCTGGGACTGGGAGCACGGAGCAAGAATCACAACTGTTCAAATTAGTTTCATAGGAAGGGCATTTCATCAAGCATTTTGTCAGATATGTGTTTTTTTTTTTCTGACAAACTGTTTATAAGCTACTGAAATCCTTGCATCTTTATTGGCCAAGAGCAAATTGGTCAGAAAAAAAATCAAACCAAAATGCTTCAGGAAATGCCCCCCCCCCCCCCACACCCCCAGTAGATTCTACTCGCATGAGTGCAATCCATACGTGCTTTGGTCCTGCTCGGGAAGTGAAAGCACTTTAGACACATCTGCAAATTTATGCTTCAGCTCCTCTATCTATCAATGCAAGACATTTCAGTAGACCCCTAAGCACATTTTTCACGCTTGACATCATACTTGTGCTGCAGGCCTCATTTATTATGTACCATGGAATGTCTCTCAACTGCACACACATAATTTATTGTAAAATATGACCCCACTCATTCACTTTGCACAGTATCTGTTTGCATAAAATACACAGTACACCACTCAATCTCCACTGTACAACATGCAAGTGCATTTGCACAGACTGAATAAGTGGGGTAATCTTCATAATAATGCCGAATCGCCTAAAAACATTTTACATTTGTAATAAAACACACATTATTGTATTAAAGTTTTAAAGAAAAACAAAAAGGAGGGAATACTTACATCTCTGAGCGGGATTTTGGCCTTGTAGATTAGATTGGATCCATCCCTGTTAAATACTGAATGAGGTACGTCCTTTAGGGTAAATACAATGTCTGCAGGGATTTTCTTGGGGCCCTGGTCCCCTTCCTTTGGAAACGTGATCTTCGTCCCCTCTTTCCAGCCAGGTTTCACATTGATTTCAAGAATTTTGTCTTCAGTTCTCGTTGTCCTGCCGTCTGGATTCAGAACTCGCCGTGAAATCTTCATTTTCTTGGTGCAACCTCTGAAAATGTCCTCTAGCGACACACGGAGATCATGGTGAACGGGAGGGTCCTGACGTTTTCTTTGACTCCCGCTTCGTGTGCCCATGCCTGGTTGCAGGCCCCCAAAACCACCAAAACCAAAGTCATCGTCAACATCCATGGCTTCCTGCTGTCCAGTAAAGAAACGGGTATTTTGTGTGCCTCCCGTGCCACCAATGTTGAAAAAGACGTCAAACGGGTTGTTCCCGCCGAAGAAGCTGGTGAATGTCGCATTAGGGTCTCCATGGAAGGTCCAGTGGAACGTCTCGCCTTGCTCTCCTTGTGGCATGCCATCACCTCCTTTGAGGCCCTCCTCGCCATATTTGTCGTAGATGTCTCGTTTTTTCTTGTCACTCAAGACTTCATATGCTTCAGCGATCTCCTTGAACTTCTCTTCTGCTCCTTTACTTTTGTTTTTATCTGGATGATATTTCAGGGCCATCTTGCGGTAGGCCTTCTTGATTTCATCATCCCCTGCATCCTTAGAGATGCCCAACACTTTGTAGTAGTCTTTTCCCATTGTGTCTCACTGCACTGGTTCACAAGTTCATAAGGAATACCAATGAATGGAGCACAGTAAAAGTTCCCACGAATGTGAGCAGCAGACTGATCTGACTGGTTTCTGTATCGCGGTCGCGGTAAGGTCCAAACCCCAACCTTCACTTGTTTGGCGCGCCTTAGCGCCCGCGTAGTATTCGAGATGCAACTGTTCAAATCCTGCGTCTTTGCAGCAGGCAGAATAATCAGCAGAGTTTTACGCTTTAGTTTCACGAGCAATCACCGTTCACGTTCACCACAATACGTACCAATGACATTATGATTCCTCTGTCCTGTAAAGTGATGTGATACTAGCGACTTGTGAAGAGCAGCTTATATCCAGAATGCAAAGATGAAAATAGCCCTTTTCATCACACACTCACGATTTATAACGCAGACCAGACCTCCCTCGTTGATTCTTGCTTTTTCGAGAATATACACGCGCATACGGATACCCACCCGCAACTACCCGGAAGTTGGAGAACATTCTAGTGCACACACAGTACGTGCGTCAGAGAAGGGCAAACAAATCCAGGCTGCACAGCATGCAGCGGTCGCGTACACAAGAACCGTATTATGTAATTTCTGCGTGTTACTACGATACGCACGCGCAGGCATTCCGAAGCATTTCAATACCATACTACAGTCAAACCTGTTTACAGCGGCCACCCAATGGAAACATCAAAAGTGGCCGCTATTGACAGATGGCCGCTCTAGACAGGCTAGTGGTGGCCATTTTGCTACTATAAAATGCAAATTTGCATTTTATAGTAGCAGAAAATACCGCATGTTATGTTAAAAAAAAAGAAAACAGCAACAACCAGCAAATAAGTTTGCATGTTCAGCTTTGTTGTACAATTCACTTCATTTATTTTTCTTTTCTTTGCCTCTAGTTCATCTGTTCTTTTGATTAAAAAAAAAACACAAAATTTCGGGCCTGAGCCAGAACTGCATGCTCTGGTTTTTACTTCGTAGCAGTTTGCATGAACGGGGTTCACGAGTGCCGAGTTTGATGGAGATTCATGGTTATGTGTGAAGCTTACGTAAACAACGATCAAAACCCAGACAAGTATCATACTGTCCTTAAACACTAACTAGCCGGCATTTTAGTAAAATTCTACAATGTTATTAGGAGTTGTCTAATTTGCCTTTGTAGCATATATCTATTCAGGGCGGCATTACTGAATCTACAGATCTTTAGTCTATATAGTCAAGTTAGTGGTAAGACAGCTTTTCATGGCAAAGAGCTGCATTAATTTTGTCAATCGTGTCTGTGTGATTGTGACTGAGCTAGGAATCGGTAGAATTCAAGCAATGAACATAAAAGCCATCATATTCAGGGCTGATTTAAAGGTTCAGCTAAATTTTTGTGGCCGCTATACGCAGGTAAATATTCACCATGGGATACAAAATGAGTGGCCGTTGGCCGCATTAGGCAGGTGGCCGCTACCATACATAAAGGGTCTATAATACAGCAATTTTGTGCGGGGGATTTTTCAGTAGCCGGCAGGTGGCAGCTATAGAGAGGTAGCCGCTAAGACGGGTTTTAATGTAGTTACTAGTGCCTTAATAAGTAGTATACAGTCGACAGAATATTATATTACCAGGACATCAATTTTCACTTTGTGACAACAAAACTTATTTTAGCCCTCCTCATTATAAATTTTGTCGCATGCTTGTCAGACAGGGTCAAAGCCAGGTTTTATTCCCACTTCAGTGTGTTCCTCCAAGCAATTTCTTTTTTGTATGAAAAACTCAAGGTCTCTATTCTAAAAATAAAAGTTGTTTTGCTTGGTGTTTGGTGAAACTTGCTTTAAAATGGGTCAACTTGGTGGTTTCATCTCAAACTGGAGGCCCATAATTTGATTTGATGGTTTGATTACATTCAACATGCATGTGATAATTATACAAGTACTACAGTAATTGCTAATAATTACAAAGTTGTATTGCAAGGTATTTGTGTAGAGATATGTTATTTTATTCTTTGTCTAAATATTTTCTAAAAGTATGTAACAATTAAAGTTTTGAATTAATCATCCTGTGATACCCAGTGATTTAGAATATTTGAGATTTGGCTTGGCTGGTAAAATAAACTGTTTGTTAACATAAACATCTGATTATTCACAGAGGGGAATACCCTTTATTGTTTGCACTACTAGTATGTGGGTAATACACACTTTGTTTGTACTATGATATACCTCTGTGCGATGTGAGTATGTGTACTAAGGCTACATATCAATTGCCAAAGTAAGTCAAGTGACTGTAAGGTCAAAGATGTGTAAACAAGATGTGTCAGGTGGTGAGTCATATATAGAATTGTCTACTTTCTTTAAAGCTAGAAACTTCTGGAAGGCCAGACTTTTGAGACCATAAATGGACCAAGTTTCCCATGCAAGCCAAGAAGAGTTCATTCTTCAAGATCTTATGACTCATGAGAAGTTTATCATCAAAGCCTTCTATTTGTATATTTTTATGCTTGAGTGTCAACACATTTGAGAATTATTAATGGATTTGGAGGCATGTTTACAGCTTTATTCCTGCACTTTTTGGAGTTCTTCTCCTATATCATTTTGTACCCATTACATCATTGCCATCTGTACAAGGCCTATTGTTGGCTTATACACACTGAAATAGTGTCTCTTCTTCGCTCAAAACACTTTATGAAAAGTAAAAGTTCACTGTTTGTTTTTTCAATGTTAATTGTTGGTTTGTCATTTTGTGCCATTGTTTTGGTCTGATCAAGTAAAAATGTCAAGCATCACTTTCTCTAGATATTACACAAATAATTTAAGCTACTCTCAAGATGGGGGTTCCCATTCCAATGATTTTATTACAAACAATATCCTCCATAGGAGAAACATTATATACATCAGGAAAAAGTGCTCAGCATAAAGTACTGTTGTTGGCGGTGTACATGGGAGAAACATATATAATAAGCAGGGTACAGAGTTGGAGAAAATATGGAGTTGATATCAACTTATTTGTAAACTTGACATGACATCATGCAAATGGTGTCTCAAAATCTCTATTGAAAAACATCACTGCCATGCCACTTGTGTAAATTCCCTAATTAATCTTGTGTACAACACTTGTTAATTTCATTCTTTAATGTACACATATTTTCATGACTGCAGATAATCATTGTAATGCTCTGCATGAAGAACATTTTTTTCAATGCAATCTTGTAAGACATCATGTACACAAAGGATCATTTCATTGTTTTGTCTTCTTCTTTTTCTGCAACCCAATAAAATGACCATAACAATAAAACTGCTGGATTGTGTAGATAAGGCTTACTGACTTTTAATATTACATAACTAGGCTCTATGTAGGAACCTAATTTATAAACCTTGTCACAAATGTACACACAAGTAGTTATGTACATGTATGCAGTAATGCAGTATCAAGGCTGTATGCATGGTTGTTTTAATGTGTATGTACACAGGGTGACCAGATTAATGGAGAACATTCTATTATGATATAGATATACAGTTGAACCTCTATTATCCGGCCTCCCTTTATCCGGATCTCTCTATTATCCGGACGCAATCTCGCCGTGATTTTTTTTTTTTTTTGTAATAATTAAGGGAAGAAAGGGGGATTCCCAATTCCTTGAGAACTCCTACCCAAACACACATGAATTACATATTACTTCCAATATGATTAACATACTTTGCATCAAATTTCCTTCCAAATTGCTTACCTTCAGACATTTCAACATCCCGAAACATCCCCAAATGTAACAATGAAAAGGTTGCAGTTTATACATTACTACATGTGGTACTACAATGGGCTACATCAGTACATGTGTATGTATATGTACATGTATAAAGTATTGAGTCTCCCGTATCCGGCCAAATCCCTTATCCGGATGAGCCCCGGTCCCGACTTGTCCGGATACGAGAGGTTCAACTGTAGTACATACAGGCCGACCAGATCAGTGGAGAATTTTCTACGTGGTATACAATGTAGCTACAGTACATGTATGCATGTGACAGGAAATACATTATAGCTCACTCAATCTAGAATGATGTAACCCATTCCAGAAAATTCTAGGATAGGAAGTGCTTACATATTTGGCTGAGTGAGGCACTGTCCCTTTAGCCCAATGTGATTGGTAGTTAATTTTGGCAATGATGTTATGCACATAGTTAGGCAGTGAGTCATCCAGGATTCCTGGAATTTGGACTTGCTAGTATGTTCAGGTATGTGGCCCCAGGTTGGAGAAAATTACAGAATGTACTAGAAAGGGGTGAATGGATAGTATATAAGCTGGAGAAATTCCGCAGTAGGCAGAGTACGGTTCCCAACACCTCTGCTCTGAGAGTTACGTCACCTCTGGCTCTGAAGCAACTGAGTTGTCTCGGTTTATTAATCATTGATGAACTGATTCAATGTAGCACCTTTACTACATAGTAACAATATATTTGCTATGACAAAAATCAACTCACAGGTATATGAGTCAACTGTATGTATGCACTTATTTTTGTGCAATTCCTTCTAGTTTGAAGTTTGTTTTAACAAAAAGCAGATTTGAAGGTTTCAAACTAAAAGGGCATTTAAAAAAAAAAATGTTCACTACCAAGGACAAGGAAAGGAGCCATTGTTCAAATTTTCCACATATCAATGTTATTCTTACCTAAGAATATGCTTTATAAGCAATGTATGTGCATATAGAACCTTTCCTTTTAAAAACAAAGACAAATCATAAAATTATTAAATGTAATCATAAAGAATACATACACACATAGAATGAGATAAATAAATACATAATATGCAATTGTGCATGAAACAACATATACACATACCCTTAATGACACAATGTACGCATTTATACAAGGTAACATAATATGAAGAGTTTGTTTGCAAAAACCGATAAGTCCATATTTGCCAAATGGAGATATTTGAAAAATAAAGAGAATAATAAGAAAATTTTTGCTTCTTTTGACCATAACTTCAAAAATGTACCTTTATATGTAGTGACCAATATATCATTTAAAAGGTATCATTTTGTACTTTATGACAGAGATTGTACTTCAAAATCTTCCAAAAATGGACTTATCGGTTTTTGCAAACAAACTCTTCATATGCTCAAATGAAACAACAAACACACACGAGGCCACATATATTGGTCTAGCAGTTCGCACACCTGAGTGATTCCAGAGAGGTTGTGGGTTTATGCACCAGCCTTCACACTGCTGTCTAGAATCTAACAAAACAAACAAACAAAATCCAAGACTATAAAGTCTACATTAAAAAAAACAAAAACAAAACTGTCAATCAACTATTTCCACTCATTCAACTCACCAACTCATCTGTATTGTGTGTCCTTGTAAAATGATAAATCAACGCTTTGGTCTGATTCTACTAGATCTATAGGTATGCAGGAATGTGTACAAAAGTATTATTTAATGTCCTCTACATATATTGGGCTTACAATTATTGATAGATTAACTCCCTCCCAATGGTCAGTAGCCTCTTTGAATGTAACGATGTTGACATTTTGAGGCAGTTAAACTCAAGAGGGTAATTGAGTTTGTTTGTTGTTGTTGTTTTCAACAAGAATGGATGTTTCAACCTACTGGAGAACAGAGAGCAGTAATCAAAACATCCAGTGGAGGTGAATGTATCTTTTGATGTTATTTAGTCTGAGGTCACAACTCGTTTGGGAAGCCACTTTCATCAATTATTCTAAATCTTTACTCTATACAAACCATTCCTGTTTTGCTTATTGTTGTTGTTGTTTTATTATTTCAATCCGTTGTGTTCGTCTTCAAATCTGGCTAACACAAGAGCAACAAAATATCATTCCTAGCCTTCATATTTTTTTTTTAACCAAGCAAAATATACAAACTTTTCATAAAGCCACCTAGCAATCATGAACAAATGATTAACATTTCCTATACTGCAGCATTATTTTGTAATACAGTACCGATGGTACTAACACAGAGAATGTCATCAATCTGATTCCTTAAAAACACAACAATAACAGACAAGCCTGTGACTGCCTCCGGGACAACTCGTACCACGGAGGAGTTTCCACTGTTAATTCAAACAACCCTCCTTAGTTGTTATTCACAAGGTCAAATATGAAGCAAGGTGACATCCGGTTACCGTGACAAATACTTGTTTATTACGCTAACACACTGATGTTTCCAATATGAAATTCCAGTCAATTCTTCAGTTACGGACTTCCAGTTACTGAGCTTCACTTTAGATAACGACCTTCGGTTCATATGCACCTTCAGTTCATAACGGACCTTCAGATAACAATCTGAAATATAATACACAAAAACAAAGTTTTACAATTACGTTTAAATGTACATGAATAGCTTCATAAAACATTACATGGTTTAACACCATTTTACCTCATTTAAAGTCTAATAACATAATCTACCAATAATCTATGTTGTATATCACTAACTTATAATACATATTTTCGTTCACTTTACTCACCAATCATAAACCAAACTTATCCGTATTTTATAATTTTCTGAATTAACTGTTATATAATCAACTAAAACCTCAACTATTTATATTATTCATATACTTTATTAACATTCACTTCCAATATAATCCAAAACTTATTCACTTTTAATCTTTTATAATTTCAATAATATTTTAACTTATCATTAAATTTATTGTCGCCTTAATCAACACTGAAATATAAGTTCTCAAACTTTTCCTTATGTATCACTGTCCATAACAGAGTATACAAAATAAACTTATTCTATTAACTCAAAATTATTAACTGTAACTAATTATTATCTTAAAACATCTATTGTAACTTCATAAAACTGTCATATTTAAAAGCCTAAGCTACAAAACATATACGCCAGCTAACAATTAATCAACTAATGTCAAAACTAAAATCATTATGAATGTGTGCAAATTTGTTTCTACAAAACCTCCACTACTTATATCACAGAAATCATGTTACATAATAATGCCTGTCGGTATCAGTACACGGTACTTCTGTACTTCTCTAACAACACTTGTGAGATTATAACTCATTAACCACAGCTATCTACAGCAACAGCAAAAAGGTATAATACATCCCTACCATTCCGCTATACATCCAACCTCAGGCACAAACACATAATGCTCACAGAATGAGAGAGAAAGAGAGAGAGTGTGTGTGAGGGGAGAGAGAGGAGAGAAAGAGGAGAGAGAGAGGAGAGAAAGAGGGGAGAGAGAGACCAGTGTGCATGGGGCATCACTGGCTTCTTCTTTGTCTACTCCCATTTGTCTACAAAGATTTGGCAGATCAAATCCTGCTCTGTAAATATTCCTTACAATCTTCTCATTCACTAACATGATTACACACATCATCATAAGCTATAAAACATTGTAAAGAAGATAAGTTCTTACCAAATTCGGGCCTGTTGTTTTCCCACAAAACTTGAACAAACTTGTTAGACTGCTGCAACTTCGCAAGCTTTCACTGGAACTGTGGATACTGTCACTAAACAGCTTGCCACGTCCACCCATAATACTGGATACATGTACAACACACAAAGCCCTATTGCTGTACGAAGTGAATGGTGGATTCTTAATACTTTCTCTAAAACAAGGGGGTAATTGTTCAATGTTTACACTAGCCTCCTGGGGTAGGGGTCTTATCTTTCATTGAACACATGTAGTCTGCAAATTTAGACCTGTTTAACACTTACTAGTTTTCAATCCTAGACCCATTTTATAGGACAAAAATATACCAGATTCTCACTGCACACTGCTGCAGTGACATGGCTCCTTTAAATGGACTCATCCATTTACCATTTCATTAACAAATAACATATTCACCTGATTCTAACTTACGTACATAGTATCACACAAAAGTTACATGTAGGTAAAATTAAACACCATACAACATTCAGGAATGAATGTTTGCACTTTCGCTTTCTCCTGATGCAATTGAAAACACAACATATTCATTCTGTCAAATAGCTCAAAGGCTCCTTGATGGGGATTCGAAACTGGTCTTCTTAAGTAACAGTCCAGTCGCGTTACTGTTCTGCTGGTAATAACAGTACCAACTTGTGGACAGGTCTCTCCAGTTCACTAGGGGGGCGTTGACGCTTTCCCTCATTGTCCAGCAAGCCGTCGGCCATCAGCACCTTGACCTTCCTGATCAAGCCGTCCTTGCTGGGGTAGACCTCGATGACACGCGCGAGGGGCCATCTGCCACGAGCGTCGTCGTTCTCCTTCACTATCACCACATCTCCAACTGCCAGTTGTCTGCTTGGGCTGACCCACTTCTGGCGGTTCTGCAGTTGCTGAAGATACTCTCTCCTCCACCGTAGCCAGAACTGATTGGTCAAATACTGGACCCTTCTCCACCACTTCCGCGCATACATATCCTCCCGCTGGAACTGTCCTGGAGGGGGTAGGGCAACCTTCGGCTTCATGGTTAAAAGGTGAAGCGGTGTCAGCGGCTCCGGTGTCTCGGGGTCACTTAGGCCAGATGTGGTCAGGGGTCTGGAATTGATGATGGCCTCTGCCTCTGTCATGAATGTACGAAAGGCCTCATCATCTAACTGGCTTCCTGCAGACTTCATCAGCGGCTCTAGGACACGGCGAACTGTCTGGATCTGTCGTTCCCATACACCACCCATATGAGAAGCATGTGGTACGTTCATCTGGAATGGAATCCAGTCGCATCCATTTTGCAGTAGGTACTCTTGCACCTCACTCTGGTCCATTTCAGCTAGAGCTTCCCTCAGTTCACTGCGAGCCCCCACGAACATTGTACCTTGGTCGGAGCGTAGTTGTCTAACAGCTCCTCTCCTGTTCATAAAACGTCGGAGTGCATTTATGAAGGAGCTAGAAGTTAAGCTGCTCGCAGTCTCCAGGTGGACACTTCGGGAAGCCATACAGGTGAAGATAACTCCATAGCGCTTCACTTGGCTGCGTCTTTCTTTGACCAAGAAAGGGCCGAAGTAGTCGACACCACAGTACGTGAAAGGAGCTGAGGGCTCAACCCGGTCTTCCGGGAGCTCTGCCATCTTCTGCTGCACCATCGGACCACGGCATCTCCTACACGTCACGCAGGAAGAGATGCACTGAGATACTGCTGAAGACCCTCCAATGACCCAGTATCCAGCTTGACGCAGCTCGTTATGAGTAATCCCTCGACCCATGTGGTGTGTTCTTTGATGATGGTGCAGTATGAGCAACTTGCTAATATGACTCTTGCGGGGCAAAATGATAGGATGCTTAATCTCACTTGAGATGTTGGCTCTATCGATGCGTCCTCCTACTCGGATCATCCCGTCACCGTCCACATAGGGGTCAAGTGTGTACAATGCACTACCTTTCTTCAACTGTGCATTCTTCGATCTATCACATTTCAGGTCTGCTGTCTGAGGTTTCTGGAGTGCATCTAGCTCTTCCGGAAAGTACTCTTTCTGCACAGCCTTGATGATGATCTTTTCTGCTGCGTCTAGCTGCTCCACGGTGACTGCAGGTAATTTGACTGCACTTGTGTGTCCTCTTTCCTTGTTTGAAGGAATACTGCGTTCAACGTCTTTGCGTCTCAGTCTCTTCATGTATTGCAAACCATGCGCAACGGCTTTCTTCACATGATGCCAATTGGAGAAACTGTTGAATCTACTTGATTCGAGATGATCGGGGAACTCCTTTTGTCCTTCTGTCTTTAGAACAGACGCCCTCTTCACTTCTGGATCATCCTCACCAATCTCACGGACATCTGCCTGTTTGGGTTGGAAGGCACCATCCGTCCACAGGAACTCTGGACCCTTTAACCACCGGCTGTCATTGGTGAGATGTTTGGCTTTTAACCCTCTAGAAGCGTCATCAGCTGGGTTGTCTTTGGTCTCGACGTAGAACCAACGATTTGGGTCTGCATGATCTCTGATCATCTGCACTCGGTTGGCTACAAACACGTGGAACCGTCTGGCCTCATTGTGGATGTAGCCTAGCACGACCTGGCTATCCGTCCAGAAGAATTCCTTCACGTTGATGTATTTGAGCTCCTTTCGTAGAAATGCACTCATCTTAGCAGAAACTGTTGCTGCTGTGAGTTCTAGTCGAGGGATACTGACTTGCTTGAGAGGTGCGACCCTGGCCTTTCCAGCTATGAAAGAGACATGAGCTTTGCCACTCTGGTTGATTAATCGCAGATAGGAACACTGTCCATAGCCACTCTGACTTGCATCTGAAAAGTGGTGCACCTCAACCTCCTTGATCTCCCCGAAAGACTTGGGCTTGAAACAACGTGGTATTTCGAGCTTCTGTACTTCCTGTATCTCCTCGAGCCATTTCCTCCATTCCACCTGCAGACCTTCGGGCATCAGAGTGTCCCAGTCCAGATTGAGTCTGCACATCTGTTGAAGGATCTTCTTTCCTTTTAGCACCACTGGACTCAGGAAGCCACTTGGATCGTAGATGGAACTGACAGTGGATAGCACGCCCCTTCGAGTGAACGGCTTGTCCTTCACCTCGATGTTGAACTTAAACGTATCATTTTCAGTGTTCCATGAAACCCCGAGAGCTCTCTCAAGTGCCAGCTCGTCTGCATCTAGGTCAAGTTCCTGAATGCTCTTAGCTCTCTGTTCTGCTGGGAAACTCTTCAGCACATCTCGGCTATTTGACACAATCTTGTGTAGTTTTAGACCAGCCTGAGCACAGATAGATTGGCTGTCCTTCAGTAACTTGATAGCAGCTTCTGCAGTAGGTGTAGAACTCAGTCCATCATCTACATAGAAGTCGTTGCGAATGAAAGTGGCTGCTGCTGATCCAAATTCCTCTTCTCCATCGTCTGCTGCTCGCTTCAGTCCAAAGTTACAACACCCTGGAGAACTTGCTGCTCCAAAGAGGTGAACCTTCATCCTGTATTCGACCGGCTTCTTTGTCTCGTCACCATCTTCATACCAGAAGAAGCGAAGAAGATCTCTATCCTCTTCTCTGACAACGAATTGGTGGAACATACTCTTTATGTCTGTCATGAATGCGACTTCTTCTTTCCGGAACCGGCACAGGACTCCTAGCAGTCCATTCATCAGATCAGGTCCTTGAAGCAGGTGACTGTTCAAAGACACACCTTGGTATGTTGCGGAACAGTCAAACACGACTCTGATCTTATCCGGTTGTCTGGGGTGGTAAACACCTGTGTGGGGCACATAGTTCACTCTTCCATCTTGGATTGCGAGACGATTAGCTGGAACTCTTTCCGCGTAGTTGTGAGTGACATCGGCCATGAATGCTTTGTAGTCCTTGAGAAACTTTGGGTTCCTGTGCAATCTCGCTGCCAACTGTTTCCATCGTTTCAAGGCGAGGATCTTATTGTCTGGGAAACTGGCCTGGTCCGACTTCAGCGGTAGAGGCATCTCCAGATGACCGTCATCTCTCTTCCGGATACCATTTTCTAAGATGGTCAGGAACTTTGTTTCTTCAACAGATAGAGGTGCCCCCTTCGAATTTGTCGCCTGGAAATCCTGCTCCAGTATCCTGAGGACTTTGTCTGGTGAGAAGACCTCTTTTGCTCTAGTGTCATAGGTGAAGTTTGGATAACTCTCACTCACTTGCAGCTTGTGGCATGTGGCGCCATGTTCATCCTGGATTGGTGTTTGGCATACTCTGCCGACCACTCCCCATCCAAGAACGGTCCTTATTGCATAGGGATCATCATCTCCGCCAGCTATGACTTCTCTTGGTCGGATGGCTCTCGTGCAGTTATTTCCGATGAGCAGTGACACCTCGATGGACTTGTTGTATGGCATCAGCTGACTGGCTACTGGCTCCAGATGAGGCCACTTCCGCAGAACCTCTGCCTTTGGTATTTGATGTCTACTTGCAGGCACTTCTTTCCTAGAGAAACACGCAGGTAAATCGATTACTTGCTCCCTGTTGAAATCCATCACCTGTAGACCCGTCACCTTCTTGCTCTTCACACGTGCACTCTGGTGCATGGTAGTTAACTGAAGCTCTGTCTCCTGGCCTTGCAGCTGCAACTTAGCACACAATCCTTCCGATACGAATCCCACATTAGACTGATCATCGAGGATGGCGTACTGTAGATACTCTCGGGAAGGGTTATCACTGTGCCTAACCCAAACTGGTACTATCATGCAGTGTTCGCGGCCGTCCTGGTCTGGTAATGAGCAAACATTGGTGCACTTTGAAGAAACTTCTTCAGATGGCTGCGGATTGGATGTCTGAGGGCTCTCAGTCTTTGTAGACAGATGAAGACATGTCAGATGACTGCCCTTACACTCTTTGCAGCTCCGCCTCTGTGTGCACTCTTTCACCCTGTGGTTGTCGGCTACACCGCATCCCATGCACAGTCTTTTCTGAAAGAAGAAGGCTTTCTTTGCATGATGAGATCTCTTCTTGAATTCACTACAGTCGTCTAAGTGATGAGGACCACGACAGCATGGACACAATGAATACACTCCATGTGACTTAGGAGATGCATTTGTTGCAAGAGTTCTTCCTCCTTGCAAGTGCTGATTGGTTCCCTTGCCATGGTATCGTGACAGCTGTGTCTTGGGCTCACCTCTTTGAATACCTGTTAATTCCGGTAGGTTTGCCTTGTCAGACGCTCGTTTTACAAACTCTGCAAACGTTGCGAACGGGGGGTAGTCACCATACCCGCGGGTCTGCCATCTGTCAACTTCATCCCGCCATTGCCGTTCCATGTAGAAGGGCAGCTTCTCCAACATTTTTATGTTCTCTTGGGGGTAGTCCAAAATCCCCAAGGAGCCCACGGTTGCCTTTGCCACCACCACCTGCTCTAAGAAGTCAGCATATGTGCGAAGTCCTGCAGGATCCCTGTCAGATATGCGTGGCCAAGCTTTCAGCTTCCTTGAAAATGCCGAACTTACAACACTTCCACTGCCGTATCTCCTTGCCAGCGACTCTCTTGCACGATGATAGGCCTCATCTGTGCCTAAAAGAAGATAATGCTCTACCATCTTCCTGGGCTCTCCTGTGACGTAGCTGTTCAGGTAGTTGAGTTTCATAGCAGCGTCTAGTGGCTTGGAGTCAACCAAACTTGAAAAAGCATTGTTCCATAGCGGATAGCGCAAGGGGTCACCACTGAATACTGGTACTTCCAACTTCGGAAGCTGACTTGAAACAGCGATACTCTGCGAGGTCATGTTTTGTTGTATGATCATGTTTGCCACACGAGCAAGAGATTCTGCCACCTTTTCCATCCCAGATGAGGTGGCTGTATCCTGTGTCACAGGTTTTGCTTGACCAACTTCAGGAACTACGGGATTTACGCTCTTATCTTCCACATCATCTACTGGCTGTGAATTAAAGAATCTCTGCACTGATTCTTCCCTGCTCTCCCGTGGTAACAAGATGTTGCTGGATCTAGACGTTTCTGTAAGATTGTCATCCTCATCTGACTCGTCTAACTCAGATAATTTCTGCTCGAGCTGTTTCTTTATCTTCAATCGCTTCAATTCCATCTTGGCCTTTTGCATCTTTACGGCATGTTCATGTTCCCTCTGTAGAATCTCGATCTGATCCTCTTTGTCCATTACATCGAGCTCTGCTTGAAATGCTTTCATTAGTTTTTCACTCTTTACTGATTTTCCTTTGCTTGATACACTCCTCCCTGAAGTTAACTTTTTCTCATCTCCAATCTTCATTTCCGGCAGTGATTTAGACAAGATTTCACCCTTCATGGATGAGTGATCGTGACCAGCTGAACTCTCAGCCTTACTGACCACCATGGCCTGATCAAGTGTACTGGAAACATTCGCGGCAGCCATAATGTTACTCACTGTATTAGTACTCCATTGTTCTGTTGAAACTACAAATTATACAATTCAGAGGAATTCAGAACTTTCCAAATCCCATCACTATTGGAAACTGCTCCAATTGATGACAGTGACGCGATGCTCTTCGCTCGTTGGATTACAGTCTGCTCTATTTGTTGGACGACAGTCCACTTTGATTGTTATTGTGACTGCCTCCGGGACAACTCGTACCACGGAGGAGTTTCCACTGTTAATTCAAACAACCCTCCTTAGTTGTTATTCACAAGGTCAAATATGAAGCAAGGTGACATCCGGTTACCGTGACAAATACTTGTTTATTACGCTAACACACTGATGTTTCCAATATGAAATTCCAGTCAATTCTTCAGTTACGGACTTCCAGTTACTGAGCTTCACTTTAGATAACGACCTTCGGTTCATATGCACCTTCAGTTCATAACGGACCTTCAGATAACAATCTGAAATATAATACACAAAAACAAAGTTTTACAATTACGTTTAAATGTACATGAATAGCTTCATAAAACATTACATGGTTTAACACCATTTTACCTCATTTAAAGTCTAATAACATAATCTACCAATAATCTATGTTGTATATCACTAACTTATAATACATATTTTCGTTCACTTTACTCACCAATCATAAACCAAACTTATCCGTATTTTATAATTTTCTGAATTAACTGTTATATAATCAACTAAAACCTCAACTATTTATATTATTCATATACTTTATTAACATTCACTTCCAATATAATCCAAAACTTATTCACTTTTAATCTTTTATAATTTCAATAATATTTTAACTTATCATTAAATTTATTGTCGCCTTAATCAACACTGAAATATAAGTTCTCAAACTTTTCCTTATGTATCACTGTCCATAACAGAGTATACAAAATAAACTTATTCTATTAACTCAAAATTATTAACTGTAACTAATTATTATCTTAAAACATCTATTGTAACTTCATAAAACTGTCATATTTAAAAGCCTAAGCTACAAAACATATACGCCAGCTAACAATTAATCAACTAATGTCAAAACTAAAATCATTATGAATGTGTGCAAATTTGTTTCTACAAAACCTCCACTACTTATATCACAGAAATCATGTTACATAATAATGCCTGTCGGTATCAGTACACGGTACTTCTGTACTTCTCTAACAACACTTGTGAGATTATAACTCATTAACCACAGCTATCTACAGCAACAGCAAAAAGGTATAATACATCCCTACCATTCCGCTATACATCCAACCTCAGGCACAAACACATAATGCTCACAGAATGAGAGAGAAAGAGAGAGAGTGTGTGTGAGGGGAGAGAGAGGAGAGAAAGAGGAGAGAGAGAGGAGAGAAAGAGGGGAGAGAGAGACCAGTGTGCATGGGGCATCACTGGCTTCTTCTTTGTCTACTCCCATTTGTCTACAAAGATTTGGCAGATCAAATCCTGCTCTGTAAATATTCCTTACAATCTTCTCATTCACTAACATGATTACACACATCATCATAAGCTATAAAACATTGTAAAGAAGATAAGTTCTTACCAAATTCGGGCCTGTTGTTTTCCCACAAAACTTGAACAAACTTGTTAGACTGCTGCAACTTCGCAAGCTTTCACTGGAACTGTGGATACTGTCACTAAACAGCTTGCCACGTCCACCCATAATACTGGATACATGTACAACACACAAAGCCCTATTGCTGTACGAAGTGAATGGTGGATTCTTAATACTTTCTCTAAAACAAGGGGGTAATTGTTCAATGTTTACACTAGCCTCCTGGGGTAGGGGTCTTATCTTTCATTGAACACATGTAGTCTGCAAATTTAGACCTGTTTAACACTTACTAGTTTTCAATCCTAGACCCATTTTATAGGACAAAAATATACCAGATTCTCACTGCACACTGCTGCAGTGACAAAGCCTAAAAAAAGACCAGAGACTACGAACTAAAATGTTTCAGAAGAACAAATGGAAGCTGCCAGGCTGGCAAGCACAGGCAGACTGGCCATAATATCACCATAGAGGGCAGCATACATATTGACAGCCTCTTATTCATTGATTCTAGAATTTCATTAGGCTGTAAAACACTTCCTCCAGAGACACTAAAGCCCGAATTCACGAAGGTTGTACAAATGAAACCATGGTTTAAACCATGGACAAAAAAAACCGTGGAGCGCCAAGTGTCGCATGGAACATTTCGTTACAAAGTCGGTCATTTCGTCAATGAAATTATTATTTTGTAACGAAATGACAACATTTTGTAACTAAATGAACATTTCGTCCACGAAATGATAATTTCGTTCATGAATCGGTCATTTTGTCGACGAAATTACCAATATCGTAACGAAAAATTCCGTGTGACACTTGGCGCTCCATGGTTTAAACCATGGTTTCATTTGTACCACCTTCGTGAATTCGGGCCTAAGAGAACCATGCCAAATTCACAGACTGCAGGCAGGATTTACAGAATACAATCATGTATAAAATCTCCTCTTTCTTTTTCTTTTTTCCAAAAGTAAATCACAAAGTTTCATTTGAGATTTGTGTCCACAAGACATTTCCATTTGAAAGTTGGTTGGTCTTCAGGACCAACCAACCTTCAAAATGTAATGCAAAAAAGAACTAGAAATGTCGCTATGGCGACTGGTATGCCTCCGCCATAATGCATGATTCTCCTAATAGGTCTATAGTACATGTGGACAATGTGTGATTACATTTTCACAAAATTGGCAAAATATTGAAATGACATGTTTGTCACAAATGTATTGAATGTTCACCTTCCCTGACCTATGTTTAATTGGATGAATAGGAGAGCATGTATTTGGGGATTTAAGAACTTTAACTTGACTTTGACCCTTTCATAAGTTTATGCTCTGAGTAATTTTCAAGGTATGTAGAAAAGTGCAATTTCTGTATTAAACAGTAAATTGTTATCATTTTCATCTGGCCTTTGATTTATAAGAGAATCACAGTCAGGCAGAACATACATAAATATGTACTAAGTTTCAAGATAACTTGAGCCACTTCCAAGATATGGCAGGGTTCCCACAGAAATTTGAAAACAGAATTCCATGACTTTTCCATGACTTTTCCATGACTAAATTGCTGCTTTCCATGACTTCCTTTCTGGCACGGTTTCCAAAATCAGACACATTATGATGGCCTCCACCTCCCCTCACAGCCATCCGTTCCACCCACTATCTTACTCATGACATGTACATCTATTATCATTAGTATACATGTATGTCCCGGGAGTTATGTAGAATTTGGGAGGTCACAAAACTGGGAAAAATGGAAATCATGAACACCAATTATAATAGCAGAGTATGATCACAGAGTATGAGAGTTGCGAGACACGACAAACTGTAAAGCTGCCATTGCCAAGAGGTAAATGCAATTCCATGACTTTTCCATGACTTTTCACAAATTTTCCAAATTCCCTGACTTTTCCCTGACTTTCCATGACCACAAATTTTTCCAGGATTTTCCAGGATTTTCCATGACTGTGGGAACCCTGTATGGAGAAAGAAGTAAGTTCAGCACTTTCACTTGATCTTTGACCTTTTGACCTTTGACCTTCTTGGCAAAAAAAAAAAAAAAAAAAACCAGAAAATCTCTATTGGGTTATACATGCATACATCAAGTTAAAAAAGAATAATAATCCTGCTGGCATTACATGAATATAAGGAAAATAGTAAAATTTTGAAGCATTGACAGTGACCTTTGACCCCTGACCTTTGACCCCATGAACCCCAAATTCCCTAGATAACCACTGCCAGTCAGCACATGCATATATACTATGTTCTATGAAGATACCTTGAACAATTTCCAAGATACAGAGAAAAAAAGTGAAATTGTAACATTTTACTTGACCTTTTGACCTCATGACCCAAACTTTCACCAGAGAATCTTAATTGGGTAATACATATATACTAGCCCATCTTCTGAGATGGAAAATGAACAAACAAGCAAACAAACTAAGTTTCAAGAAAATATCTTCAGGCATTGCATAGATATGGGGGAAATAGTGAAATTTTAAGCATTTGACCTTGACCTTTTGACCTTTGACCTTAAGCATGTGCACCCAAAAGTTGATAGGCACAACTTCACCCCCTAATACACATACATGCCAAGTTTCATTAGGATACCTCAAAAGGTTTTTTAGTTACGCTGTCCACAAAATTCCTTACGGTCGGACGGAAGGACGGACGGACAACCCGAAAACATAATGCCTCCGGCACCACTTCGTGGCGGAGGCATAAAATTAGGCTCAGGAGAAAGTAATATTATTTCAAATCATTTTGTACTGAGACAGAGTCTAAAATTTGTCACTTGAAACCAAATTGGACTTTGATGACAAAATACCTTTTGGGACAATTCCCCTAACTTTTGTTTGGTAGGGTTGATGCCATCCAACTTCAATATATTATTTTGGTTGCCAATTGAAAGTGACAAAAATATACACAAACATGATGAATATTGATTGATATACGCTCTCAAATCTATTTCAACGCAGATACAGAAGCATTGAAAAACCAGCAAAGAGTTACTATTACATTTCTATATCTCATAATATACAAAAATTATTTGTATTATGATACACATGATTACAATTGTTGTCTGTACTTAATGTATAATTGTAAAGCTTAATATAAGGCAACTATGAAATGGTAAAAAAAAAATGTGACATTAAATAAGTCAAAATTGATCATATGTATGATTGTGCCCACCATAAAAATTCACACATCCTTCCCTCCTATCCACCCCCCCCCCCAAAAAAAAAAAAAAAAAAAATGATACCTGGTAATAATTGATAGATATAACAAGTATACGATTGTCACTTATAATAATGTGGAAAAATTACTGTTTTTTAAACTGCACCTCTCCACTACTTTGTGGTCCTCAATAACCTTTCAGGCCTACACGGGAACCTTGTTATAAAGAGGGCACAGTAACCATGCTGAAAACCCTGTTATATCAGGTTTCTCACTATATAATGGTACAAAAATAGAGATATATAAAGAGCAGGGACCTGCATAACCACCTTGTTATAGAGGGATTTGTTATATCCCTTCTCTTTATAATGCCGTTTTACTGTACAAAATTCTGCTGTCTATATTTCAGCCACAGGAATCAAACCCTACCCCATCAGTGCACTCACCTTGCTTCTTTATCCTTAATAACAAGCTATATTCAGCGTAATAACGGTCAACTATTTTCTGGTATCCATTTATACATCCAGCAGTAACAGAGTATAGGGTAGTAGTGGTCATCTGGTTGAAGGCACTCTACCAGGGCCTAATATTAATCCATGGCCTTGGATGTCTCCTGAATAGTCTAATCCTTCTTTGGCCTATTCTGAACTGTTCACCTCATTAAATGCTGAATTGAAACAAAATGGCCTTATTTCAAAAACAGTGGCCTTGCCCTCACAAATTAGTTAGTCAAGCCCTGCTTCGATCACATCATGCTTCGTCAGCAGCTTTTGATGGACAGTTGCTTCCCTTACAACAGGTGTGTAAGGGAAGCACTAAACACAAAGTCTTTTCTTCGGTGGTCTGTTTGGGCTACTAAAATCTTCAAATTGAAAGTTTGTTAGCCTAAAGAATAAATATAATGGTCCATAATAAAAGGAACATGATACAGTGGACTCCCATTATAATGAAGTCCTTGGGACCGGCAGTTTTCTTTCATTATACCGAAATTTCATCATAACTTAGCAAATAAACAATAAAAAAACATAGAGCTGATGATCTTGCTGTATGATTTTTTGCTTTGTTGTAACCGGAATTTCATCATAACTGTGTTCATTATAATGAGAGCGCACTGTAATCCATTCAGAACCTTTTCTGCCCAATTAGGCCACCCAAAGATAACCCTTTTTTGGAAGTTTGGTGGCCCAACATTAATTTTCAGTGGCCCCTGTCCACTGGACCACTGCTAATGTCAAGCCCTGGTTATGGAAATAGTGCAACATGATAGGGAGCAAGAGCAGTGGCAGATCCGGGGGGAGTGCACCAGGTGCCCCCCCCCCCCTTTATTTTTTGTTAAAACAAAAGAAATAAAAAGGAAAAAATGGAGGGGGTTGCATGCGCTCCCCTTTAAATTTATAAAGGTGCCCCCTCTTTACGGAACTCCTGGATCCCCCCTGCAGAGTGTGTATAATATAGAATTTCGATGATATATAGCTTGGAACCGAAGTCAAAATTGTTGTGCCTTCATTATATCGGAATGTGTAGTTGGTCAGCTTGAGTGATGATTGTCAGTGACACATACAGGCATGAACAACACAAGAATACAGTATAACAGGGGCGGATCCAGGAATTCTGTAAAGGGGAGGCCTTTACAAAGTTAAAGGGGGTGCATGCCTCCCCCCCCCCCCCCCATTTTTTCTTTTTATTTCAATTATTTTTACGCCCCCGCCTGGATACACCACTGCTATAAGATTAGGTGAATATCCTCCACTGCGATTTATTAGTTTTCCACATTCCATATCTCACATTTCATTTTTTTTTTTGTATGCACAGTTATGATATGGAGTGGATTTTGTGGAGTATGGCAAGCACCATTCTAATTATCATTGCAATTCAGACTTTGATTGTTTGCTTGCCCAAGACAGGTAATATATGAACATTCCTATATTCCAGAGATTGTCTAAAAAAAAAGTATACACCATATAAGCATCTCCAATACAATAGATATACAGAACACCACTTACATGAATAAGAACATTAATTTTTCTTAGCAGTCAATGAAAATGTCATTTTTGTAGTTTGGTTTAGGGCCATGCATGGAATTGCTGGCCAGCTTGACTCTTTGGTTGCTGGTTTTAGGGAAGCTACCATGGGACTGGTAGCTATAAGCACCTTTTGAAGGACTACAGGTAGATTATGAGGATAAATTGCCTCTACAGGTAATGCAATTGCAAAATGAAGGGGCCCAAACTGGAAATCCTAAAGACTGAGGTCCTGTGGTCTTATTATACTCAGCCGCTACAGCTCCCCGACTCTGTGAAGCACATCTATCAAATACAAAGAAACCTCAACATAAAGAAAGTGCAAAATGCAATCTGCACTCCACAAATGAAAAATTAACTTGTTGAGGATGGTTTGATTTTGCTACAACATGCATTTCCCATAGATGCTTGCCTGAGTATACTCAGGACTCGTCCTCAACGGGTTTAGCATTCAAGTTCAGGTGCTCTGCACCTGTTTGTAAAATCTGGATTCAAAGTCACTGTCATCTGTTCAGCACATCACCTTTAAAATGTTCACCTCTTTATCTCTCTCTACTTGGAATATGAATTGAATCATAACACCTGAGAACATATGAAGAGTTTGTTTGCAAAAACCGATAAGTCCATATTTGCCAAATGGAGATATTTGCGATTAAAGTTCAAGAAAAATAAAGAGAATAATAAGAAAATTTTTGCTTCTTTTGACCATAACTTCAAAAATGTACCTTTATATGTAGTGACCAATATATCATTTAAAAGGTATTATTTTGTACTTTATGACAGAGACCGTACTTCAAAATCTTCAAAAATGGACTTATCGGTTTTTGCAAACAAACTCTTCATATGGAGTACTGGTACACGGATATACATTGCTGACAATTTCAATTTGTATTACTATATTTCAGATAAGATTTAATCACACTTGAGTTGTATATTGACAATGATTTGCTTATCAAAATAAAAGTTTGATTGACATAGTTGGATGGAATGACACTGAGGATTCTATTACAGGCTTCCACATGCATTTGACAGTCTTTTCAGTCTTATGAACTGCCTCCAAGAATAAAAACAACAAATATATTCTTCCTGACATCATCTTTGCGCCTATAATTGGCATAGTGGTTGCTACTGATACTACTGCTTAGTAAAGTATGTGAAAATCTTAGATTCATAATAATAATTGCTGTACGATTTTCTTTTCTGTTCTTTTACCCTGCTCATCAAATGGAAACTTGAAGACTGTCCATACAAATCCTGTATGGTGTAATCTACAAGCATACCATTATCAAAATTATCATCACAGCTGGAAGCTGAAAAAATATAAA
Source organism: Diadema setosum (assembly GCF_964275005.1). Taxonomy (NCBI): domain Eukaryota; kingdom Metazoa; phylum Echinodermata; class Echinoidea; order Diadematoida; family Diadematidae; genus Diadema; species Diadema setosum. Next base: position 36,236,316 of record NC_092697.1, on the reverse strand, counting down.
ACTATGCTTGTCCAATTCTCACAGGTAAATCCTTTCTGCTTTAATAGTGAGAAGACAGAACTATACTCAAAATATTCACGTGTGATTTGTCCCTTTCATAATTCTACAGGCCTTTGCTTGTTTCTTCTTCTCAGCCGAACTCTCACTTCCTCCCCATCCACTCGTCGAAACTTGTAAGAGATGAGAACATGAAGAACGACAGCAAAGCACAATCCTGAATAAACTCTGAAGACGGTTTTAAACGACTGCGTGACGTCGTAGAGGTAGCCTGGGTTAGAGTGAGACAGAAAGATGGAAGGAGAATAATCATTAATATGCATGAATATCCTGTGGTGATGAACAACAATTTCTGTCTTTGTTTTAAAAATGTCAATTTTGTTAAATTTACTAGTATTTCCTCTGCTCAACTAAATATACTCCATCTATAGTGCAGCCCTTTGAATACACTTTTATTTTACTTTGCTTTACCTTTGATCACTGGTAAAATAACTGAGAAATGCTAAATTAAAAAGGCATAGGATTGTCAGCATTGTGAGAAATGACTTACAGTAACATATATATATATATATATATATATATATATATATATATATACATGTATATTCATTAACAATAGTAGTTCTTATGAAAACTCTGTGAAAGACATAGTTTTAATGAAAATTAGCAAAAAATTCACTAAAACTATATGTCTTTCACAGAGTTTTCTTAAGAATTACTGTTGTGAACCGATATTTTCTTGGACTCCAAGCAGAAACCTATTGCTGTTATTCATTTATATATATATAATGTCATATTCTATTATTCTTTTTAAAAAAATGAATTATGCCTACCAGTCAAGGACCCAGACACAACAGCTCCTGCACCGGTGAGGAAGAATGATGCAGCTACGATTGCTGGAAAGTTTTTCTTTGTCACAGACACAGAGATGACGCCATTGAAGGAGGAGTTTGCTCCAAAGAGACCAAAGCCTGCTAGCGCCGAGCAGAACATCAGGTTTACAAACGATGAGTTGAGCGTAAAGACGAGGAATGCTGCTGCCGATATTAAAGCATTGATGAGGAACAGATGGCTACTCCAGAAGGGCCTGATGTAGAGGAGAAAGACCAAGAGGATACGGCTGAGGACACCACCAGCAGCACCAACGATGGGGAGGTACACCACCTGGGTTTCGGCAATGCCCACTGAGCGTCCGTAAGAGGTGGAGAAGAGAGCAAAGCCAAAGAGGCAGAAGTCCATGAGGAAAGTTCCAGGCAAGAAAAATGCCGTCACTCGCCATTCCTTCGCAATCGACGTAAAGTCGAAGACGGTGGGAAAGAGATGAAGGAATTTTCGGCAGAGGTCCCTACTCTGATTGCTTTCAGTGTTTGGGTGGCAAGTCACACTCTCCTCCGCGGGCTTGCATTTGCTGGATGTACCATTATATCTAATACAACCATCCTCCCCTTCTTCACTCATCCACGGTGTTCTCTCCTCACAAACTTCACAGAGGCGACTCTCCGCCTCAAGATGGGCGTCATCCCCATCATCGCTGCATGGACGTCCTCTTGACCTCTGTACCCGCAGATCGACCCCACTGTCTTCAGTGACCACTCCTGGGTTACCTCCTCTGCTAGACTCTGGTGTGTATTTGAGAGCTGCACCAACAGGGCACCTATTCAGCAGTATGGCCCCCATGCACAGGAAGGTCCCTGCCAGGCCGTATGATTGGAAGAGAATGGACGTGATGTAGGGAAGTGCCACGCCTCCTGCTACTGAGCCAAGCTGGGTGATGGCATTCACCGATCCGTAGCGGACTCCAAAGTGCTGCTTCATGGCAATGCTCGCAACTTGGAAGAAGGGAGCAGTGCATGATCCTTGCAAACATAATCATCAAGGAAACAAACAGAGAAATATAGAACACTAAAAAAGAAACAAAGGACACAAATAACATTTGAGTCATTAATGCCAGATAAAGAATCTCAGCATAATTGAAACATACCACAAAAGTGTACTGTCTTTCCATTCATTAACATCTTCATGGGATTTATTTGCCATACATCAAAGAAAGACAACTTCAAGAAATTATACTGCATGGGGATGAATAATTAAAGCTATTTGGTGCGGCATTATGATGACAAAATCTTGTAAATTTTAATAATGTTAATATTTCCTAATGAGAACTGGCCTCTTTGAAATAGCGTACATGTGACTCATTTTTCACATCCCAATTGGGACTTCCAGAAAATTTTGCAAGTGGCTACATTCATGATCATATAGTACAGTAATTTTCCCATATTGTTATATTTGCAAATTGCACCAAACCTGCGAAATGTGCAAAAATAAAACCCCTGCAAAATTATGTGGCATATATTATAGGCCTACAGTGTGGTGGAGGATTACATAATTGTAACACCAATGCCTCCTGCATGCAAATGAACAAAACAAAACAAAACTAAACTAAACTAAAACGATCAGTCCCTCACAGGAATTATTGCATCAATTTTCTGCACACCTGCAATAATGAGCAGCATTCCAATCAGCCAAAGTTGTTGAACAAATGCCAGCAGGATAAAAGATAAACCTGTCACAAGGCCACAGCTGATTGTCAGGACCCTGGGGCTGACGTTCTTCCGCAGTAGCAGGTTGGCAAATGGACCTGCAAATCATATACAGTATATGTCAACTACATCGTATCCTCTTGTTATCCTCTTTCTTTCAGGAAGTTTGGAAAAAAAAAACAACTTGCATTTGACTGATAAATAAAAGATTTAAAAAGGAAAGTGCAGACAATACTCGGGGGACAGATCAGGAATTCCGTAAAGGGGAAGTCCCTTTGTGAGGCTGTATTGCAGGTGGTCTTCAGTTTGTTTTTCACATTGGACTGAAATAATCCAAAAACTGTAAAATTACAATGAGCTCAAAGGGAAAAGATGCTTCTTGAAAAGTTTTGGAAAAAAAAAAAATCTGCTTGATTCCATAATATGAGTGAGTTATTATCAGCTGTCTATCCCCTACCTTTAACTCAGGAAAAAGAATGATGCATGGTTAATTGAGGAAAAAGAATGAAAAGGATTTTTATGAAGATGGCAAGAAAAAGAGAACAGAAAATGTGTTTGTGTCTGCTGCTATAAGGGGAGTCTTTGTACTTCCCACCCACCTCCACCATTCCTCCTCATTGTCCTTAAAGGTAGGGGATACCTTTTACAGAACTCCTAAAATGCAGCAAAACATTAAATATGAACCTCAGTGGACTTGTTTAGGCCACTGCTTAGAAATTTGAAAGTCAACAGTTATCTACAATTTGAATAATGCACAAAACTCAACTACTCAGTAGTTCTGTGTGTCAGCCACACTTAAGCCTTTTTGTTGCAGTCTTCTGTATTTTTTCATCTATAAACACAAATCTAAAAGTATAAGAGCTGATGTAATAACATATAGAGTGTGTGGCAAGAATGTATATAGAAATGTTTGTAAGTTTTGATGAACTTTATTCACAAAATATACATGATGGACACACATGCAGTGCATGCGTCTGCAAAGGTAGCCTAGTAATGTACTGGAATTTACGGTGAGCCCCGAAAAAAATTCAATTCAAAATCTAACGGTAAAAAAAAAAAATGTACTAAATGTTACCTTCCACTTTCAATATATGGGAGTTTCTAAAATGATACTCTCTTCAACATACCACTGTGTTTATACAACTCTTCATTTAAGGCATGCAAATGGGATTCCCTACCTTTAACAATTCTCATCAAGCGAGACTTTTCTTTATCTTTTCTTCTCTCTTTCTTTTTTTTTTTTTGCCTTTTCGTTTCTTTTCCCCACTTACAAATAAATTCAGCACGAAACATAACACTGAAGAATTCACACATACTGTTTACTTTCCCTTGGTGGATATTTCATGGACAACTTTTGGCTGAAGTGATGATTACCAACATTTTTTAACACAATGCATGTTCAAAAGAATCCACTTTTTCATACATGTATATAACTAACTTGGCAGAGTAAATTACACATATCACCCTCCATGTACTCAAACAGTTTTCGCTACAGATGTATGTTTCCAAGCCTGCAAACAGTATCTGATGATTTACCCCCTTGAAACAACTCAGGCTACATCTCTTTAAATGTCTTCAGATGTAAAAAAAAAAATAATAATAATAATAACATTGATGTTATTCATGCTGTTATGCTGAGATTCATGTTATGTTAATGTTATTCATGTTGTGTTGAGATTTATGTTATGTTGAGATAACATTAATGTTATTCATCTCAAAAAGTTGACATGAGCAATGATTGAACACAAATCCTGTTTTACCTATTTATGGGCATGTTCCCAGTGTCAAGTAACTGTGTGTCATTTTTATCATAGGACATAAACCAAAAGAAAAACAAAACTGATAAATAAATATATACATGGCACATATAATGGTGTACATGAATAGATATTTGGTACTGACTGTACACAACATTGTGCATTAACAAAATATACATGTATAATTATTTGTGCATATATACCAGTTTAACATTTGGAATAGTTGTTCATGCATTGAATTTCAAGTACTTTTGTGAATTTGGGCCATTAGAGATGATAGTTACATGTGAAGAGCTTGTTCGCAAAAACCGATAAGTCCATTTTTGAAGATTTTGAATTACGGTCGCTGCCATAAAGTACAAAATAATACCTTTTAAATGACATATTGGTCACCACATATAAAGGTACATTTTTGAAGAACCTTACGGTCAAAAGAAGCAAAAATGTTCTAATTATTGTCTTTATTTTTTCTTGACCTTTAATCGCAAATATCTCCATTTGGCAAATATGGACTTATCGGTTTTTGCGAACAAACTCTTCATGTACATATGACCAGCCATTAGGCAAGTGTGTAGACTTTGCTGAGAATGATTTTATGAATGACACTAAGAACATATCTAAGTCATTTTAAGAAGACATAATGTAAAACAATTATATTGATAATCTATACTAGGGTGTAGACCTAAAAAAAAAAAAAAAAAAAAAAATATATATATATATATATATATATATATATATATAAATATATAAACATATATATATTGGCAGCAAAAACTTGCACATAGATGTGGCTGATGTTGGGTTGCACCCCTTTAATCAAGCTTTCGGGCGAAATGCCCTTCTTCAGGATCTACACAGTCAATGACAACAACGTGTTAACAAAATCAATCTAGATATAAAAATGGTTAATCATATTAAACTAAACTAACCTTCAATATTATACATTCCGAAATATACTCAACATAACAATAAATACAAAACATTGACTGTGTAGATCCTGAAGCAGGGCATTTCGCCCAAAAGCTTGATTATAAAGGGGTGCAACCCAACATCAGCCACGTCTATGTGCAAGTTTTTGCTGCCAATATATCAATGTCCTTGCACCGCCTCGCCTTGACCGACAAGTATGTCTAATTCCGCGAAAAACTTCTCATTTATAGTAATGACATTTGCTGGGTCAGTTTTTAGCGAAAAAGTGACCCAGCAAATGTCATTATTTTAAAGGTAGGGAATCCCATTTGCACACCTTAAATGAAGAGTTGTATAAATACAGTGGTATGTTGAAGAGAGTATCATTTTAGAAACTCCCATAAAGTATTGAAAGTGGAAGGTAACATTTAGTACAGTTTTTGACCGTTAGATTTTGAATTGAATTGTTTTCGGGGCTCACCGTAAATTCCAGTACATTACTAGGCTACCTTTGCAGACCCATGTACTGCATGTGTGTCCATCATGTTTATTTTGTGAAGAAAGTTCATCAACACTTACAAACATTTCTATATACATTCTTGCCACACACTCTATATGTTATTACATCAGCTCTTGTACTTTTAGATTTGTGTTTATAGATCACAAATACAGAAGAATGCAACAAAAAGGCTTAAGTGTGGCTGACACACAAAACTACTGAGTAGTTGAGTTTTGTGCATTATTCAAATTTTAGATAACTGTTGACTTCCAAATTTCTAAGCAGTGGCCTAAGCAAGTCCCCTGAGGTTCATATTTAATGTTTTGCTGCATTTTGGGAGGTCTGTAAAAGGTATCCCCTACCTTTAAATGAGAAGCTTTTCGCGGAATTAGACATACTTGTCGGTCAACACCCCGCCATGTTCTAGTGAAGTCCTCTGCTGTCTTACATATATATATATATATATATATATATATATATATATATATATACATATATATAATTTTTTTTTTTATAGAAGAAGTGCATATCGATCTACATTATGATCAGTGCCATATTATACAACTACCCTGTACCTTGTCCCTGTGTATAGATACAATACAGTAGATACAGTAGGCCTATACATCTATTATGTCTGATCTAGGGTCCAGTGACCACCAAAACATACGCACCATCATCTACTACCTCGATCAGGTCATAATGACAAATGTAATGATACTTACAGAGCATTGTACATAGTGTGTGCTCAAGTGAAAAGAGGAAGCCGATAGTCGTGTACGATGCGCTCAGCTGATCTGCAAGGCTAGGAACAAGGATTCCCATGGACTTCACGATACCGTAGGTCAGAAACCGATGGACGAAAGCAGCGGCGAGCACAATGCACGGCCAGCCTCCATCATGTCCATAGCCATGCGAACATGTCTTCTTCCTCGCCATCCTGATAGCGAAACGGAAATCATTAGATTTTAGAGAGAGTCAAGACTTTGAATTGCCATAAAAAAGTTGAGAGACCTGTGAGACCAGGAGCATCAGCCGTCATGCTCAACCCACCGAAAGAATTCATCTGATTTTGCATTACAATGTCACCGAGTGTGACAGTACATCGTGACACTATTATTATCGTCTGCTGTAGTGGCTCCCGCCTGTGGCATTGTGCACGTCAGTCAACAACATAACGGTAGCGATGTAATTATACTTCTTCTGCACCGCCACAAATGCACAGCGAACATAAAACAGGTATACACCACGACATGAAGCTGTACCTCCATGATTATACTGTATGCCCATAAACTTTGCCCCATACACAACCTCAATGAATTGGCAACTCAGATTTAGATGCCCGCTATTGAAACCTCAAACACCATTATTGTATTGTTTTGTATGAGAGCCAGTGAAAGCAATCCATCAATTTTTCGAGACTATGGCCCGTGATGGGCTATGAATTCAAGACCCCGCCCATGAAAGTATACCTGGTTTTGCACAGATAATTCCAAGGGAGAAACCATATAAGTGGAGCAAGGCGGCTATAAGGATTCCAACAGATCAAGTCTGAGTCAGTGACAAGGGCCAAAATTTCCCCACATCTTTAAAGGGAAGGTAAACCCAAAGAGCAATGTGGATTGAGTGAAAGCAGCAACATTAGTAGAACACATCAGTGAAAGTTTGAGAAATATCGGACAATCGATGCAAAAGTTATGAATTTTTAAAGTTTTGGTGTTGGAACCGCTGGATGAGGAGACTAGTAGAGGATATGACGTATGAGTGGACAACAATACAAAGAAAATATAAAGGATATTCAACAAAAATTCACTTTTCTAGAATTATGAAAGAGCAGTGGACCAACCGCTTTCAGAAAGCAGGGGGAATAATTGCTACCCTTAACATATGTCAATATCAAGGTGATGGAATTTGTAATTTTCATGAAAAATGGATTTTTGTAGTATTTTCTTTATATTTTCTTGATATTGTAGTCCACTCATACGTCATAACCTCTAGTAGTCTCCTCATCCAGCGGTTCCAACATCAAAACTTTAAAAATTCATAACTTTTGCATCGATTGTCCGATTTTATTCAAACTTTCACTGATGTGTTCTACTAATGTTGCTGCTTTCACTCAATCCACATTGTTTTTGGGGTTTATCTTCCCTTTAAACAAGTTTCAGTTTTCCCATTTGATGTCAAATTCGTGATGCGGCTACCCGGAATAAAACCACAGCTAGTTTCTGATATGCCCTTTACCCCCAACACTACTCTGCTGTAATATCATGCAACATAGGGTGTTTGTTGTAACCAATTGCGAGTATCGAGGTGGAAGGGGAGATTGTACCTCCTTCTTGTAACCAATGAAGTTCAAGAGATAAGTTCAGAGCTAGCCGTTAGTGCAGGGGTACACAAACAAACAAACAGATAAAAATTCACAGGTTCATTATAATGTGTATTGTCTTTTAAATTATAATCCTTATATAATATACGTATATTTCATTATGCAGGAATGGCGGAATTACTATCAGTTTTTACTATATATTTCACAGTCTATTTCACACAATCACTCTAATGGAAATACAATGTACCCCAACATGAAACTGTATATAATGTGCGAGAATCATGTGAGGAAGTTTGTGTATGATCACTTGCTACATGTATAGGCTTATGTGATTTGAATTACTGTTTCTGCCTGGTAATAGATAAAACATTTCGCCGTAACTCTAAATCATGTCGGAAGCAAATTAAAGAAAAATTACAACTAACATTGTTAAAGTATATGATGAATTGGAGGATATAGAGAAGAAATACGAATAAATAAGATCAGTCAAGAATGTTTACAACTAGAGGGTTTCGATTACAGCCTCTGCAAGAGTTTAAAAAGAGTTTGTATTCTCCAGAATATTCAGAGCCATGCATGCCTAAAGAGGAGATAGAGAAACCCATGAAATATATGAATATATATATATATATATATATATATATATATATATATATATATATATATATATATTATATATTATAATATGTAATCTGTGCATAATGAGTTCATATGATACTCAAGAATGGAAACACAGAAAATAGAAAACAAACATACAAACAAATGGGGGAGCTCAGGGTGAAAGGTATACTTAGCAGTGTCAAAAAAGACAGAAATTAGGGAGTGTGTGATTAAGAGAGAAGTGGATGATGGGAGAGACTGTTTTTCATTCATTGATTTATCAGTCTATTTCCAATATAACATATATATTATTGATATCACAGAATTGATGACATTTGTCACATTACAATGTACAGTAAACGGAATTCATAAATTTGCAAAATAAAATTATTTAAAGTATATAGGCCTATTCAGTATTCTAAAATGCTGGAAATGAGGAGGGATGCTAAAAAGCAATTAGCTTCTGTACCGTGCATTCCCCACACGTAACACAACAAATTACATGATTGATATATTGTTACAGATAAAAAGCAAAACAATACAAAACAAACTTCCTATATTGAAGACATGGAACCTAGCTAACTATATATAACAAACACCCTGTAAACGGTATCATGCACTATAGAGGAGGCATTGAGAGAGAGCTAGGAGAGAGGGAGGGAGAGAGTGCGAGAAACTAATTACGTGGTGTTGAGATTAAGCGATACATGATTTAGAAGAGAAGGTTTTATGAATGGTTGGAGCCGCTAGGCATTTTGCTTGAGTTTAACAGAAAATAAAGTTTGATGTTCCGGTTCTTTCGCAACCGTTAAAGAATCAGCAAAATTGTACGATTTCTTAATACACCTGTATATGAAAATTAACCTTTACTTTGATGATGCGACTCAGATGAAATTTTGCAGATTATTTTTTTTTTCTTCAAATTGATTTTGAAAGAACTCAAAGTTGGGCCACTTTGTACTCGCAGAGACCATCCATTCCAAAATTTGGGTCCAGCAAACAAAATGTAGATTGTGTGAAAATGGTCCCATTAAGGGGCAAATGCAGGGAGAGTAACGAGTTGGTATTTATGGAAGGAGTGGTTTTTCGCAAACACAACGAAAATGGGAGGTAATGAATTATTGTTGAGTTTGTATTAAATTGGTCAAGATGATAGATCAGTTATCCGTAAAATCTTGTTTTCGGAGAATAAAACATCGATGTGAAAATCATGGAAAAGCGTACAAAATGAAGGGCTGTTTTCAGGAGACGCAACGGTATTCAGTCTATCGAAATACGTTGAATGAGTGTTTCCTCAAGCTATAAGCTGATTATAAAGGCCTTTACAACATGATAAAGAAGGTGGGGTGGGGGAAAAACTTATGAATAACTCCAATGTTACGAAATATTGTATGACAAACACTATCAATATGCGGCTATATCACCATCAAATTTTATTTTCGATTATCAAACTTAACAAGTTCAATGATGTAACTTCATCTATAACTGTCATCTATAATCATAGGGAGACTGTATTCAGAATGTTACTTATAATAAATACACTTAATTTTGAGAAGTTTTAACGACTAGAGTGTTTGACCATATCCACGCAAAGCATTTGTGTGTGTGTGTGTGTGTGTTTGAGAAATCTGCATAATGGTCGAAAAGATCTAATATTTGAAGCACTTTATTTCATTTTTATATCACAATGTTCATTGTTACTTCGGTTCGATTGTTTTGCTGTGGTGAAATCTCGACAATACAAGTAGTGAAATCAACAATAAATTGTCGATGAGGCACCATTATACAAGGGGCCGTGGAACTGACCGTGAGGTGGCTGTATGGGGGTGCAGGCCTACTTCCAACTTTTTTTTTTTTTGGCTCGTTAAAAAAAAAAAAAATCAGAAAAATCGAGAGACACAAACAACAACAACAACACCAACATGGGCAACAACAACAACCATGCCCTTGATATAGATTCTTCCGGGGGCCCCTGATTGCCAGTCTTGATATCTGAAGGGGAATCATAACAGCATTATAGGGTCAAGGGTCCCCCCCCCCCCTCCCCCTCCCCCCCCCCCCCCCCCAGTCTTCTTGACGGAAAGAATCTCCTGCGGAACCAGGATATTTTGTGGTCATTCATTTATTTTCTTTTTGCGATGTTTTCTTTCGGAGGCAAAAGTGTGTGTGCGTGTGTATATCATGACTGAATTGTGTGCTAGCGAACCCCCCCCCCCCCATCCACGCCAATATCATCATCGTTATTCATCTTTCTTCTTTCGTTTTGTTTAAGTACATCTGAGATTAAAAGCTTTTGCCGCACTTCAATTCAGCAATTCAGTTCCATTTTATTTGGTTTTACTATCCACTTCCTGAAAGTGTGAATGCATGATATAGAACATATTGGTACATAGGCCTACATCATCAATGCAAACGTACAAGTCATAGCTCCTATAGTATTACTGGATTGATATCAATGGACAGCAAATGTCAAAATGGAGAGAAATATATATGAATTCTGCGTGAAAATTGTTCTGGGTATGATGTGAGAGGATCCAGGTAAGTTTGTCGGTTTCAGAATGAGGTGTAATAATAATAATAGGCCTATATGCCTATAGTATCAATGTGGTCTGTACTATCCGTTCTACTAATATCTGTGAAAGTTTTGAAGGTTATGGGTGAGTGTGTGCGTGTGTATTGGTGTGTAGTCCCTTTAGTGTGTGTGAATGGATGCATCATGGTCATGATTTATTCTCCCGCTGACTCAAATTACAAAAGTATCATTCGTTAACAATTCGTATCCAAATTATATCAAGATAAGTACTAGTATATCAATTTGTACATACATTGTATTATCAGAAACTTAAATCATTATAATTAATCAATATGTTCATTAGTCCTTCTTATGTAATGGATGTAAATAGAGTACCCTTATCTTGTCATAATTCATGAACACTGAAACATTTTAGAGTTTCTTGTTCAGTCTTAGCAGGGAGGTGACCTCCCTGGTGTCTCTCTCTCTCTCTCTCTCTCTCTCTCTCTCCTTATCTCTCATCTCTCTCTCTCTCTCTCTCTCTCTCTCTCTCTCTTCTCTGTTCTTGATTTCATGAAGTAGAGTGGTCAAACCCCTGGTCAAACATGGTTATCAGTCTTCATTTTGTAATAAAAAACATTCCACCAACTAATGTATAGGCTACTAAGTAGCCCGATAAACCATCTTTTTTCTTTTCTTTTCTTCACGTGTAGTAATCATCGTTGATGCATTTATTTGGCGATATTTTGGCGATATAGGAGCATTCTGGAATAAAAATATATTTTGTACTAATCATGCATGCGTGATTAATTGTGATCTACGTAGCCAGCAACCCGCCGCCTGGCCAATTGAACCCGCGCAGGATCCAGGACACATCGAGGGTCGTGCCTGATTAATCATCTAGCTGCGTCTTCCACGCCATTAAGCACCATGGATGTAAGTTCATATGCGGATTTACTGTTTTGCAAAACATTGAGTAAGTTTTTCCTGTCAGATAGTGCCAAAAGCAAGCACAGGAGTCAATATGTTGTACGAAGTGTCGTAAATATCAAGGCCGTAATGAGGCGCCTGGATAGCAGCATGGATACGGGCAGCGGGGGCACTCGATCCCCTGCTGCAGCTGTTGTGCCGCACCCGACGACCGGCGGCCAGGCTATTCTATGAGCTTAGTGCGCGGTGGAATTGTACAGGGGCAGTTTGTCATTCTGCTGATGCAATTTTCGGTCACCGTAGCAAACGAGCTAAAAAATGAGTTCAGAGAGAACATTTGTTGTTACAAGTTGTAAATTTATTTTTACATGTGTTTTAGCAGTTCCAAAAATACAACTGTAGATTGTAGAAGCTAGACTCTAGTCGTTAGCACTGCACTGGACCACAAATTAACGTTAGACCTAACGTTAACGTTAACCCCGGGACGCTCCTCGACCTTGACACAAACTATTAGGACACTATAAACTGTTAAAGGTACTAGCCCACATTTGCAAACCCACGAAAATCAAAACTGCATAAAACAGGTCCAATATGACTTCAAGTACAAGTTATAACAGTAACATACCTCACCTGTCGCTCTTTGTCTATACTATTCGATAAAAGAGAGAAAATCATCGTTTTAAAATCAATTTTCAAACCGGGTCAACCCGACCCAAAATCGAATTACGAGCGCGGGCTATAGCTACGTACATTGTACATGTAACACGTACGTGGACCGGAGCTAGCGAGCGTTATACGCATGCATACGGATTACGGTGCATTTTCATTTATTTTTATGAAAGTAACATTGGACTAAGTCAAGTGGAACGAAATTTTGCACAGGTGTTACTGCAATCTAACTTTACACAGCCCAGTCGCTGTACATGGTACGTCGCGACAGGGCTGTACGCGCGGGACCACCAATCACTAGGAGAGCGACGTAATCGTATCACGATAGCTTTGACTTTTGATACTTACGATCATTTTTGTCACCTCAAACTCATCGAGTATACTCTTCAATATTTACTCTACATCTGATGCTATATATATTCAAATGTACGTAATGAAACTTACCGAAATTGATCATCATATCCAGCATGTCCACACCGTACACAATCTCAATCGCTTGTGTGTGTGTGTGTGTCCATGTAATGGCTGCCCGTAAATCGGTAGCTATACACACTTCGCATGGCGTCTGTTTGGGCTCGGGGAACGGTATTGTAGGCCTGGACGAAATAAACACTAACAGACAGATGAATCGGGATAAGATTTTTTGTTTTTTTTTATTATAATTTCACAGATTAATTTCGCCAAGGCTGTGAGTGGACATATGTCCTCTGAAATAGGTTAATTAGTGATCCCCAGCTTAAGATGTAACGCAGAATTCATTCATTTAAAATCATGACTGAAGCACGGAAGTTTACCATTGCATTCCGTTGTGTGCCAATGCACAGCATCCCGTTTGTCTGGGGTCTGCTCGCGCTCGATCACGCCGCGCCTTGCAGCAAAATGCGTTTATAGAGCAACCATGTGGCGTACCGTAAGTGCTTTCATCACACACACACACACTCATTAGGGAGCTTTAGATTTTGACGCGCGGACGTTTGAGCCGACGCTTGCACTGGACGTTCTTCTCTCCCTGCGTCGTGTGGAAAAGTAGCTTTAGATTACGCTGGGACACAACGTATAAAAAATACAATCGCGCCCCCGTATGATCAGTGCATGAAGAAGCTCTCTATGTCGCAAACTGTGCGGACATGAAAATAGCCCAGTACGCGTAGTGAAAAACTCAGGCGACGCAAGCTAAAAATAGATTAACTTTAAGCGCGCTTCTGCGCACGCTCAGAACATGTTTTTTTCCTTTGAACGTCCGCGCATCTAAAATCTAAAGCTGTCGAACGACACGCTGTCGAACCCGCGGTGCCTGATAGGTACTCAAATTCGCATGCACTGCTCGATTAGGGTAAAATTTCACACCGATAATATAGGGCCGTAAAGTGCACAATTGCCAAATATTCATACACACTTGTATCCATTTCCACATTTTGTGTCGCATGTTACCGATACCGTGTTAGACAGTATGTAGTTTTGGTATGTAGCATACATGATGTATGTGAGCATTTCTCTCATCTGGTTTCAGGTCAAAATCTTGAGTGCCCGCTCGGGAAAAGAGGTTGCCGTTCTCTCCAATGTAAGTATGACTTTTCATCAATCATAAAAGAAATTAATGTGGTGAGAAGCAACGTTTCATTGTTGTAAAGTGTTTTACCATCAGTCGCAAACTTTCAGCATTTTGTTACTTTAGAGGTGTAGAAGGTCTTTTAAACGTGTGATAAACAAACAAAAAAAGGAATATAAGTATAAGTCCACTATGTTTAAAAGGGATGTAAAGACTACATTACAGTCCATGTCAAGGGCAGGTTTATATCCTGTAACTCGGTAAGCTTTAATTTGGCTCCAGGGGAAATAGTACAATCCATGTAAAATCTGAGTTCTATATTGAAGATTCTTGTATATTTTGCATTATAAGTACTAATATTAATTTGTACTAAAGACTTTTATGGGGGATGACAAGTCAGTATAAGATTTAAAGTGAAATGGCTTGAAGACAAGACTTACAAAATGTAGTTGGTGGTATTAAGGGTATACTGGTAGTGCATGCCAGTTTATGAACAAAAGAATACTGTGCACTTCAAATGTCTATGTTTTTATATTAGTATTCATGACAACAACTCAAAGAAAGTTTAGTAATAAGCCTTTCGTAAAGTTAACCGGTGGAAGGGTAGTCCCTTGTATACTCGGGCAGGTGTGTAAAGGAAATGTGCATTATGACAATCAACTTGTCGGTGAGTGAACTTGTGTGTTGTGCTTCAACACCTCCGATGTTTGATGATAATTTATATTTTGAACTTCTTTTATCATTCCTGATAAAATGTTTGGCACGTCCTTTAGAAATGTTGCAAGTATGAGAGAAGATTAAGCTGGAACTATGATTTTATAGGTAACTGATTTTATAGTCTTTCTATCAATATATCCTGACAAGATTTTGTACTTTCTAACTATAGAAGTGATGCGCCAAAGGGGGGGGGGGGAGAGATTTTAAGCAATCTATCATGTAATTGGCTCTGCCCTTGATGTAAAGAATCACTGATAATCACAAATGTCATTCACAGGGATGCAACATTCCATTATGTTTTCATACGCATAATTGTCTCATCTTTTGTTTATTCTGCTTTCTTCAGTATTGAAGATTTTTACAGATTATGTTTTTTTTTTCTAAGAGGGAAAAGAGGTTATTTCTGTCTGTCCATGTTGTGTTGTTAATTTCTTTTTTCTTTTGCAACATTTTCATGATCAACTGTCAGTGATGATGTAGAGTAGAGCTATTCCGTCAGGGATGTGAAGGCCCAGCAGTGTGCTGTCCTCAATGGGAGAATGGAAGAAAGAAGAAAAGGTCACATAAATTGAATGAAATTCCATCATATATCATGGAAGTGTGTATGATCATTCATATTTTGCCTTTTGTTTGATAGAATTTCTCTTGTTATTTTTGCAGATGTAGTGTTTATTATTTGTAGGCCTACAGCTTATCGAAACAAGAAATCACTGATGTACTATAAATCGCCTTCACACCAATATTTGTTTTCTTCCCCAGTTGAGCTCCAGCTCCACAATTGGTGATGTCAAAGATGCGTTCTACCGGAAAAGTAAGTGATGCTGTGATTGCATGTCAGTCAATGCCACACACGGACATGTCCACATTGATAAGTGCTCCGATAAGTCACAGTTCCTCAAAAGCCCAAGTGTGTGCTCTGGAACAGACTCCACTTTATTAGGGACAAAGAATTAATTGTTCTATATATTAAAAAAAGGAATAAAAGAAAATACTCTAGTGAGATGCAGTGTATATTGGAGCTACCTAATGTTATATCGTTGTTCTGTGTTCTCATTCAACATAGAATACTAGTAACTGTGTCAATATCCTGTGTTACTTGCACTGCCAATTGTTTTAAACTTGGAAGTTATTGTAATTCCAAGCAATATTTTCTGTGATAAATATGACAATTAAAGGAGACCTCCAGATGATTTTCAGACTTTTACATTTGAACAACTATGAATTAGATATACCAAGTACAGAGTTTCAGAATTTATTGTGATTGAGTTGAGGAATAAAATGTTTTCAAAATTTACAACAAATTGCAATGAACAAAGATTATGACATAGCAGCCTCACCATAATAATGCATGAGTTGGGGCTCAAGGAAGCAGAACAAAAGAAGATGGCATGCATACATTCTACACAGGTGAACTGTACTGGTTGAGGTGGGGATTCATGTTTTGAACATTCCTTAGTGAGATAATGAGAAACCTCATATGAAATATGAAAGAACATGTAATTTTAAGAAGGATTCAACGTTTATTTGATGAAAATTGGTTTTCAAATGGCTGAGATATCCAAAAAAGTAATGATGATAAAAGGCGACAGGCCACGCCTTTTATTAGGATCTCTTTGTTTCACCTTGTTTTTCGATATCTCCGCCATTTCAAGACAGAGTTTCATCAAGTAAACTTTTGATATCCCTTAGAATTGCATGCTCTTTGACATCTCATAGAGTGGTTTCTGAATATCTCTCAAAACATTAAAAGCTAAATCCTCACCTCGACCAGAACTGTACACACCCTTTAAGCAAGTGGTATTGTAATGGCATTACACTGCTACATTTCTGAAATATGTGAGGCTCCTATGTCATCAACACTGTTTAGTGTAATTTGTTAAAGATTTTTCAGAATATTGTTTCTTTGCTCAAGGACCACAATAAATTCCACAAATCCATACATGGAGCTGTCGATTTATGTACCTCATGATGTAAAATTATGAAAATCGTTTGGAATATCCCTTTAACTGTTTGATTTTGTATTGTGAGAGGATTGCTTACAATGCGTAACATACAGTCCAGCTCATTCTGAAATTGATCATTTCTGTGGTGAGGTGGTATTCATGTAACACCTTGTTCATCTCAACATTAGAACTTTGCAGGTACAAGCATATTTACATGATTTCGATGTTCACTATTTTGTTACGGCAGCATTAGATTGGTAATTTCTAGCAAAGCCAAATTAAGATATTGGATTTTCCTAATTATTTCCTGTTCTGCAGATTCCAAATATTATCCAGAACGACAGTCATACAAGACGGAACCAAGTAAGTACATAAGTGCATTTAATGTTAAGTCAATATCACATTGGAGGCAATGCTGAGCATCAAACCTTTTGAATTGTAAAGCAGCAATTGACTTCCAGTAGTTGCAAAGTAATACAGTACTTACCTTGTAGGAGTCACTCAGAATAGCAGTCCCTTTAAATTGGTCAGTCAGCCATAAGCAATAAAGTCCTGTGGATTGTCCCCTAGACTCAAAGACTAATGTGAAGGCAAGTATTGTGTCCCAAGAGATGTACAGCAGATCTTAGTCAACAGGTAATTTATTGTGTGATAGGGTTTATGGAAGTGTTCCATAAAAAGTTAGCAGCAGGGGCAGTGCAAAACCATGTATTTGGCAGTATGACTCAAACACTTGCAAAATTAGGAATTAGTACTCTTGGTAAAGGCTGAAAATAGAATGGCATGTTTTGAGGATTGAATGCTGATATGGCTTAACTTTTTAGGTGTGACCAGGCATTTATTTTGCCTGTCACATAATTTTGCTTATGACTGGTCATTAGTGTACAAATAATGACTGCTATGAGAGGCACAGTTAAAATTATGGGCCCAAGGTGATGTGAAAACCGTAACTATGCCCGAAGCGAAGCTGAGGGCATGGTTACGGTTTTCACATCACCGAGGGCCTACATAATTTTAACTGTGCCCCGAATATTAAGCAGTCATTATTTGTTTTATATACCAAAAATATAGATTCCGAAATATAGATATAGTAGCATGAATTCATAATCAACGCTGATCGACAGCGCGGCGGTCGTATCATTGGTGCGTACATGTGATCTATGTGTACGGGGTTGCAACTGTCTGTCTCCAAACGTATTTACAGGGCACAGTCAATCAACTGTGCCCCAGGCACAGTAAATGTCATTTTGATCAACACTGGGGCACAGCTATTTTCATGACTCCCCTTTTAACCAATCAGATAAGAGGATTCTATATATGGGCAATTCCACGGTAACTAGGACACAGGTGCCAAAAATTCAAAATGATATTTGTTTCAAACACCATACATTTTCAGACAGTACTTGAGTTGAAGTTTTAAGAATCATTATGTTTTTCAATAAAAGCGGCCATTTTGATTTTCAAAATGGCTGCCAAAATATGCCTATAACTCAATGGTGAAAAGAGTGTATTGTTGCATAACTTACTCTCTGTATATCCACTTTATCAGTACTCTAAACAACAATCTTTCACATGTATGCAGTTACAAGAGAAGTCTTTTACCACACGATAGAAAAAAAAGCTGGTAGCTTTAAAGAATTTGATAAAAACTGTTAATTACTTTGATAATGATGGATGTAACGTCAGTTACCAAAAACAAGGAATTTTTAAGTTTATTCATCAAAGGAAGTGAGCTGTATGATGTAACTTGGGATTTCTAATGTATGCCCATATGCCTTTATTTTAATACCAGAAATAAGGATACTTGGCATACTGGAGAGTCAAAATGAACACTACAAAATGTGTAACGTCAGTTACCGAAACGTCATACACGAGTATGTAACGTCAGTTACCATGACAGTAATTATAACTGAGGCAAATTTTTTGACTTTTGGCCATTTCAATACATCTGGGAAGTCAACTTACAACAAAGAGCAGCAATCCCTTTCATAGGAAATGATGTCATTACCATGGTATGTCCATGGATATTTTTTTTTAAATTTTATTTTATTTCTAAATTCATTTATTCATTCATTTACCATGATTATCTTTTTTTTTTTGGGGGGGGGGGGAAGCTTGAGCTTTCGATTTTTGATTCAGCACAAGTTTAAGGTTAAAACATCTGGAAGTTTAGTTTGCCACATGCAGTATATATGCACTCAAATTAGTACATTTCCAGTCCTACAGGATGATAAAGCTACCAAAGTTTGTAGGCCTAATCAGTGACATGATTGCATGTCAACCACATTTTCTACAAAAAAAAAAAACAACAAACAAACTTCTGCACAACTGTATACCAACAGTTTAACAATCTTCACCAATGTTTGCTTTTGCTGGCATTTTTCTTTTTTTTTTTTCAGGAAGCTTAGTCAAATTTCTACCTCAAGGCAAATGCACAAACAGATATTTCTTCTCTTGCACTTAAATGTGTGGTGTAGTTAACATGGCTCATCTTGTATTATGGTACGTAAGGCATGTACTCATTATTGTTTGAAACTTAACACTGATGTTGCTCAAAGTGAGAGAGGATTCTATAGGGTTTTAAAAAAAATGTTCATACAGTGTGTATTTGTTGATTACTTTATTCTATTCATGCAGGGACATTTTGTAATACAACACATGATAATTATGAACAGGAAGAGTTTTTTATATTGATTTTAGTATTCTTTCGTTGCAAAGTCCGATTTTTTGGTATCTCGAATGGATTTGCAAGCCGTGATATATCAGTGAAAAGGAAAAGAAAAACAGTTAAATTACTTCAAGCTAGGAATAAAACAATAATGCTCTTTTGACCAAAAAAGCATTTATTTTTCTTCCTCACAGAGAAATATTAAAAGTGCGACACTTTTCATTTAAATCAATTGATGATGGAGATCATCAGGAGTAAAATAAAGAAAAGAAGGAGAAATATATCACAATAGATTTGATACATATTTATGCATATTTATGAGTTGATACATGTTTTTTTTCCCCCATGACCTGGAAGATATTTTGATATTTTTTTCAAGCACAAAAATATCCATGTTTTGTTTAGTACTACAAGGTATTATGGGTGGAGCACTCTATGTAGATAAAAACTTTCCTGTTCATTAAAAAACAAACAAACAAAAAAAGCCCTTAGCCATGTCAATATATTCATACTTGGAACTGCTTAATCTATTAATGGCTCTGTGTAATCATAAATGTTGAATAAAAATTAAATCTTCAGACAAATGTCAAGAAATATCCTCTTGTGCATTTACATTATTTTTGCCCAACTGTGCTATGGCATGGGGGGGGGGGGGTGCCCCCTAAAGGGCCCACCCAATATTATTTGTGTCTTTAGATTTTGTTTTAATTTGTTGCTGTAGTTGCCTGGGATTGTCACTGGTACATTGCAGCAGTATAATAACCTGTTAAATAAATTAGTTCTCTGTAAACCCCACGGTAAAGTATGTGTAACGTCAGTTACGTAACGTCAGTTACTGACATGTTTACCTTTAAGTTTTCATAGAATACAAAGAAAATGGACTACTGTTTCATTTCATTGTGTATTTATGACTGATGAACCAAGGTATGACTCCATATCAACCAAATCATTCTGAATGGTCAGAATTATGAAATATCACATAGCTATTCCCAATCATGATTTTGCATGTGTAAACCCTATGGCAAATGTAAGCGTAACGTCAGTTACCGTCATGCCTTTACTGAAATTGGCATGGTGGTAAAAGGAGACAACTAAATTGCACATTATTTTGCACACCTGTTCCTAAGAACCTAGGTGTATTGCCACATTAAACACATAAAGGCTAAAAGTCAGGGACATGAGATATTTCCATTTACATCTACACCATCATTTCCCATGTCCTTTTTCCGTAACGTCAGTTACCGACACATTTTCACTTGCTATGTGATAAGAAATGCAGTTTGAGAGAAAAACTTTCCACCTATTTCTTCAATGTCATGAACTTATTCATCAATGCTAATTGCAAGCCCAAGGTGCTTTCATTCACAAAACTACAAGGTAAACAATTTCATGAAAATCCTTACGTGTAACGTCAGTTACCGTGGAATTGCCCATATGAGGTATATAATAATGTATAGTGACCTTTCATTAGCACTAACACATTGTAATGGTGACTAGGCAAGATTTCATTATTTATTTACCAGGTACTTTTGATGAGGTTGATTTACCAAATGGCAAGGTTCTGCTTCATCATTTATATAGAGCGAGCGAGTAATACATGTCAGTCCTAACATCCTTGCCTATTGCCCCCAGCATGTGAGGCTGTTCCAAAGGTGTCTAGATTGTGTGGGTAATTCTTGATAATGCCCCTCACTGATGTGTATGATTTGTATACCACCTAACCTCAGTGTTGTAAGTCGACATCTCTCAACTTTTCTTTTTTCTCATGCTGTCATCAATGATGTCAGAGGGCAAGTCACTAAAGGGGGATGTGACTCTCAGTTCCCTGAACATCACCCATGGCGACACTCTCTACTTCAAGGATCTGGGACCACAAGTGGGATGGACTACAGTGAGTGAGACACTATGTGATGGTTGAGAAGACATTTTGGATTGCTGAAGCCAAGGATTAAAAAAATACCGGCATTGATAGGGATGAGATGTGGTAGTTTTAGCTTTGCTATCTTTTTCGTTGTTTTCGTTTTTCTTTCTTTTTTTTTAATTTTTTTTTGTGGAGTGGTTCTGGAGAAAAAAGAATTGTGTGAGGAACGCTGAATTATTGTTATTGCTTTTCAAAGGTTGTGTGTACATTGTCTTCTTGTTACATGGTGGTGGATGGTGTTTCGTTGGGGTTTCCTTCTTCTTCATTTCTTTTTCTTTTTTTTTTTTTAGTGGGAGGTGGAATCTTTTCAAACCCAGAATTAGCGATGCTGCAAGGAGACCAAACAGAAAATACTGTCCGAAATAAGCCCACCAAAAACAGACAAAGTAGAGAGTTATATGAGGGGATGGGAGAAAGAACAATTTTTAAAGATTTTGACAGAATTTTCTGCCAATTTTTATGCCTCCGCCACGAAGTGGTGCCAGAGGCATTATGTTTTCGGGTTGTCTGTCCGTCCATACGTCCGTCCGTCCGCTTTCGTTTACGCGATAACTTGAGTAGTATTTACTGGAATTTTACGAAACTTGGTCTAAGTATGAAGTATGATGGGGCAATTATTTGATTAGATTTTGGGTCAAAGGTCAAAGGTCAAGGTCAAATCATGAAATTGTATCCGTTTACGCGATAACTCAAGACTGGATGGAGCAAATTTCACCAAACTTTGTTGGAGGATGATGTATGATGGGACAATTACCTGATTAGTTTTCCAGTGAAATCGGACAGAGGTCAAAGGTCAAAGATCAAGGTCAAATCCTAAAATTTATCTATTTACGTGATAACTCAAAACTGGATGAAGCAGATTTCACCAAACTTGGTCCAATGATTATGTATGATGGGACAATGAGTTGAGTAGATTTTAGTGACATTGGCAAGAGGTCAAAGGTCAAAAGGTCAAGGTCAAACACTACAAATGTTGCAATTTTTCCCATATCTATGCAATGCCCGAAGGTATTTTCTTGAAACTTGGTGTGGACATCTACTACTGCGTAAAGATTCTCCAGAGAGAGTTTCATGTCATAAGGTCAAAGGTCAAAAGGTCAAAGGTTAGGTGAAATTGTTGCAATATTACTTTTCTCGCAAATGGTTCAATGTATCTTCATGGAACTTGGTAAGTATGCATGTACTGTCTGGCAGGGATTATCTGGCGAATTTAAGGGTCATGGGTCAATAGTCAGGGGTCAAAGGTCAACGTCAACTCCTCAAAATTTTATTATTTCCCTCATATACTAGTATATGCAATGCTTGCATTATTAGTTTCAAAACTTAATACATGCATTACCTAATGGAGATTCTCCAGGAAATTTCCAGCCAGAAGGTCAAAGGTCAAAGGTTAAGGGTCAAAGGCCAGATATCTTCCCCCCCCCCCCCCCAAAAAAAAAAAAAAAAAAAAAATCTATTTTGTACCGTCATCACACTCTTTCTTCGTACCTTGGAAATTACTCAATGCATAAACTTCCCCAAAATTCCCCAAATATGTGTACCTGCACTCTTAGAAAATTACAGCAAACCCAGTTCAAGACATTTCTGACAAACCTGTCATTTCAATATTTTGCCAGTTATGTGAAACTGTCATGGATCACACATTGTGAAGACATTGTACTATACGCCTATTGGGAGAATCATGCATTATGGCGGAGGCATCAGTCGCCATAGCGACATTTCTAGTTTGTTTGTTTGTTGTTGTTGTTTTTTTAAGATTTCTTCTTTCCGTTATTATCTTCCTGTCTTGATCATTCTCAGGTTTTTCTGACTGAGTACAGTGGGCCTCTTTTTGTCTACCTTCTCTTCTACCTGCGACCGTCTCTCATCTACGGAGCCGAAGCTGCCTCCCAACCCCGCAATTATGTTGTGAAGTGAGTATTTTCATCTTCATGTTACACGTTTCTGACTTCTTTCAAGGAAGTGTTTTAGAGAGTACTTCAAATTGTGAAATATTACTGGTACCCTATCTGTGTATTTTATGATTATTGTGTATGTATGTGTGTGTGTGAGAGCGTGTGAGTGTGGATCTGTGTAAGTATCAGGACCACTGGAATACACAGCAGCAACCTATGGACATCTAAGATTTGCAGAAAGATGAAAGAAAATATGATGGCCGCTTGTCCCAAATGGCTACAAACTTCTCTCAGTGTCTTGTCCAAGACCACGGGGCAGACCTTGCAAGACTTATGAAGTAGACATTTGCATGAGACGTTAACATATCTGCATAGGTGGATATCATGGTGATGATGATTATAATGTTGATGATGATGATGATGATGATGATTATGATGATAGTGGTAATGATTAATGATGATGGTGGTGATGATGATAATGATGAATAATGATGAATAATGATGAATAATGATGATGGTGATGCTAAATGATGATGGTGATGATGATGGTGGTGAATGATGATGATGATGATAAATGATTATAGTGATGATGGAGAATGACGATGGTGATGCTAAATGATGATGGTGATGATGGTAATGATGATGATGATGGTGGTGAATGATGGTGGTGATAATGATGATGAATGATGATGGTTGATGAATGGTGGTGTTTATGTAAATGATGAATGATGACAAAGATGATGCTGGTGATGTTGATGTGATTTTTCCATGCATAACATCTCGCCATCTTGTCCTCATCAAGCCTGGCTGTTGGATGTTGGGTCCTCCACTATGGCAAGCGGCTGCTAGAGACGGTCTTCATTCACCGATTCTCCAATGCAACCATGCCTATCATGAACATATTCAAGGTTTGTTTCTCCATCACTACAACCTTCTACATCTTGTCTTCCTCCCCAAAACCTAATCTTGCCAGATCTGACACAGGTCAAGGGATATAGTATATGTTTAGTGTGATGTGAAGGTTTAGATATTGCTTGGGGTGCTTTGGGTGTTTTTTTTTTTTTTTTTCAGATTTGTGTTCCAAGTCATTTCTTTGCAAATCAACAAGTCTTGTCATGTCATGATTTCAAATGATTACAGATTACCTGGTATTTTGTGAAAGATAAATTACCTTATTTAATGTAAGTAAATTTTTTCTTCTTACTCGTAGGATAAGTTACCTTTTCAGCCAGTACCTTTGTCTTTTGTTTTATCTACATATGCATGATAGTGTTTGCTCAATAGTATTTTACATCCTTTCTTTTTCTCTTGTGAGAATAAAAATTATCCTATCAGCTGATAACATACAAATGGACAGTCAAATAGCCCTCCTTCTCCTCCCCCCCCCAAAAAAAAAAAAGAACGCTGTAAATTTTATTATGATTATTATTGAAAGGGACACATTTAAGAGCTTTATGCTTGTTGCTTCATTTTGTTACCTCTTAATTGGCTTTGATGTCTTACAGAATTCCAGCTATTACTGGGGATTTGCTGCCTTTATCGCATACTTCATGAACCACCCTCTCTACACTCCTCCAAGTAAGTTGAGAAAAGCATTCTCTTAATCATAACAATATGTTCTTATAGCAAAGTGAAACCAAAAAAGAATTTGCCTCAAACCCCCAAAAAAGGAATATATCACAGCAGAGAAAGTATCTGTTCAGTACTTTGCAGAAATTTAAGTCTGAGTGGTAATTTACTAAATTGGTTCAGACTAATTTATACATAAACACATCAGCTCCACAGTTCCTTCTCTGATCTCATGTAATCAAATGGTATCTTATTGTTTGAGGTGGGAGTGTTACAATATGATGTGTATTTTAGGATGATAAAAATATCAGTGGAACAGTTCGATACATGAAGATTATTTTTGAGATGTTTACAGAAATATGAAATACAAATGTAGGTTTGATGGTAACTTTGATACATGATAGCATGAAAAGAGAAATGTATTCACACTCTAACTTATTTTCAGCTGAGATATTTTCTAGCCTGTTCTTTTGTTTCATTTTTTTCTTTCTCACATTAATTTAAATGAATGCATATTATGCTAGCTTTCACTGATTTTCATAGTGATATTCTGACATGAGATTGAAAGTTGTATCTTTACTCTTGACATCCAGCTCTTGGCAATGGACAGGTGTATTTTGGCCTGTTTTTGTTTGTGGTAAGTGATTGTCATGAAATTCTGTATACTGTATAAGCTGTTATATTCATGAGGGCTTAATTTTCGTGAATTTCGCGAATCTCAGTTGGATCGCGAATCTAACAACACGCGAAAATGACTCAATGCGCTAGGCGAATAGCACATTTACGTTAGTGTCGGCATCAATTCGCAAAAACAACATCTCGCGAAAATGTCTATGACCTCATTCGCGAAAATAACAGCGTATACAGCATAAGGAAGTCGATGTTGTCTTGGTTGGGGATGGGGATTATTTAATGATAACCTTGAAAAGATCCTGTGTAACGTGTATATATAACCAAGGTTGATATCATCATTGGTACATTGACTCAAGTGTTCAAACATACAGAAAACAAAAGAATTAACTGTAAATGGATTGCACCATAAATGCTTAGCATATCCTGGTATATAAAATCAGCTCAAAAATATTTTTATTCAAA
Source organism: Diadema setosum (assembly GCF_964275005.1). Taxonomy (NCBI): domain Eukaryota; kingdom Metazoa; phylum Echinodermata; class Echinoidea; order Diadematoida; family Diadematidae; genus Diadema; species Diadema setosum. The sequence goes on along the minus strand of NC_092697.1, from coordinate 36,210,223 downwards.
TTGATTGCCATCATCTTCAATTTTGGCTGTGAAGTCTAGTCTTGAAGAATACATTGCAAGAACTACATGTGTGTCCTGTTAATGTGACTGAATATTATTTTCCACATATTCTACATGGATAAATAAAAGGCTTGTGTTATACTGTTCACAGCTCTCTGAATACGGAAACTTCTGCATCCATGTGGCACTGCGTGACCTTCGACCCCCGGGCACCAAGGAGAGACGCATTCCCTTCCCAACTAGTAACCCCATGACCCAGATGTTCCGCTTTGTCAGCTGTCCAAACTACACTTATGAGACAGTGGCCTGGATCGCTTTTGCCATCATGACACAGTGTTTACCAGGTCAGTATTCAGAGGAGAATGACACTCTTGTTTATGCACAGTGGTAGCTGAGGGGAGGCTCACCTCTCAGAATCTATGTGGGACTATGACTGCTTTAATTAAATTCTACTTTTATGGAAAACAAGAAATTTCTGTGTGCATGAAACTGTCGCGAATTTCTTAAGGAGACATTTTTTTTTTCCACGTGTGTTGACTAATGCACATTCAGTTTTGTTGTGTTTAATATCAACCAGCAGTGTGTATTCAACCAATCCCTGTATATGATGCATTAAGTATACTCATAATTTTTCATGGTCGGCAATTCATGGAAGTTTCATGCTGTGTAAAAGGCCGTCGTCTGCGATTCAAGAAATTTCAATGCTGCTGGTTTTACAATCTTCTATTTAGTTGATTTTAACTCCAGTCATTCAAAATCAGCTTGGAGTGACAGTTCACCTTCAAGAGAAAGTTTTTGTCGTTTCCGATCTTGTCCAGTGCTGCTGTTCTGTCTGGCCGGCTTTGGCCAGATGGCCATTTGGGCAGGAGGAAAGCACCGCAACTACAAGAAGGAGTTCAAGGACTACCCTCGCAGCAGGAAGACCATCATACCCTTCCTCCTCTGAGTATTGAACCCCCGACCTGCTAGTCCACTGCGGCAAGGCTGTGTGATATCAAGGCATGAGCAAAGCTCTAAGCAAATGTTGTTTGCCAGGGGCAACCATGCAGTTTAGAATCTGGTGTTTATCAATCACATATGCAAGAGTGTTTCTGAAAGGTAATGGATTTTGATATATGAGAGAGTAATCAGTTGAAAAGGATATGGCGTGTAAGTATCTCGGTGAATTTTTGCTTGATTTTGTTTCTCAAAGTTGAACCATTTTGCCTCTCAGTGGACAAAGAGTTCAGCTAAGAAAAATCTTCCAGGCATGCAACTAATTTGGCTTCTGGGGTTTGATGTAAATGGACATTTCTCTCTTTTTCCCCATACGAGCTGACAATGCTGTGTGTATGGAAATCATCATAGCCAACAAATTGTGGAGCAATGAGATCAAATAAAGAACATTTGTATTTTCATTATGTTTGTGGACATGATAGATTTCAATTCTTTTTTCCATAATGGCTCTCCACTCCCGGAATGATTCATGTATTCTCTCTAATCTATTCCCCACTCATTTAATCAATCAATGCAAGATCCGTAAAAGGGGCACATCAGATCTGTGAAATAGACCGAATTTACTTTCTTTGACTTCTGATGGAAAAGAAAGGTTGGAAATTAGATTGTTACCAGTATCTAATATGTCTTTCCCTCTTTTCTAATGATGGGGTCATTTGCTGGGTAATTGATGTAGAGCAATATCAAATAGAAAAACTTGCGGCCTCAATACTTCCATGGTTTGAATTTGTTTAATGTGGCACATGGTATGAATGATAAACTTTCTTCAGTTTCCCAGGGTATTCATATGAATGTTTCTTTATGTTTATGAAGGGTGACAAATTGCAACTTTTTTATTTTGTTTTCAGATTGGTTGTATTTTATAAAGATTCCTGTGAGTTTTCCGTGTGAGATGCAATTCTTTTTTAGAATCATGTCTATGAATATCAAGCATGTGTCTATCAATTCTTAAAGTATTCAAACAAAAGGGGAAATTAATTTGCATGTTGCACCCAAGCCATCATCGGAAAAGGATTTATTTTTTAACATGTAACATTCATTCCATAGCTTGAAGGCCTCATTCTGATGGCTTCCAGAAAGAAATAGCAATGTCAGTACAGCAAAGTAGAACAAAGTGCTACTAATGATAGGCAAGATAACTAGTTGTGCTAGCAAGTAGTTCAAATTTTAACTCCATAGTTTAAAATTTTTAATGGTAGGCCCGATTCATGTTCTCTGTTTGCATGAATTTGTGTGTGTTTAAAATATCAGTTGTTTTCTATCAATGCAATTAATGTCTGATCTAGCATGATTTACCAATACTTATTCACAATGATGAAGACGCATTGTTTACTAATGTTTGTATTGCAATACAGGATTTTTGTTTTCTAAATTACCAGTAAAGATGGATCTTCGCATCTTTTCAGTGACATGAAAGAAAGTCTCAGTATTTGGATATAAACCCACCAAGGATGGTTGCCACCAGTATGCATGATTTTCACAGAAATTTCCGCTTGAGCTACAGTACTTTACGGGAAAATGTCTTCAATACACAAGTTTCACATACATCCAGGTCAATTGGACCTGCCACATCAGTGTATACTGGTACATACATGTATGTCACAGTTTGATAAGAATTAAAACATTTTTACTCGTATCAAATATTGTGAAAGGTTTGATTGTGATTTCTTGTTTCTGTGTGTCAATGACATATTCCAACCCTTTGTGAGTCAAACATCCAACTAATTTAAGTTAGAGTTAAAATGCCTTCCTCTGGATCAATTGTTGACTCTAGTGGAAATTGAATGTTCTTCAATCTCAGTAAATTTGGCTCTCCTGAAATGTTTAACTAAAGCAGAAACAAAAATTATCTCTTCTCCTATGAAGTGATATTTCCTAAGTATACCCGTGTCACTCTTTGAAAGAAACTTTTGTCATCTTAGTTGAGGAGGTAGAATGATACTGTTAATATTGAATGAGATGTCAGCATTGTTAATGTGTACTAAGTAGTCCATGTCATATATTCATGCTATCGGTATGATGTAATCACTACACAATTTGACCAAGGTACAACTAGGTGGTATTTACTGGTAATTGTGAATATCTGTGTTACATTACTATGTATACAGTAACTAATTGTGGACAATATTTTCAGTCAACCACAGAAGAAAAAAAAAATGAGCCCTTTTTAAACACTGGTTTGATAATGGACTGGCCTTTTTATAAAAATGTCAAGTCACAAAGTCTTCTTAATGAGTGGTGGTAGGCAGTGATATTTAAATAAGAAGGGGTACTCTTGTGAAATCCAATATCAATTGTAAGGTCTTCATCTTCAATTTTTTAGTAGCATATTTTGTACAATATGCCAGTATGTGTTCCCCAATGTTTTGACACACCTGTTTTATAAAAACATGATTTGATTATTCAGAAAATTATGCTGATAAATGCTTGAGTTGTTTTCACTATGTCGATGTGTCCTTTCATATTGGTAAAAACTGAGGAGAGTAATGATTGTTTTGTCTGTTGCAGTCACATTGCACAAGATAGATCAAAGGAAATTGAATTTGATGTGGACTTTGTACCTCTTTTGTTTCATGTTCTCCCAATTCCCCAAAATATTATAGGAGGTGATGTTTCATAGTAGAACATAGTGTTATGCACATGGCAGAATTTGAAAACAGCTTCATACACTGTGCAGGAGGACTGTAATAGGATTGTATAGGAGGTGATGTTTCATAGTAGAATACAATGAATGAAATTTTAGGTAAAATTACTATAAATTTGATATGACAGAAGTTATGGAATTTCCTCTGAACTTCTTTCAGTACGAATACCTCACCATTGCTGACAACAGAGATCTGTAAAGAGTGCAAAAAGTTTGTTTAACCTGATGCTCCATCAAGCAAAAGTGTTCAAATGAAATGGAGCACTGTGGCACTGTGAATGAGGCTGTCTTCAAATTCTGCCAAGTGCATTCATCTCTGGACATTAATGTAGTGTGTCCCTTTAAAACCAAGTGTAAAATTGTACAGCTGGCAGAGCTGGAGTAAGTTATTAAGTAGTGGGGCCCTCTGGAAGAACAAAGGTTACACTACAATGTCTACACTTTGTGTGAAATACAATAGGACCACATTTTGTATGATCATACACTGCATATAAAATTTTGTTGCTACACGTTGTACCAGCAGTCAAACATCTCCGTAACTCTGTGTGCCACATTCACACACCCAACTCAGTTGGCATGCAAACTTTTCATATTTTGCTCAGAAGTACATAAACCAATCAATAAATCACATGCCACAGTACATGAGACAGTCATACCCATTACAGCTCTGCCAGAACATAGCAATAGCTTTGTCATAAAATTTCCATCACAGCAAAGCCTGCAATATCTTCAATTTCAGTGTACTGCATTTCTAGCCTAAATGATTCCATAAATGTTCCATGGCTTTGAAATGCACACTGTAATTGTAAAGCACTCGTGTGTTACGGAGTCAGAATGTCGCACACAGGTATTTCACCATTGCACACACAGCTAAAAAGTGTTTTGTTTCTGTTGAGTGATCACAATTCCAGGAGTTAATGGCTAATGAATAGATTTGATAAATTCTTAATTTGTGTTCTATTGTTTTCCATCAATTAGTATTTTTCTTCAACCCTCTTTAAAGCTTTTTCTCTTGTGTCCATAACATGGTTCATAAGTGTCACGACTAAACTTAAAGGTCAAAAAAAGTTATCTTACTTGAAACCAACTTGGTCCATTATAGCTGCTGAATGGATCTGTCACACAGTGATTTTGTGTGTTTGTGTGTGTGGGAGGGGGTTGTTTGTGTGTGCTAAGATTGATCTATTCATTTCTTTTGAGATAAGTTGATGCATCCTTGTGTATGGACAGCCCATATCAGTGTTGATCTTTATAGACAACATATCTGTAGAAGAAGATGTGAGAACACAGGAAGAAATCTAAACAACTTAACTCAGCATTTAAACATGATTCAAGTCATGATTCATTTATTTCAGCTTCTTTTTTTTTCTCTCTCTCTCTCTCTATCAAAATAAGATACAAATAACTGGACATAAATAAAAGCTTTCTCAAGGTGATATTTTAAAGGCATCTTTTTTTTTCCTTCAGAATACCCAGAAAGACTCAACTTCCATATCTTTGTAAGAAACACTGAGCCTCGTCTGTTTTGTGCAATGCTTTGAAAAATCAAAAAACAAAAACAAAAACATGTTGGAATGTTGCTAAAATGCCATAGCGAAAGCAAAAATTGTTTGAAAACATTGGGTATGAATACAGTATAAGTGGTACATGTATACAAATACAATATAATGCCTTTCACACCGAGGGTATATGTGACCTATCAAAAATTCTCAGAAACTGGCTTTAGTTGGTATTATAATGCAACCTGCTCTACCAAAACATGGATAAGGAGCACACATTGGAGTGAGGAGAGTTCAAGCCACGTACAGCATACAAGCACTGTGCATTTCTGTGAAACCATGGTGGTATGGGGGGCTCTAATAGGAATACACCCAATGTTTTAACAAAAGCTTAATGATAAAACTTATGGCAAAGCTTTGGGGCTCAAAGTCTCTCGCATTCATGGTCAGCCAAGGCAAATATTGGTTGTGCAATCAGCCTCAGGGTCAAAGTTTAAACAGCACTGACATTGAGACAATAGAGTACAGGTGTATTCGAGACTTGCCAACACATCACCCAGATAAAGTCTGAAAAGTGGGTACTGGGCAGAGTAAAAAGAATATAAAAGCAGATTAAACTCTGAACGTTCACATCTCTGTTTATCAAATTGAAATCACTTTTTTTTTTGTTCATCTTCATTTCGTGACTACGTCGAGATGATAGAGAAGTGTGTATAAGAAATGACCAGATAATCGAGGTGGGATCGTACCTACAATCAAAGGCCTGTCCCATTCCAAAACTGATTTTGGAGGACCATAGAAAACCAAAACCAGCATACCCCACTATTCAAAATGTCTCTGCATCTTTGATTCCGCAGCTTAAAGAGGAACACATACTTGCACAGAAATAACCTGTCGCTAATTTCAGCTCACTTGATTTTGGCTTTAAGATTGTTGAATTTGCTGGAATCCACTGTGGTAGCAAGGATATTACGTTAAAAAACCATGGCTAAACCAGCAGATTGTCGAGTTTAATGGAGACACACAAACATTGCTCCCACCTTTTAAGTCAATGGGGTTATGTGCTACAAGATAAGACTGGGGACAATCAAACATATAGGTCAATCAAACATATTCTATTATCAGCTTCACGCTGAACTCCTGGATACTATTAACTATTAAACTTGCTGTGATCATATATTTCCCCTGAAATCGACATTTGAATGGGATTTATGAGAAATTTAATCAATTAAATCAGTATAATTTGCTTATAATGACTTGACACTTTAAACTTTTTCTTGCTCTCTCTTGTCAATGTCTGACAGGACAAATAGGCACCACACATGCATTTCTTCTTTCCCCCTCATGTTCCCATGCTCTCTTTGTAAATACCCCCCCCCCCCAACTCCTATCAAGTATCATTTAAACTATTTGCAAGCATATAGATTGTGTGCACAGGGGTTGCAACGATTTTCAAGCTTTAAGCTTATGTTGCAATTCCTTTGCGTGTTCGTTACCTTGAATAATGTAGCTTCTTATGCTTCTTATCAATGTATACTTATTGTATATATCCTGTCTTGGCTATATGAGATGTACTTGCATACATTTGTATGCATTCCTATTTTGTGAACACGCATGAAATCTTGAATAAATAAATAAATAAATAAATAAATAAATAAATGAACAATGTAGCCATTCTTACGTAACATGGAAAATCAGAAATCCAGACTTTAAATGAATCTTCAAGTTAGCTTACAGTTCTCATACTTGATAGATCTCCTAATCATTATGTCTTTGCATAAATTTTCCAGAAAATAAACCCCATATCCTCTTGTCTCGATTTGAAATGCATTTCTATAATCGCACATATATCAAGCTAGAATCATTCATTTCAGATCGATTATCTGTAGCTAATAACCAGTGTAAAAGATTTATCTAAAAATGCCCACACATGAGTTTCAAGATTTCTGTGACATTTTAAGGCTTATTTCCCTCGGGATATTTGACCCACCCACCCCCACCCCCCCCCCCAAAAAAAAATAATCATAATAATATTAAATTAAAAAAATCATCAACTTTTAACATTTGCCATGCATTTGCCATGCATTCCAATTTACAACAAGCTAAACTGCAATACCCCTGCATCAAATTCCATCATAAAAGATAAAGAAATCATTTATGTAGTTCCCTGAACAAATGAAGATTTGAAACAACTGTCTTGAGGAGCAAGGTGAGAAGGGTTTGAACATTGCAGAAGACACCACAGATGGACAGCTAAAGATTCTTGGTTAGTCTGGGCAGGTTGATTGACACCTCGGCTGTCGCAGCTCTGAATCTGGAAGAAAAATGTGTGTGTGGATGAAATTCAAAGTAAAATGGCTGATACACACTCTCTCTCATGTGTAACAGTATCAATCGATAAGATTAGTAAGTAATAAAAAGTCCCAACAATGTATTAGCATTGTTCTATCTCATCGGGGAACTATAGTAAGTGGTATGTTATAAAATTGGAACCTCATAAAACAGTCATGTCGAGTGAGTACTATTCCCTGATATACTATAGAGAAATGCAAGCTGTTGTGACTGTCACATTTACAGGGAAAGTATCACAAGGCAATCTATTCTCAGAGAGAAAGCTTTCTACATAGACTAAGAGGGGAAAAAGCTTGAAGGTGAACTAGGAGGATGGCAACCTGGTTGAGAATTAAAAATTTATTAAACTGCGTGAAGCATGACTATATTCCACAATTTCTTCAAACTAATTATGAAGCATTACTTGACATATAAGACACTTTTTCAAAACTTCTCAACTAAAACATGAAATATATTATGCAAAATGCAAAAATGTAATTCAAGTGATACCCCATTCTATAGAACTGCAATATCTGGAATTCTGAGCTAATATTTGACCACCATACTATTTAGATATCTTGTGCTACTGACAGAAAAATATTTCTTATCTTTCCTTCTTTACCTATTCAATCGTCTATTCATTTATTCATATATTCATAAGATTCTCTAATAGATTTGCATCTTTTCTTTTTTTTTGGGGGGGGGGGGCAATGGGGTGTCATGATGATTCAGATGACACCAAGTTTACTGGCTGGGAGATCTTTACAATTTGTCTGCTGTACAACAGTTTACTAATACTAACTGGTGTGCCCACAGAAACATGCTCTTCCTGACACAGCAAACAGGAAATAAAGAAACTAATTTGTTTGGTTTGAATTGCTGTTCTCCAGACATGATACACATCATTCATAATGTGACTTTGCCAAAAGAATGACCAGTACCTGCTATGCTGACCCTCGTTACAAGGGAGGACATGGCCTTGCCGATGCGGTTTGCAGCTGAGAAGAGGTCCCCACTTGGTCTTGCTCCTCCTGCGATTAAAAGAAAAGGTAAAGGAGATTGATTTGATTTATTGATTTGATTCACTGATTTGATTCATTCTCTGTACGGCATTGCTTTACAGTTAGATCAATTTTTGGCCATTTCATTAACATTGAGATCTTAACCCCCCTGGCATGCTACCTGTCAAGTCTGGTGAATATATGATGCAAATACAGTGGACTCCCGTTATAACGAAGTCCTCGGGATCAGTTTTCTTTCGTTGTATCGAAATTTTGTTACATCCGAACAAATAAACAATAAAAAACATACTTGAATTTTTACTTCATTGTAACAGAAATTTTGTCATAACCATGTTTGTTATAACGGGAGTGCACTGTATGGCATTACACAGTGTGGTTATTTTGTACAATTTCAACTACACCTGTATGCCATAAGGTCATTTATCATCATTCCTAACACCAAAGGGAGAGAGACTGGTCTTCATTTCAGGAAAAATATCAGCATGCCAAACCATCCATGTACACTTATTTCATGTGGGAAGTCTGAATAATCAACCTTGCAACATATGATTTGAAGAGTTTGATTGCAAAATGAGTTAACTCACATTTCTGTCAATTTGAGATATTTGCAATCAAAGATGCTAAAAACAACGAAAATGATAAGAAATTGTGGGATATTTTTAATCAAAACTTCAGGAATATTCCTTGTTATGTAACAAATTAGGTATTACTGGAAAGGTTTTACTTTAATTTATGTTAAGTTTTTAAAAATGGCACTTAAACCATTTTGCAATCAAACTCTTTTTTTATGTTTTGTTTTTATTTAGGGGGCAGGGGGTCATAGATGTAAGGTACTCACTTGGTCTGCGAGGCTGGGGCTGAAGAATTTCTCCCAAAGTCCTGATTGACTCTTCCGCTACCTCTGAAAAGACAAAAAGATATGAGAAGCACAGTTCTTTAGCAGAAAGATAGGCAAATCAAATCAATACACAGTAGGTACCTACTTGCGTTTGTTTCAATAGACAAACCAAACAGCATACTTTGGGTCACATAAATAGATTCTTCTTGTCTATTACCGTGGTTTCTCTTCAACTACAGCAAAATAAAGTTCTCCATGCAGTCAGCTTGATAGATGTCAGGCATGAAACTTCTGTGCAATATGCATGTTATCTTCATCGTAGCACTGGAGAACTAATGACCCCAATTTCTGAAGGTAGTTTACATCAGATCCAGATTAATACCCCTTTCAGTAACTCATGCATTTTTGGCCAGCTCCTGGCCAGTGATAAAAAAGCCCATGCAAAGCAGTAAATATTGCATTCAGTAACTATTGCAATGACCCCTTCATGAACTCGGTCATTTTTAGGGGATAACTGCCATGGTAACTGAACTCGGGTTCCAGCGGAGGCACGACAGTGCAAGGGATTTTGGCTAAAGCCTGGTGCTGCTATCGTTCATTAACCCTTCGGACGGCGCCAAGCACGTGTCTGCCTCTAGCCTATGGAAGAGCAGCACCAAAATAGCCCAAGCATGGCTGGCCATTTTGGCCCACGCCATTCATACACTAAAAATTGTACAACTTACAGTTTGGAGCTTGGGCCACGCACTAAAACGAGCACAAAATGGATATACATTGCAACATACGCATGTCTGAGTGCAGTTATCATTGAATCTACACAACATCTCTTACTGATGTGTCACATAAATCTATGCAGATGAAATGTGCATTATCCATGGAGTAGAGATATTAACTACCTTGTTATATTCCAGCCAATGTGATAACTTCTGTGAATATCAGCATCAATCGCATTAGATTTAATTTTTTTTTTCTTTGCAGAATGTGGAAGTCCAGAGCTTTGAAAAAATACCACAAGCTCCTTTGGAGAGGTAATTACCTGCATAGTAGAAACATGCACATACCATACAAAATTATGCCAATTTCCTGAATACATATAGCATCATACAAGCATGGAGCAATATATTTTGATCAAGTTTGTTTGGCAGTATTATATCTATTTGATTCTATCTTTTCTTTTGGGGGTGGGGGGTGGGGTTAAGGATGACAGAAAGCAGAATGGATGCCACATACTGGACTACTCCTACGAGAGGAAACTTTGCAGGAAATCTCAAAATGGCGAGATAGATATGACTAGAAGGGAAGACAAACCCAGTGATGCCAGGTCGTCATGGTGAGGGAAGGCATCAGTCATCCTCTGCACCAAGTCATCCAGCTCTGCCTCCTCCGTGGGGTAGGCCATGGATGCTGCCAGGGTCGGGAAATGGACAGTGGACTGGTCATCCATGGCCGGCAGGAGGTGACGCAGATCCAGCACGCTCTCGAAGGCACGCGATTGGTCAATGGGAACCTTGCCTTGCTGCGACGGGAAATTTTTCAGTCCTGACAACCAGGACTGGTCTGCGCTTGATGCCGATTGTTGTGATGGATTTTCCTGCTGATACTGCAGATGCAGTTGGTCTGATTGATGAGACGGTGCAATGGGTTGCGATTGGTTCGACAGAAAACCAGTCATGTGTGATTGGTTGGATGGGAATCCAGCGGCGGATGTTTGGTTGATCAGAAGATTGCCCGACTGCTGACTGGTCGTCGGGGAGAGGTAACTGTGTGAAGAGTGCCGGTGAGCGGAGGCTTGGGGAAGGCCTCCGACACCTGAAGGTATCTGTCCAGACCTTGAGGGGCCCTCAAGGACTGACGACAACATATTACCATCCCTTCCAACATGTCCCACTCCCACAGTCCCAGCAGCATCTACTGCACTGAGCTGTCCTTCCTGAGTAGTCCTGGCACCATTTCTGAGTGTCTGGTCAGTTCTAGCAACACCCAAACCATCTACAGCATGTTGTGGGAATCTGAGCACTTGGCCACTTTGTCCATGTTGGACATACTGAGGAGGAACATTAGCAGTGGGTCCAGGCCAGTGGTTTCCATCTGTCTGATCTCTGGTGAAGATGAAGCGGGGCTGTGGACGGGAACTGTCCGACGACTTCGAGGACTGGTCAGCGATGGTGTCCAATGCCGGGTGAGATTGGCCGTAAGGGGGTAGCCTCTCTGCTGTCTGGTCATAGCTGCTGCTAGCCTGGTAGCCAGAGCTGTGGGCTGACACACGGTTGAGGATTTCCTGCTGCTTTTCACGGATACTGGAACTCACATCTTTCATCTGATTCTGTTTCAATCAAAGGAGAAAGATATGATAATTACCACAAGAATACAGTTAAAGGTCATATATGGCCATTTTTACAATCAGTGGTGTAAAACACAGTGTTGGCACTAATTGGTGTATAACTTTCTTATACACTGACAGATATGCATTATTTTTTCTCATAAACTTACCACCCACAGTGTCTACCTTGGGTACCTTAATGAACTTTCCTCTCTTTTTCTTTCAGATGTGGCAGGCACTTACATGCTTGAAATCCAACACTTTTGGTGTACTCACTCTGACATAGTTTTTTTGTGAGAGCTAGCATATTAAATTGTTTATTCCTTTTCATTATTTTTGTTGTTGTTGTGGTAGACAGGTATCCAACATTAAGAACTATTATGTTTACCAGGTTCTGCTTTGTCTTCTTTAAAGACTGCAATTGTCCAAACTTTATGTTTCGGAGGTGACATTTTCCGTTAACAATTGACCCCTCTTTTGAGTTAGCTCTTGTTCACAATTATAAAATTCAACTTTGCTAATTTCTATCAAAACAGAATAGTAATCAATCTGACTTAACTTTGATCCAAAGATTATTTAATTCAAATAGCTTATCATTTTTTGGTGAGCATTTATTAATTTATGTTAACTTTTCCGTTAACATTTCTGTCACCTCCGAGACAACAGATTCATGTATTTGATTTTTTTATTCTTGACATCAGTTATACATTACATTTACGAAAATGTAACATATCCCCTCACATTATCTCTGAAGGAAGGTAGTAGAAATATAGCCTGTTGTTTTCATTTTGGAGCAATTTACAATTTTCCGTTAACACTTGTCACCTCCGAAACAATTGTCACCTCCGAAACAACAAGCATATCATATTTGATAATTTCTCGAAGACAAAGCAATTTTGTTTGATTCTGTCCAATTGACAGGAATCTCTTTTGGATGAAAATAGTAATATGGCAACAGGAAGTGAGAATTTTCTAGGGATTAATAAAAGATCTAATAAAAGCTAAGAATTACTGTTTCGGAGGTGACAAAACACTGTTAACAAGATTTTTTGCTCATTTCTATTGAAGAGAAACCATATCATATACACCAATGGTTTCATTTATTTTAGTAAAATAAGTCTCAAAGTGGAGAAATCAACTAACACACTCTCGCTCTTTTTTTCATTACTAGACTGTACGTTTCAGGGCAAATTTACATTTTTTCACTTTTTTAAACAAAGAGAATGCACAAAATACACCCATCTGTTATATATATAACATTGTAATCAAGATCAATTCTCCTGCTTTAGTTAAGTAAACATATAGATGCTTTCATCTTAGAAGCCTGATTTCCAACAAGCAATTTAGTTGTGAAGATTTACCAATAACAGCTTTCCATGTAGGTTGCTTTTTCTTGTGTTTCGGAGGTGACATTGTTTGTTAACACCATATTGTTATGTGATAGTGAAAGGCAAGACTTCAGTTCCTTTTCACTATCTATTAACATTTTCTAATACATTTAATATCTACAAAATCATCACAACAGAAGTGACTTTTGTATACCTAGCTCACCAGAATTCCCTTGATACCAAAGTGATACATGTGGCAGTTCATGCATGCCCTAGTCCACAATCTTAAAAAAAAAAAAAGACTGTGTAAAAAAAAAAATCATCAAATAATCAAACTCCTTAAAAAGGCCACATGGTTATAGCTGGTGCACAACTTGTTCTTGAATTCTTAGTTGTTGTTTTTCCATGTACAACGTGGTAATCATAAACAAAATTATGTGATTTTTTTTTTTTTTAATATGACAATAATTATTACATTTTCCAAGTTGAACCAACTGTTTATGACATTGTATTTTCAAGATTATTGAAGTTATGTGACAACTAAAGTGAACAGAGGAACAATTCCCTAGGACTGGAAAGGGAAAGATCCAAAAACAAGATTTGTAGTTCTATCTCAATATAATTTTGATGAGGTGTTTACCTTGTTTTGTTATTATGTTTTATCTTATAATTTGGCTTAAGTACTGGAATTTCAAGGAAAAGAAAATGGTTTCTTAAAGGACAAGTCCTTATATATACATGTGGATTGGGTGAATGCAACAACATTAGCAGAACACATCATTGAAAGTTTGAGGGAAATTGGACAATCCATTCAAAAGTTATGGGTTTTTTAAGTATCTGCGCAATCACTGCTGGATGAGATGACTACGACAGTGTATGATGTCACATGCGTACAACGATATAAGGAAAATATAAGTGAATTTCACAAAACTTTACTTTTTGAAAAAAATGCACATTTCTTCAACTTGCTAATGATGTATGTTAGGGCAGTATTATTCACCCTGCCTTCCAAAAGAGAGAAGTCAAGTGTTCTTTTGTAAATGCAAGAAAAGTGAAAATATGTTGAATTTTCTTGATACTTTCTCTATATCCTTGTACACATGTGACATCACAAGCTATAGAAGTCTTCTCATTCAGCTTTGACTGAGCAGAAACTTCAAACATTCATAACTCTGGAATGGATTGCCTTATTTTCCTCAAGCTCTCACTGATGTGTTTTGCTAATATTGCTGTATGTACTCAACCCTCATGTCTATTGAGGTGAACTTGTCCTTTAAATTCCCTTTTCCAGTTTCGGCCCCTTATAGGGTTATTTGAGACCAGTTTGTGTCCGGGACCTTCTGTGAAGTTGATGGGGAAAATTACTGAACAAAAACAAATTTTCCCCTCAAGTTCACAGAAAAGCATTATGCTGCTCTCTTCAGCTGGGAAATACAAACTGTTGTCTTAACCAAACTGTAAAAACTGTTAAAGATTAGTATGAATTACAATCTAAAACAAAATATGAGCTGGTATCCATTATCATGAAAGAGAATTACTAAACAAAATAACAAGTAAGAACTGAAAGAAAGAGCTTATATTTGAAAATTAAAGCAATGAGGAAAGACATGAATGTTCACAAAATAGTTAACACCTGAGGAGTTGGGTTGTCTCTGTGTTGTGTCACCTCCAAAACAATAAAATGGTTTTTATTATCTTATACTTTTTACTCTCAAAAGTGACTAATATGCATGATTTGCAGGTAATTTTCAAGCAATTCAGAAAGATATGTAAAATATATTTTGGTAATTTCAACAGTTTAAATGAATCTGGTATATAGAAAATTTATCCCAGATGAACCAAACACCTTTCACCAGTATTGAAACATTTGTATGGTAGCTATCAAGAATGATGAAGAATTCATGAACATCCTTGAATTAATCTATTTATAAAACTATATGCAAACAAAAACGTACACAAGTCAAAAAAGAATTTTTGCTTTTGGTATTCATACCGTATGTCCCCACCAAAAAATTACAATGGTACCCTCCACAACGATAACTTTAAAGATAGTGAATCAATCTAAAATACAATTTGAGGGATTGAAACTATAACTCATTGCCCACACCTTACAGAAAACCCCATTCAATTTGCTTCAGAGGTCAAAGAGAATTGAGGATTTTTGTAGAGCATGTCAGGAATCCCTTCCCTCCAAGTTCTGTATATTGTGTTTACACATTAATATGCAGTTCTAAGAGCATCCAAGTGCTAAACTTGGAAGAATCAGACTCCTGACATCCTTTATAACAATCAACATTTCTTTGAGACCACTTAACCAAATTGACTGGGGCTTTCTGCAAAATAGAGCTAAAATGTTATAATTTAAGACCCCAAAGTGGAATTTAGCTGATTTAATCATATTGGGTGCTATCAATGCAAAAGTCTAATTGTAAATTTTTGAGGGGACATACTATATGAATTCTTGAACACAATGTTAAAATTGAATGTCACCTCCGAAACAAAGTTATTCTTCCCTGGTGTTGTGGAATAAAATGTTCTGAGAGCAAAGAAACATTACTAAAATGATCTTACACCCTCATATCAATATAAGGTAGAAAATGGAATGCCATGTTTCTTCAGGTTAAAATATCTAGCTTCTGTCCGTCATATTCTTTACTGTAAATGAATATTTCAACACAATGTTAACATTGAATGTCACCTCCGAAACGAAGTGATTCTTCCCTGGTGTTGTGGAATAAAATGTTCTGAGAGCAAAGAAACATTACTAAAATGATCTCACATCCTCATCTCAATTTAAGGTAGAAAATGGAATGCCATGTTTCTTCAGATTATAATATTTAGCTTACATCCTTCGTCCAAATGGAAGGCAAACTATCGGTACCCATGCTAATTAATGAAGTGTAAAAAAACACTTGTTCTGCGTGGTTTATCTGCTTGAAACAGGAGTTAATTTCTTGTTTTTGAGTTATAATTATTATAAAACATTGATAAAAAGAAGAAGTTTTGTGTTATTGTCACTTATTCTAAAAAAAAGTGAGTGTTAATATGAATGTCACCTCCGAAACATTCTAATATGTTAACTGTCACCTCCGAAACATCCATGTGTGAAAAATCCAAGTTTTAAAATAATGATTGGAATTTCATTTAACCTACATAGGAAGGTAGCCCTTCTTAAAGACTTGTCATAGTAAGAGTTTGACCTGGCCTGCCCTCCATTGAATAGTTAAAATCTTAAAAATTACATGTCAATTGGTATTTTTACCAAAAATTTAAAAATCTCATGTATTTTTTTACAAATTCACTTTATATTCAACCCCCAAATAGTTTTGATTCACAAACTACATATTGTTGTTAACCATATAAACTTTGCATGGTGAAGTTTGACTACAGAGTTTTGTCAATATGGTGCAATTCATGAAAGCAAAATTTTGCTTAAATTTACTTCAGGTGCCAGGGTTTTCCTTAAATTACACCAATAACCCTTCAGCTTTAAGGTCTGAAATGTTATTTTTTCAAAAATTTGAATACTTTGAAACAGGAATCAAACAGAATAATGAAAAAATGTTTTGTTTGAAATTTTGACCCTCTGAGTACAAAAGTTACACCACTGATCGTAAAAAAGGCCATATCCCTTTTTCAAATATCACAAAATTTTGCATGGTTAAAGAATAATGTCCCCCAACATCGTGTATGAAATCTTACAGTAACATCATAGTTTTAAAAACTACTTCATGTCTCTCAAGAATATACCCCTCTTTTGTACCGAGAATAACAGTTCGAATTTTCCCAAGGTCAAAATGAATTCCCAGTGAATCTATAGATTGTTTTCCCCTCCATCACAAAGAAATTTCCAGTTTTATCATTCTGAGGAAAGGTCTGAGTTGCCTACCTCTTCAATATACTGGCTCATGAACAGAATCTTATTTTCTGGGTTGCAAAAGGGACACAAAAATTAAAATCTTGTTACGTAGAACACTCAGATTGCTACCAGTAAACATTTTCCCAGTTCCTTTGTTAGAACATCCTGTGTATATTATTTCTTGGCATTCTTTGAAGTTCAAAAAAAAAGAAAGAGAGAATAAACAGTACCCGTGGTCACATTGGCAAAAGATCAAGAAGTTTAAGATCGTGATTTTCAAGATCTTGAAGTTTTGCCAGTGTGACCGCAAACTTCCCGCAAAACTTCCCACTCTAACTAGGGATAGTTCTTCATCCCGCCAAACTACTCCATCTTTTGCCAGTGTGACAGCTAGAAACTGATTCTTCACAATCTTAAACTCCTCTGTCTTTTGCCAGTCTGACCGTGCCTTCTGAGGATATCACAAGTTTGCATGGTACTTGAAGAGTATACCATGCTCTCAATCTGAACTTTGACCTCTTAAGCAGTACCACTGAGATCCTAAACTATTTCACTCCTCACTGGCCATTATTCTGTTTTACAGATTGGCCAACCAATTTGGAATGTGACATTAACATGAAACAGGTGCACAGGACACAACTTTCATCAGCACTTTAGACATTCCAACTTGTTTACAAAAAGATGGTAATTTCTAGAGCTCTCTTGACATCACATAGATGTGAAATAAACATAAACAAGGTGTGGCTTTAAGGTGACTTTAACCAAACTTTGTTCAGTTAGGTTGACACAGAGACCCCGTTTACAGTGCGGGGCCGGGCTCGGCCGCAGCCCGGCCTCAATTGCGCGGCCGAGCCTCGCAATTTTGTCCTTTTACACTGCTGGGCTCGGCCGCGCTTTCGATTCAAACCTTTCATTATTTGGTCGTAGTGGCGCTCTGCTTGTAAACTAACGCAATTTGGTATTGTCTGGTTTTCAGACCCTTTGCCAACTGAATTCCGTGGCGACGAAGTCGCCGTTCGGGCAAAGGCCTTTGCCGAAGGAAAAAATCCTTTGCAGGACAAAACCACCTTAAACTATACTAGTTTTCGACGTTGAGGGGGTTAATATCCTGAACAGCGAAAGATACAGGCAGAGGGTTTGGAAGCCAGACTAAAACTGGCCGCGCAATTGGCCGCGCATTTGGCCCAGTTTGTGTTTACACCAAGAAAAGGCCGGGCTCGGCCGCGGCTCGGCCGCGGCCGAGACCACCTCCAGAGCGAGGCCAAATGCGAGGCCAATTTTGGCCTCGCATTTGGCCTTTTGCGCGTTTACACTGAAGCGGGGCTGGACTCGGCCGCGGACGAGCCGCGGCCGAGCCTCGCACTGTAAACGGGGTCAGAGTTACCCAACTTGAAGTTATCTGGTAGTTAGCTAATACTGGGGATAGCTGGTGATGCAAGGGCTCTTACTTTAAGCTAGTCACCACATGAATGTAACTCATACTTGTTGTTAGCTATACTTATAGGTGCATGTAGCACAACAATTAAAAAAAAAAACACACACAAGCATACACAAAAAAGAAAATCAATTGATAGCTGCAGTTACACTGGCAAAAGATTGCAAAGTTTAAGACCTCAAAGTTCTGCCAGTGTTACCACAAACTTCCCATGAAACTTCCCACTCAAACTAGGGATATTTAAGGGACTCTTGCAAATCTCCTTGATCTTTGGGCAATGTGAACACTAGCAACTGAAACGTTGCAAAGTTTGTCATGTGCCCAGTCCTGCCATCATCTGTTTGTGGGCAGTGTCTCCGAAGTGCACAGTCATTGTGATGTACAGGTGTGCATTGTTACATCACAATCACCAGCTGTCACATGGTGCACTAGCCACCCAAACATTGAGAACCTAAAGATCGAAAAGTGTGGCTGCCTGTGTGGACGGACGACCAAAGATTGCGAAGACTTCACGATCTTTTGACGGTGTGCCCACAGCCAATGATAGCTTTCACGATGCTAGCGTGACCGTGTGAACATGGCTATTGGCATTCCAATATGTTTACCAAGAGTGTGTCTATTTCAGGTAGTCTTGCCAGTGTGAAGAATGTGAAATAAACATAAAACAGGTGCAGCTAAGAGTCATGGGCGTGGTCAGATATTCCATTGTTTTAATTAATCAAAACAGTGTCCATTTCACATTCCTCTGCCATGACTCAGAATGCCTGATGACTTTGAGACTGACATACATGATGTACACTTACATATGTGCTGGGCCTACAATCTTTCTTTTTGTGTACTTTCTAACACAAAACATGGTTTACTCTGCTGCTTTAAATCACTTAGATTGGATATTTGATCTTTCAAAGTTTACAGATGGGAAAGGTGAATCTAGTTCTGTCTATACATTCATCGATACTACGACAAACAAGTCTTTATTTATAAATTTTTCGTGTCTTTTGGCCTACAGTGAATACGGAATTATTTGACGATTCACTTCATATGAAGATGATCAACGAAGACCGAGTGTCATTATGGAATGAGCAGGTGAAAATTGTTATCTGATATGATGCATGTGTCTTGTAACAGTGTCATAATTCTTTTACTTGAAATGATGATATGAATTTGAAACTGATAGTGTCTCCAGCCAACCTGGTTGATCATGACTTTCATTAGTTTCAGCTTGTCCTCCAGGAGCCGATTGTGTTCCTCCAAGACCTCGTAGCGGGCGAAAACCTCGTTCCGCTGGTCCATCAGTCTAGAGTGGATGCCAGGATCCGGTCTTTGGGGTTGACGATACCGCGGACCCTGGCGCGGCTCCGATTCAGACGACGTCGAGTCCCGGTCCTCATCGCTGATGGGCAGGCCCATCTTTTCAAGCTCGTCCATCAGCTCACTATTGACATTAAAAATATTATATTTCACCTAACCAAACAACAAGACAACAATGGGCAATTGCTCTATGATAGCCACTGATTGCTGTCCCAATGAATTGAATCCTTTCTGGGGGCCAGCAAAAGTTGGTCGTCTAATACTGTAAAAGTGGATATTTTTCGCATGTATAATTTTTTGTGTTTTGATGGGTAAGATGAGTTTTGTGTGTTTTTAGTTCCATGGAATCAAGACATTAACTACTGGAACATATGGCAAGCAAAAATATTCTGTGTGACTTTACTTTCGCACTAATATCTGGTTGTGGGAAGTGTGCGAAAATTTCAACACCATGAAAAAAATTCCACTTGTACAGTAAAGGGACTGAAACAGACTCAAGGACACATTTCTTAATTAACATGTGAGAAAATAGGTTTTTGGATACATGAGCAGCATGGGGCGTGATACTCACTTGAGCTTTTAGATTACCTGACCTTGATACAACCTCCCTTTGGTGCCCTTTGTCATAACTAAACTATGTATAACTAAGTTATCAGAGGACAATATGAAAATATTACCAGTTGCTGCTGGGGGGGGGGTTCCAGTAAGGGTTTCTACAGCAATATGATAACTGTATTATATTATTTTCAAAATGGAAGGCTTACAACAACAAAAAAAAGAATTCAAGGTTTATAAACAGAAAAAAAAAATGGTTGATTAAAAGGCTCTCAAGAATCACAGGGTTACAAATCCTCAAGAATTGAAATGAAAGGTCCAAAGAATGCAGGATATTGCAAGGGCTCTGAAAATTTGAGGGTCAACATGAAGGGCTATAGAATGGAAGGCTTTCCAATACAGCTCTCAGAATTGAAGGATCCAAGAAAACTAAAAGGTCCTATGAAATTCTGATTTGAAATGATGAGAACGGCAGGGCAAAACTAGAAATGTCGCTACAGCGACTGGTTATACCCCCGCCAAACCACATTTCATAAGCTTTGGTCAAAACAACATTTGATAAGCTTTGGTCAAAAAACTGAGGAAGTAGTTAAATCCGCAAGATCTTTCCTCGATCTTCTGCCATTAATATGCCGTTACCATGGCAACGTACTTTCGGGTACTGTCGAAAAATGCGTCTTGCACATCTACAACCAAAGGCACACATCTGTACCAAGTTTCATGGAAATTGGGCAAAAACTGAGGAAGTAGTTTGCAACACAAAATTTTCCATCATTTTGGCTCATAATATGTGAGCTGTTACCATGGCAACATACTTTTTGTCACTGTCAAGAAATGTGTTATGCTGACCTATATCCTAAGACAAACATTCAATATGAATTCCATGAGAATTGGAAGAACACTGATGAAGCAGTTTTGCCATGAAGCATTTTGCCCTATATTTTACCAATAATATGCCGTTACCAAGGCATAGCACTTTTTGCCACTGCGGAAATATGTGTCTTGCACATTAACATATTCAGATGAAGACCTGTACCTAATTTCATAAAAATTGATCAAAAACTGTGGGAGGAGTTCGCGACGCAAGATTTGTACCCATTTTTGCCCATAATATGCCGTTACCATGGCAACGTACTTTTGGGTACTGTCAAAAAATATGTCTTGCACATCTACAACCCAAGGCACACATCTGTGCCAAGTTTAATGGGAATCGGTTGAAAACTGAGGAAGTAGTTCGCGACGCAAGATTTGTACCCATTTTTGCCCATAATATGCCGTTACCATGGCAACGTACTTTTGGGTACTGTCAAAAAATACGTCTTGCACATCTACAACCCAAGGCACACATCTGTGCCAAGTTTTATGGGAATCGGTTGAAAACTGAGGAAGTAGTTCGCGACGCAAGATTTGTACCCATTTTTGCCCATAATATGCCGTTACCATGGCAACGTACTTTTGGGTACTGTCAAAAAATACGTCTTGCACATTTACAACCCAAGGCACACATCTGTGCCAAGTTTTATGGGAATCGGTTGAAAACTGAGGAAGTAGTTCGCGACGCAAGATTTGCAACGGACCGACCGCCCGACCGACCGCCCGACCGCCCGACCGTCCGCTGATTCCTATATACCCCCTTCAAACTTTGTTTGGTGGGGGTATAATAAAGGCAGGTCCATAGGATGATCCCTTTAAAGAATTTGTCATGAAAATCATACTGAATAAGTGGAGACATATACACACAAAATGGTGTTTGGCTGACATATTTTGACAAAATTGTGCAATTTGATATACTGTAACACTTTGTTATCTATCCTTCTCCTAATCGGCAAATCAACACTTGAAGGTTTTGACCTGTGACCACTGACAAATGACTCAACCATCCAGAAAGGAAGGGGGGGAGAGACCTACTCATTCTCCATCTCCAAAGCATCAATCAAGTCCTCCAGCTCCCGCCTCTCCCGGTAGCGACTCTCGTCTGTGGTCGCCGTGACAACAGACTGGTGTGCGGACTTCAGGGACGGCTGCTGGCTGACGCTGTCCCTCATACTGAAGTCATCGTACCTCACTGGTTCAGCTGCTTCAACAGCCTTCAACCTGAGGGATGAGATACAAAATGTTTGATTCTGCATCACTATTGTAAAGCAAGATATTTTTGTGGCATTAAATTTTTGTGAATTGGAGCCGATGGCTTCATTTGCTGCATTAAATTTTTGCAAATTGCCACTGGCATTCAATGCATGTTAGTGTAGACGAGAACTTTCATGCACATTTCTGGTTTTACAGTACCTCATCTGTAAGAGGAGATCTCAGTAGCAAAGAAAGTGGTTTCAAATTGAACAAGTGAAACAGAAGCAACACATTTAAGCATTTACATTTAAGCAACATTGAGCATTTTAATTGACAATTGGAAGCATTTCAATATCAGCACGTTATTTCCCATTTTGCACTATATCCTGTGGGCATCTCAGCACAGTTTCCTTGATCGTGTGGCCATAGAACTGTATACAAACTTGACCAGATACTTGCTTTGATTATAGAATGCATCATAAAGTTTGAAGCTTCCCTATAGACATATCATCTCCATTCTTTTGCCAAAGATACAGAAATATATGGTATGTTTTGACACACCATTCAAGATGCAAGAACAGTCTTACATAACTCCACATGTAAGTCAACCACAGACATTGGGTGTCAATAATACCAGTGGCATGCACTTCTGTGACCAGACCCAAGATAGCCACTTACATCACCAAAAAAAAACATTTGAAAACTAGTATTTTTCCTATCAAGTATCAGAAGTTGGTCACTTTTTTCACTGACCTCCTACTTACAAGTCACTTCTACTATTGAAACAATTTTCTCTCAAAAGCAAAATTCACCTTTAAGGACTCTGGATCAAACCAGAGTCCAGATTCTAAAGAAACCAGAAACTTCTAATAAATTGAATACAAGAGAAGAGTGAGAAAAATAAATAACCTGTACATAAATAAGACGATAACCAAGAAATCAAGTCAACCACTGGAAAACAAATCGTTACATAATGGATTCCCTACCTCTCTGACATTTCGCTAAGACGAGCATGTGTCTCCAACTCTGGATCGATTAAATCACTGCAGGAGTAAATGCAAAAAAATACCAAAGTCGGTTAAAGCAGGAACAAAAAAAAAAATGGTCATGAGAACAGAGAACAATGTACAGTATCAGCTCAATCACAGTATGACACAGATTTTTCTATGATCTACATCCACCAAATCTAAATTCTACTGTTTAATGTCATTTATTCTATCCTCTCTTCTGTTGCATAAAATATTGAATTATTCCATTTCCAATGAGATTCCGACACTCCTATCAATTTTGCACAGGATCCACAGTGCACCCACAAGCAGTGGAATAATAAATATAATACCTTGATTTTCATTGGCTGAAAGTAGAGCCACACCAGATTTATCAAGTACAGTTTATCAAGTACAGTTCTACTTTCAGCCAATCACAATCAGGCTGTTTGGACACTTTCTCATGATTGTTGTCACAATGAAAAATAGAATCTGTTGTTGGGTTTTGATGTAAAATTGCCTTAAAATACAACTATCTGCAATAAGATAAATGCAACACAACAAACTTAGTTGCTTGTAATCATGTCTATACCATCGGAAAACTATCATAATCATTTAAATGTGCCTTGATGTAGTATTAAAACATACAGTACTCTCACAACAGCACACACACACACACACACACACACACACGCACAAAAGTCACCTCAAATATTGATAAAATGGAATAAAATAAAGTCAATGAAAAAGCACATGCTAGTGATGTACTCTTTATGTTAGATGGAGAGGAATGAATCTTGAGAAGAGTGTTCATACCTTGATCCATCGTCCCTCTCCCATCCATCCTCAATGGGCCTGTATTTCCTCTTAATGCGACGGCCATGCCTCTTACTCAGATTGTTGCGGACAGTCTTGGTGAACGCCCTCACATCTTCCTTCGTCTTACTCTGTGGAGAGCAAATATACACCGGTACACATATTCAAATTTAAAGGGATCGTATAGGTTTGGTTGAGACCAAACTTCAGGTTTCTAATGTTTTTTGTGAGATAATAAGGAACCTCATAAAACATGACAGAGCATGTAATTCCAAGAGGGATTCAACATTTATTTGATGAAAATTGGTTTTGAAATGGCTGAGATATCTAAAACAGAGCAAGTCTAGTAAAAGGTGGAACCCACTCAGTATTAGGATCGCTGTGCTTCACTTTGTTTTTGGATGTTTCAGCCATTCCAAAACCTATTCTTCATCTTATAAACTTTTAATTTTTCTTTGAATGGTATGCTCTGTAACATTTCATAAGTGGTTTCTTGGTATCTCACAAAAAAAGTTAAAGCCCAATCCTCATCTCCAATACCACACCATTCCTTTAATAAACACATACCCTCGTATCAAAGGTTGTTCGTAATGTCAAAGATAGCCAGATATGGCAACAGGTCACTGAAGCAGACTGGATTTCCAAGCACCAGTAGTGAAATGGATTCAGTACAAAGCGGTGAGATGAACAGCTAGTTCCTACAAGTTCCTCAGGGGAAAATACCCACTAGTTTGAATACATCAGTATGCTACACTAACACTACATTACATGGCAGGTATGATGTCAATGCCAGCCTGTGCAACCTTTATTGAAGTCAATCTACATTGCAAACTACTGACCAAATATTGCAGCATGGCCACTAACTTCAGACTTCATGGAGATTTCATAGTCATCAAGCCCAGTCACTAATTCATCTACTGTGTATGCCATCTACTTTGTGAGTATAATGTATGATATGGTACATCATGTATTGTAAATTGGGACTTTTAAGACACTTACCGGTATGCATGTGGTGGTATTCATAACCAAGAGCCACATTCATTGAGTGAGATAAAAGTACAACCATTATCGCTTCTTGAGCAAAATAAATCAATAATTTCTCACTAATATTCACTGAAGTTATAGGAGGCAATATTTTCACAAGTTGTTCATTTCCTGAGTACAAAATTGACTCGAGAAATTTGCAACAGTAAAAACATGATGAAACTAGAGAAGCACTCTGAGAGCGTAGACCTCCGCCAAGCATGCAGCTCATTTCCACCACTGATCTTGTTCTTCCATAGAGATATCAGTGATTATATCCACCCATACGTACTTATCACTGTGTGCTAAAAGTCGGCCGATTTCCTAATATAGAAGCCTTTGTTACGTCATAAACCCTCAGCAGCACGGGGCCTCACCCTAGCAGAAACTAGAGCACGCACTTTAGTGCGCGCATGCAAACCTCAAATACGCGCAGCCTGAACTCCCAAGTTCATTGACCCTACCTGCCAAAATATCAAAAATCCTTCATAAATTCCCAAAAAATTATCGGATCACTACCAAAAGTTAATCGTTTGTTACTTGTGTCATTCTTAACCTATCCTGCAAGTTTCACCTAAATCCGTTAACTACTTTTTGAGTTATTTTGCACACGGACAAACTAACTAACTAACTAACTAACTAACTAACTAACTAACGAACAAACAAACAAACAAACAAACCAACGGTAACGAAAACATAACCTCCTCCCTTGGCGGAGGTAATAAATTGCATGTGATGTATGTCATTACAGTAACACCCTAGGACAAAGATCACTCATGATATACTTGTGAGTCACTTCTGTGTCAAATTTGATTCCCACCACTATCCTCATATTACCCTATTCCTCTTCTTTGCCATTTTTTCCCACCATAACAGAAAGCATCAAATCACATTCGCCATACTGGCCAGACTAGTCAAGATACACCTGCTATTATTAAGGATTACCTACTGTACATTCAAAGCACAGTACTCCCTCGTGTGGTCAAATAGATTCATTGATGACGGAGATGGGGGGGGGGGGAGGGTGTTTAGAGAGGGCAAAGACACTGTGAGAGGGGCACACATTCCTACCGAGAGACAATATTCCTGGATGGGGTGGGTCCGCTTGTGGTGTCGAGAGGTGCGGCCTGTAAAGAAACACTCCTGGCACAAGTCGTAGTTGAAACATTTTAGGCACTGGTAGCGCAGCCCCACCACCGGGTACACCTTGCACACACAGCATTTAGTCTCATGTTTCACTGCAATGGGGATGAAGAGTACAGTAACATGTTTCCAAAAACTTCACTTCATTTCATCTTATTTACATAACACTTTTATAACTTAAATCTACTGTATCTAAACAAATGCAAACATGTATGTATAAACTAAGTGATTTGATGTATATCACAACATGAATAAAGTTTCTCACCAAATTCTAGTAAAATGAAGTAAAGCGATAATCAGAGCCACATATGCGCAAGAGTTTAAAGTACCAGCAGTACACGTGTACAGATTCATTAAACACATTAAGCAGTATTCATAACGGTTGCGAGAGTACTTGCACATAAAAAGTCTTTAAAAATCTGAAACTTTTGAAAAAAAGTCTGAAGTGCACTAAACCGTTAACATCTCAATAGATTTGGACAGCAAAAAGTCTGAAAATCAGGTTTTGGGCAAGGTAATATTCTGAAATCAGATTGAACTCTCAACTCTCATATCACCGATTCATACAGATGCAATCTACAGCAACCCAGAAGACATACTTTGAACAGGTTTGCTTATTTCTGATTTTAAACTTACAAGAATAAAACACACTGTACAATACAGTACCAGTATACAGATTGGCACACTACAGAACAGCAATCAGGATTACATTTATGTGATACAAAACATGACCCTTCACTACTTTAAAGGGACTGTTCAGTACCGGTTGAGGTGAGGATTCAGCTTGTAACGTTTTGAGAGATATTTAGAAACCACTCTATAAAATGTTAAAGAGCATAAAATTCTAAGAAGAATCAAAAGTTTATTTGACGAAAATCAGTTTGAAATGACTGAAATATCTAAAACACAAGGAAAAACAAAGAGATCCTCATAAAACTTGTGGCCTGTCAATTTTATTAGGATCGCTTTTTTTTTTATATCTCAGCCATTTCAAGGCCAATTTTCATCAAATGAACGTTGAATCCTTCTTGAAATTACATGTTCTTCCACACTTCATAAGAAGTTAATTATTATCTCACAAAAAAAAAAAAAACATTATAAACCTGAATCCTCATCTCAACCAGTACTGTACAGTCCCTTTAAAACACAGAGAAAGCCAGGGGAGCCTACAAATTGTCTCACTTGTTTCAGCAGTGGAGAAGCGGTGCAGAGTTGGCAGCCAAACGAGGGTCTGAGGTTCACACAGAAGCCACTGGTAGAATTCATCCTGCATGATGGTGGGACCTATAGCCTGGCAGAGACAAATCATATGAAGTTTTCAGCAATTTCATTCAAAGTGAAGACTTACTGACTTTAATAACTTGCTCGATGTAAGCCCTATCAAGTTGCTGCCTATATTTCATCTCGCATAACTGAGGACTATCACATCAATCAGTGTTCATTGATAGACATAGATAGATATGGACAGATATACAGAGTTATACAGGGAGGGAGATTTGCAGTTTAGAAAATAGAAAGAAAATATCTCACTTAGTGCTGTCAGAGTAAGTGGTGGCATAGAAAATTAAACCAGACAAGAAAAATACACTTGTACATTGGAAGAACATTATTTTGCTCATACATGTATAACATTTTTAAGGAGAAGACACAATCTTTACATACACCAGGGGCCTGTTGCAGATCAAAAATATATACGATATCAAACATAACAGTGTAAGACCAAATGTTAGCTCCAAAACTTGATTCTGATTGGCAGAAAGTGAGTTATGTTTGATTTTTACATTTGATAACAAACATAACTTTTATCCGGCAGGTCCCACAGTACTGGCTGAAGTACTGATAACCATGACAAGCATTTCAGAGCCACTCGGTTCTTTGTAACTACTAGTATTTTTTGGTATGAAACGTAAAGAACAATATATGCAAGAAACAATGAAGATTAGTCGAACTCAATCCACTAAAGTTGTCTTATCCTCAACATCTTGATCACTTTACTCCAATCTGCAGTGATTGTCAAATCTGATTACACACTTGTAAAAGCACTGTAGAAAGTAAAAGGGATAAAACTGGAGGGGTTTCTTTCAGGGCATTGCGTATCTCTGATTTCAGTTGAACTTATGATAAAACCAGGCCCGTAAATACAGTTTTGTTGGGGGGGGGGGGGCGGTGGGAGGGTTCAGGGGGTTCCACGGAACCCCCTTGTTTGCTACTTGGTATTGTTCAGTACAGAACTGAACATAAGCTTGAGCTAAAAAGGTCCATTTTTCTTTTTCTGAACCCCCCCCCCCAAAAAAAAAAAAAAAAAAAATCCTAGTTACGGGCCTGAAAACGTTCAGCTTTGAAACTTTTGTTCTGATTTTTTGTCCAATCCATTGTGATATCTGGTACGTTGTAGATAGAAAGTGGTGCTACAAATAGCAGACGCAAACTCACCGACTGGAAGCAGTCCTCCACAGACGATGTCACATTCTGACTGAACGTCGTGCCTTCCCCTATCATGTCTGTGATCTGAAATTTCCAGAATTTATGAACATTGAAGTAGGACTTTTTTATGGGCACGGCAAAGTAGGGTCTGAATTGTTGAGGTGCAATGTCAGTAATAACTAGTAGATTCCAACAACTATGCGATTTTCAGAGCCGATTATTTCACTGCTGGAGTTTCAGTTTGAATGAATATGTAAAGAAAGAAATGAAGAGCCCAATATTTGATCAATTTTCAATACCTGTCACTCTCTTCAATTCTCTGTTTATCCTCATCAATCTGAACATGCCATGCATGGTAAGGAAGTGCACATAATTATAAATACAATGTAAGTAAATTACAATAAATCCTAAAAAATCATTACAAATACATTATTCAGTAAATCATGTACTGCATTCTGGCAGTCATAAGGAAGAATGATTCAAACTCTTGCATTAAACAAGCACTGCCTCCTTCCATTGTTATCTAAAACACTTATTTGATACACTGTAAATGTATATGAGAAAATCCAGACAACTTTGCATGTCCACCAGTTATGTTGAATCAGCAAATATCGTTAAAAGCAAATGCTGCTATTTTCCCATGTATAAGAATGTCAAAAGAAATGAATCCAACGCCTGGATCCCGTTTCATAGAACTTGTTATCAATAACAAGATACGATAGTTGTTATAAGCTACTTAAATCCTTGTATCTGATTGGCTGAGAGAAAATTTGTCACAGAAATGAGGCAGTTGTTACTGATAACAAGTTTTATGAAACGGGACCCTGTTGGCTTTTTTTCAATTTTTATATGAGGTAAAGTTCAAACAAAAACAAAACAACAAATCATTGGGAATATTTTGACCTTTCAATGGGGGAGGGGGGGGGGAGCATCTGCTTTTTCATCTGACTGAAGAGATAAGATAGGAGATAAGATAAGATGACCTTTTTCAAATGAATGCTGCTATTAAGCAAACCTGAGAAATTAAACAAATCATCAATCAAAGTCAAGTCAGCAAATTACAGCAAACAATCTGTCCTAGAAATTATGCTGTTCTTCTTACAAGTGCTACACATAACTTACCATGAAACTTTTTCAATAACAGGAAAACCTGATATCTGTGGCCCATCATTTTTTTTTTCTACATCAAGAATCCTAGAACTCTTCAAGATTCCTGTCATTTCTTCCTTTTTAGTGACAATTCACATTCTGCTTTCTCACCTAAATCAGGATTTCAAAGTACTCTACAAGGATATGATAACCTTTTGGGAATGACAACTTCAAACATCCACTCACCTGCCTGATGTCGTGCATGAACTCCGTCAGCATCTTTCTTGAGACTCTTCCAGACCTGTCCGATAGCAGCTCTTGAAAATCTATTTAAAAAGAAAAAAAAAATCCCATCTAATAAACATTTGGTTAACTGTTCACATTAATTTGCACTAAACATCACACTACGTTGCTGTTATGCCCTATAGTACACATAACCATGAGAGATGAAATGACACATTTACATTTTACTTTCAAATCTTTTCTTCAGTAATCTACATGATGGTATCTTTACTTTCTTTTTATTCTTTTTTTTTTTCCATTCTACATTTGTCCCACTGAATGCCACTGGCAAACATGTGGAGCTTTCACATACTGTAAAAGTGGAAATTTAAGCATGAGCAATTTCTTGCCTTGGCCTGGGTAGGATGAACTTCATGTGTTTTAAACTCTGCAGAATCAGTAGTACATATGACAAGTAAAAAATTCCACATGATTTTACCTATGAAAAGCACAAAAAAAAAAAGAATGACAAGCAAAAAATTCTGTGTGCTTTCATTTTCACGCAGTTTCATGTCATGTGAAATGCACAAATATTTCCACTTTAAAATATCGGATGACAAGCAGAGCAGAATTTTCATCGAGATTGTTAAAAACTTAGAATCCTTTTGCATCTGACACAATGTGACCTTTGAAAATCTTACTGACACATTGTTTCTCAACACTAGCTGACAAAGTGAATTGATTTGTTTTGCCCTTTTCACTGCACATGTGATATATTACACCTCAGATGACATCAGGCGCCGTGCTAAAAACTTACAAACTTTCACAGCATTTTTACTCTCATAGAAAGCAAAAGATCACAAGTTTGATATATACGAAGCTCCACAAGGCTTCATATTGCATAACACATGCAGTGATTATAGAATACCAGCTACCCTCCAAAATTTAATTTCAATGCAACAAACTTGCATTTTCAAAGTGACAAGATTAGACAAGTTCTTACATCTGTACTTTTCTGTGATTCTTCCGGCACACATGGTAGAGATTCCTATCTTTACAGGCAGCACCCGAATGCATCCTGTCCGCTGACTGGAAGGTCGAAAGAGAAACACATACAATTCAAATACAGTTTTACGCAACTCTAGCTGGATTGTACAAGACTTTCAATGTCATGTATATACAGAAATGTACTTGTTAACTCTCTTGTTTTATCAGAACTGTTGTTTATCACACTATTATCTCTTGAGCTGTGTATTGTTTGAGGGATGAGAGATTAAGGAGGAGAGGAGAAGGGAAGGGGGAAAGAGGGAGTTATTTTCTTCTATTTCTACCACTCGTTCTGTCCATCCACACACACAAGTTTTCCACTCTTCTTTCCTTCATTGGAGCAGCTCATCTCACATCTCTTCCAAGATCAGC
Source organism: Diadema setosum (assembly GCF_964275005.1). Lineage (NCBI taxonomy): Eukaryota > Metazoa > Echinodermata > Echinoidea > Diadematoida > Diadematidae > Diadema > Diadema setosum. The sequence goes on along the minus strand of NC_092697.1, from coordinate 36,178,896 downwards.
CCTTAAAGGGATGGTATAGTATTGGTGGAGATGAGGGTAGGGCTTTTAACTTTTTGCTAGAAATCAAGAAACAACTTATGAAATGATACAGAGCATGCCATTCTAAGAGGAAATCAAAGTTTATTAGATGAAAATCGGTTTTGGAATAGGTGAGGCCCCCAAAAACAAAGTAAAACAAAGGGATCCTAATAAACGGTGGGTCCCACCTTTTATTAGGATTGCTCTATTTTGGATATCTTACCCATTTCAAAACCAATTTTCATCAAATAAACGTCGAATCCTTCTTAGAATTACATGCTCTTTCATATTTCATTTGAGGTTTCTCATTATCTCACCAGAAAATGTTAGAAACCTGAAGTTAGGCCTAAACCAAAACTATACGATCCCTTTAACTACTGTCCGATGCATGTCAGTCTCTATTTTCCCTTTTATGTTTCAATCTTTCTCCTCTGGACATGATTGGCTATTGCAGGAAGGTGGCCATGGTTAATAGGGAAGAACGCTGAACTTTTATCAAGCTTCATTACAGTAGTCCAATTACAGTTCAGCCAGCGATCAAGTTCCCCTAGATCGCGATCACGGGCGATCAGTGATCGCATGCGCGATCATTGATTGTATGCAATTCGGCATACAATCGATTGCGACATATCGCGTATGCGATCACTGATCGCCCGTGATCGCGATCTCGGGGGAACTTGATCGCTGGCTGAACTGTATTTCCTTCGATGTCAGTTTTATAACAAGCACTGTGCACAGCTCTTTTTGATTTTGTTTCTTATTTTCTATTTGACAGTCTTTGAAAAGACATTAATCTCAAACAGAGGAACTGACCATTCGCTGATAACATCTTACATTTCACTCACCACATATTGAGGTTTCCTTGTGTCTTTCCTGTTTTCCCCAACTATCTACCACAGCGGCCAGAGTCAATATCATAACAGATAAGATTATCTTATCACTATCACAGGATTCTGCCTGCTCCATTCCTTTTTCCTGCGAAGACGTACAGATACCAAAACAAGCTGGCACCAGCAACTGGGTGACTGAGACGCACTTTTAAAACAGATTACCAGATTTGTTATTTTGACAGGAAAGATTTGGACAAAAACTTTGGTCCTTTATAATTGTTTTGAATACACTGGATAAATGACAACAAAGCATATTCTTGCTACTGCACGACAACCAATGGTACTATACATCCACCAATGGTGCTACATATCAAAGTTAGGTACTACCAAGGAGGTTTTATACATTGGAGTTCCAACTGGCTGTGATTATTCAAACAGTTGTCAGATTTCCATTAATGTACATAGGAATTCCACAGGTGCACTTGTGCCTTTGATGATCGATGTTCCTTGCCGCCGTCTTGCTCAGCATTCTGAAGATTATTTTGAACGTTATCATAATTTTGGCCATATTTTGCTTATCTATTTATTAAATGAAATGAAATTTCAATTAATGACTAAGCATGTAAAACAAAAGACATTTCCGTCCAGAAATTTGCGCAAAAGTGTAAATCTGAGCTGTATCATGTGAAAATGTTTAAAACTGTACCATCCTGGAAAGCTGGTTTTATCACTTTTCCGCTTAGTTTCCATAAATGAAACTAATATGGAATAATCTTCAAGTATAATTCTTTATTGATAGATATATCAGATTAGTGCCCGCATATGCCCAGTCGATTAATTTTCATCTTCATTTCAGCATTTTTTGCTCAATTTCTATTCGCGCATCCTCATGTCTGTACCACCTACCTTTTATAAGAAGGGATAGCGAAAAGTAATTACCATCACAAAGAAATATCTTCCTTTGAAAGTGGCTAGTGATTATGCAATGAGAGACGAGTCAATTGTCTTCCTATCTGCGCGGCAGATCCTGTTTTGCATATGCTTCAAATATTTTTGAGCGGCGGCTTCGAACATCTAGCAAAGGAAATAAGACGGTTGTGACTCCATTCTATAGAACCTCCTTGGTACTACACATCTACCAATTGTACTACATATATATCCACAAATGGCACATAACCAAATATGGCTCTTCATATCTACCAATGGTACAAACTTTTCTGCTCACAATAAATCTGTTTCCATGACTTTCATCGCAAGATAAAACAAGAGACCCGCGGGTCTAGCGCTCACCTGAGTATCGCAAGTTCACCTTTCACGCACTCACTAATCTAAATTACACATAGCTCTATCAAAATTTGACCAGGCATTCTCAAGCAGAAGATGAACATGTACAGTTAGGGCCCAAATTTGGGCCCCCTGCTATCAAACAAACTTGAAACTACAGTCATTAATGTACTGTCTCATAGTATCAACTTAGCTCTATCACTTCTGGTTCTAGAGGAAAAGATTTTTAAAGATTCCTTAATTTTTTTATTTTTTTTTTTTTTTTTTTGGGGGGGGGGGTTTGGGGCCCCCTGGGGGCCCCCTGGGTGGGGCATGGTGCCCATTTTAACAAATTGATATCCTGAACCCCTAGGGATGCTACCTGCCAAGTTTGGAGAAAATCAGTCTTGGGGTTTTCAAGAAGAAGATGAAAATGTAAAAAGTTTACGCACGACGCACGATGGAGGATGGACGCCAGACAAAGAGCGATCACAATAGCTCACTTGAGCCTTCAGTTCAGGTGAGCTAACAATGAGGGTAGTCACACACAGAGTCTATAGGCAGCACCTCCTTTCAAAGTTATCCTTGTAATGCACAATATATGCCATATATTTTGTGAGCATAATATTTAATTAATTCAGTTCTGTAAGACAATATTGCGAGAAATATAATTTGTGGTCAAGAATAACAGTGACGAGGTGAAAAATCCCTTTTCAGAATAAAAGTTAGTGATTTCCCAACTACATGTAAGAGACCCTAGATACAGTGCATTTCTTTTTTGTGAGGCAATGTTTTTTTTTTTTTTTTGGTTTTTTTTTTTTGAGAGAGAGAGAGCTGTCAATTTTGCAAATATCAATCAAGTTGCAAAATTTGCAAAAAAACAAAAACCACCATGAAGTATTCCACACATACAGTATACTAATAACTACATATTTTACCACTTTTCCAAAACACTGCACATGAGTAAATGGATCAAGTTACTACAAGAGACAATGTTTCTTTTATTCTCTCATTCCACAAAAAGAGTGGAGTGTTCCATGAATTCCTGTTTAGTTTCACAAATACATTTCCATTTCTGTATGTGTACAACTAAGACAGTTTCATGGAAGATTTCAATGTTTTCTGTGAAAAGAATAAGAAATTCTGAGATTACATTTCAAGATTCCAAAGTAAAGAAATAACTTTGCTGTTTATATTGTTGGCCCAAAAACATTTGATATTTTCAACATGAAATGAGCTCAGCAAGAACTACAATGTAGTTATTGTAACTTTTCTCACTATGACACAATAGATCTCTTAGAAGTGAATTACAAAAACATACCAGCCACCGATGACAAGAACAGAATAAGTTGAAGTAGGGAGAAGAAGAATGCTTCGACACTCACACATCATACAGGTTAAGGAGCCAGTTCAGCATGAGGTCACTACAGCGGTTGACGTGCAGCGTGCTCCGTCCCCTCATTTTCGTCATCTGGTACATATCGTGGACAATGTTGAAGAGCTGGACAGCATCCATGACCGTGTCATTGTGGTGGCTAAAGCCATGCAGCTCAAAGGCCATTCTGACCGTGATCAGATTGACAACGTCCACTGTGAGGGAGGTAAGGGGTAAAAAGAACTTCAAATCAGTGGAATTCTTGCATTGAGTGGCTGTTTTTTTTAAACTAAGACCCCGCTTACAGTGCGAGGCTCGGTTGGCCGAGCCCAGCCCCGCTTCAGTGTAAACACGCAAAAGGCCAAATGCGAGGCCAAAATTGGCCTCGCATTTGGCCTCGCTCTGGAGGTGGTCTCGGCCGCGGCCTCTTCTTGGTGTAAACGCAAACTGGGCCAAATGCGCGGCCAATTTTAGTCTGGCTTCCAGACCCTCTGCCCGCACTATTTCGCTATTCACGATATTAACCCCCTCAACGTGGAAGACTAGTATGGTGGTTTTGTCCTGCAAAGGATTTTCCTTCGGCAAAGGCCTTTGCCCGAACGGCGACTTCGTCGCCACGGAATCCAGTTGGCAATGGGTCTGAAAACCAGGCTATACCAAATTGCGTTTGTTTACAAGCAGAGCGCCACTACGACAAAACATTGAAAGGTTTGAGTTAAAAGCGCGGCCGAGCCCAGCAGTGTAAACGGACAAAATTGTGAGGCTCGGCCGCGCAATTGAGGCAGGGCTCGGCCGCGGCTTAGCCGTGGCCGAGCCCGGCCCCGCACTGTAAACGGGGTCTAATTGACAAATTGCCTTTCATTGATGTAAATTTTACCATGGCCACTTCTAACATACTGAATAATCAGTGCCTACGGGTATTTACGTTGATGAAGGGAAATTTCTCAATAAAAACAACTCGACACAAGGATTCATTGATTTGAATAAATATGCAAGGACCTGGTGCATGCTATAAGGATAAGAACCAGCACTGGCTGTTGGTTGGAAGCTCCGTAGTCTAGTGGACACTTCGCTTGTCAAGTAATCAGGAGATTGTTGGTTCGATTCCAACCCATGTATGTACGCCCATTTTTTTGTTTGTTAGGTTTTTTTTATTAAGGCTACTACTAAAACACTGAAGAATCGGCGCTTATCTACATCGATGGAGGGCAAATTGTTAATCGATGGCAATAAAAAGAATATTTCTGTCGTGTAATGTATCAGTCACCAACATGTTGATTCAGTTCTGTTAACCCACATATGGTCATGTGATGATAAAACAAAACCTAACAAAAAATTCTGACTTCTGCAGGTGAATGCACATTATGGGTAACAATGGGATAACAGCCAAGTGTCCCTGCTGTCACCCAGTTGACACTCACTGTGGAGAATTTTCTGAAGCCTGCGAAGTTTCGCTGCAGTCCTGTACGCCCCATACTGAATGTTGTCCATGAGGCCTGCAAAAACACAGAGGAAAAAAGGATTGGATTGGGATCAGGTGACTTGGTAACCAACACTACATCACAGCACAACACACAACATGCATCACTATATTCCTGTTCGCACCAGCATTGGCATGGTTACACAATGCAGTATGAGCTGTTTGGTTGGGTGGTTGTTGTTGCTGTTGTTGTTGCTGCTGCTGCTGCTGTTGCTCTTGCTCTTGCTGTTGTTGTTGTTGTTGTTGTTGTTGATGTTGTTATCGTTGTTGTTGTTGTTGTTGTTGTTGTTGTTGAAGTCTGTACAGAACTGTCACTCATTTCTTAATCAAGTACAGTGCTGTCTGAAACTGAAATGAAGTGACTATCCTTTCTGTCAACCTGTTGACGACGAGTCCCGAGTTTACTCGGGACTGTCTATGGGAAATGCGTGTTGTAGCAAAATTAATCCATATTCGAAGGGTTAAGTAGTAAAATACTCTAGCTTGTTTGTTTGAGAGGTGATTTTCTGCAACAATGATTACACAATAAATGTTACTACACATAACACAACATGTTCATTAATTTGCACAAGAGATCTTGAGCTTTCATTGGTAGGCTTTCTGTGAGTCTGCACATCACAAACAAACACACACACACACACACACACACACACATACAAATGCACACATACACAAATGCACACAGAGATAGGAAGAACAAATGCAACTTCTACGACTGTGCAAGCTGCAGATACTCACTCAAGCTGGCCACAGCTGTCACCAAATCAGGATGGTCCCACTGTGTACACTCCGCATCATGGCTGGAAAGGACAGACGCGGACATAAAATATAATGCACATACAGGTAACAATTTTGAAAGATCATATTTTTAGTAATTTATCACCCAGCAGTGCCATTGTATCACTCAAGAGCTCAGTTGCACATTATAATACCAACTTCTTCTACGTAAGTGAAAAAACAAGTACAGTAAGATAAAACAAAATTTTGTCCTTTTCTACCAATATGCATCCAATGAATGCTGCTTGCTAAACTAGAACAAACATGACTTTCATGTTCTTTTCATTTCAAAGTGGAAACATTCAATGAACAAAATAACAAACTAACACATGATTTCTGGTGTTATATATGAAAGACAACAAACAGCAAATCATAAAGAGAAGAAAAAAATGAGAGAAGCATAAAAATGTATGAAGTTTTGTTACAAGGCATTCATTGAGCAGGCATGTAGCTCACAGACAGTTAGAAACTAATAATCATGCTCACTCGATGTAATATGGAATGCCATTCCTCGTCTCACTCTTGCTCCACTGACTTTCCATTCTCGCTTACATTTCTCTTCTTAACCTGTGAAAGACAAGACAAGAAAAATGCCAGTTACTGTACAATTATAGCAGTGCTTTTGACTTTGCGCTTTCAAAGTTTATTTCTTCATTTCATGCATGGAAGCAGTGCATTTTCATCACACACCTGCACACACCAAAACACAAAGCATACACATGTATGTTAAAAACATTGTCATGTTTGCAGAGGAAAATATCTTCAAATAAACTTCAAGGCAAGCAAGCAGGAGCCAGCCAGGCAAGCAAAGTAATCTACCAAGAACTTCTGACAGTGGAATGTTTCAAAGAATACCTTAAAAATATGGCAGCAAGACAGCAATTTACACTTTGGTCATACAGACTGTAGTACATTGTACGGTGCACATTCTTTGTGAGAAAGATTTGCAGACAGTATGTTGTGTTAACTAGAGCCTACACTTTGAGAAATCCACCAACTACTCTGTACTGTCCAAACTGTGTGTTATCACAACGAGAAACTTTGTCAACTACTGTAAGCTGAAGTGAAATTGACACTTCTCATTGGCCATACATACATGTATGAGTTGACGCAGTCCTACTACAGAACTAGATCAAGATCTAGTCTGATGTTTTTCAAATTTATTTGAGTGATCTGATGGATGTTGGAAAACATTTTGTGCACTTTTTGTACTGTGAGGTTCAGTACTTGGATACAAAATTGCAGGAGTGCCCCATTCCCCAGAGTGATACAGTGCACTTCCACCACAACGATCACGGTTATAACGAAATTTTGTTATAACGAAGTAAAACTTCTGGTCCCAAAATTATCGGCATTGAAGTCTATGGTACAAAATTTGCCTATAACGTACACGGTTATAACAAAATTTTTGTTATAACAAAGTCTTTTCAGAGCGCCACTGACAAAAAAAAAAAAAAAAAGAAATGTGCTCCGTTATAATGAAATGCGGATCGCTTTCGAAAACATGTAGCGGAAAAAGCATTTATAGCGTCTCTGCATGGGCGAACGCTTCACATCACAGTGCGTTCGCTCCGTGTGTCATGCACAGTTTCCGAGGGGAACTTGTGTTATTGTAATGCAATAATCTGAAATTGATAAGGTTCGTTTTATTGTTCTGAAGGTTCATTATTACAAAACACACAGATTCTGATACACCTATAAATGTCCTTAGTTTGGAAATGAAATAGGGTTTGTTATTGTGAACATTTTATTTATTTATTTATTTATTTATATGTTTTATTTTCACAGGGTGGCTCCATCAGTGGGTTAAACACTGTTGTTCTTGGAGGCCCTGCATGAACACATACATACAAATAAACACAAAAATTTACGATAATCATACAATACCAACAACAAAATCATATTTGCAGTATCAAATCTGTATATATCTTAATATACTGTATACTGATATATGTTAAACTCAAAATTTAACAAATATTATGCAACACATTACATCCTCATATCCTTAAATTTCCCCTACCTCAGAAAGAAAAAAAAACAAACAGAAAAAAAAGAAACGACAACAACAGAACTATACTTGGGCACAGTGGAGTGCCCTCCAAAATTGGGCTGAGAACGAATGTTTAGATGGAGCATGCCTTAAGTTTATTGGTAAACTGTTCCATTCGAGTGCGCCGGTGTATGAAAAAGACATTTTGGCGTTATTCCAAAGGTTCGTTATTAACAAGGTTCGTTAATCCGACAATGAAATATGGTTCTTATAACGACGGTTCGCGAGTCCGAAATGATAGGAATTCCAAACATTTGTTAATTGGAACATTAAAAAAAGTTTCGTTAATCCAAAAGTGAAAAAGGTGAGTCCACTAACAAAATTTAGGAATTACAAACCTTTGAACCTTTGAAATAACTAACCTTTCTCATTTTTTGATTAACAAACCTTCGAAATAGCAAACCTCATTTCATTTTCGGATTAAAAAACCTGAACAATGAACCTTCAGAATAGAGAAAACTGCCGGTCCCGAGCATTTCGTTACAACGACACGTACATTGTACATTGCACTGTAAACTTACATGTAGGGTTGGGGGTACCACGTATCGTCACCCTAAGGATCTGTAGCTTGTTTATTCTAAAAATATCATACAAATCCGCCTAATTCTTACCTCAAAAATGCCATAAATACTGCAGTTTTGAATGTCGTGACCGTCTCGTTGATTATGAATCTCCGTTTTAAAATAGCGCAATTTTAGTGCGTGCATTCCGTTTTCTTCGTGCAGCTAAAAAGGGAACCTTGCGATCGGCACCCCCTCTTCTCCATAGGTATACACGTGAATTTCACAGCATAGGTAATACACGTGAATTTCACAGGTCATAGGTAATACACGTGAATTTCACAGCTATGCGTCGTTACTGATCGGATGTGTAATTTTTAGCTTGGTTTGTTTGAGTTTGATTTTCGTTTCTTCGTTTTTATTGTTTTTATAGCTAATGACACTTAATCCTGCGCGTACTTTTTCGTTCTATACGCAAACAGCCATGATACGCAGGGTGTCGATGGGAAGGTGCCCTGTCGATAGGTGGTGCCCCAACCATACACATTGTCATTGATCATAATGATAGCCGAGCTAGACTAGCCAAGCTATGGGTTAAAACGTTACTGTGTCGAACTGTTGGTACAAACCTGCTCCCTCATTGAGCTGAGTGAATGGTCAACGTCCACATCCTGACCGGATTTCCCAATGTTTTGGACAAAATAGCCATTAGCCCATACTTCATTTCATGTCTTGAACAGATCCAAATATCTTTGCATCACTCTTTGTAAGTTCGTTCCATACACACGAGCAATATTTCAGATTCAGTCGTGGTGAGAATGGTTAAGCTAGAGTCACTGTCATTGCCATACTTTGTTCAGATGTTGTGTAGCTCAGAAATATGTTTCTACATGAGCTGTGGTAGAAAATCACCACAATTACAACACTAGTCAACAAGTGGCAAAATCAGAAACCTTATGCAACACCAAATATAAGGCATGGGACCATGCATTCAAATCAATACATTCTCGCAACTCAACTGACAAAAACGCCATCTTATTCTACCAGATCATTTTATGAGGTAATCACAATTTAGGCCACAGCATTGTTGTTCTTGGCATTCCCTTCCCAGAGATCACAATTTGTCTGAAATTCCACAACTTACCACGGCTTCTGTAACTTCACGACCATTACAAATCACCCGGCGTCGTTCGTCGATAAGGACACCAACGACAGAATATTTAGATCGGACGTAAGTTTGTACGCGCGTTGTTGTTGCTGTGGTGGGCAAAGGGATTAGAATCGATTTTAAAAGGGATTGATTATTCATCTTGGTGGAGAAATTCAAAAATTAATTTATAAAAAATAATAATCAAATGTTTTTAGAACATAAATAAGGCGGTTAAAATGATGATTTATTTTTCTATTTGCTTGTTTAGTTAGGCCTAATCCATAGCGAGTTATGTGGTTCAAGAAACTTCTTGATAAGAATGAAAGTATGAAATGGAAGCAATATTTTAACTTCATTACTGAAGACACTGGAGGAAAATTTATATTTTTGTGTGACTAAATTTACCACTGCTGCGGAAAGTGAAGAAGCCTCAATCTTATAGGGATTTATTAGAAGCTTTGGGTAAAAACAAGACAAATAAGAAGCATTACAAGTAATAGTCTGTACACTGGTAATGCAATAGTAATCAATAATAAGAGTATTCAATAGAATAGTAAATAGAATACAATAGAATACAATTGTATATAGGATGAGAAGATGCGTAAAAAGGAGTTTAGAGATTGAAACATATACCTTGGAAATACCGGTGAATTGAAATGTGATATACTAGACATTTGTAAAAAGAAAAAAAAAATGGTTTTAGGAGTGAAAGACATTTTAGTGTTCAAGCATTTTCATGAAAACATACACATTGTTTGGAGAAAAAAATATCATAGAAAAAAAGGGAATACACAATTTCTGAAACTGATTTCATGACAGGGGAAAACAGTTAACACAAGTAATTTAAGATTAAAACAAATATTGTTGCAATTCCTTAAAGAAAAAGAAACTGTAGAACCGGTTTTTCAATATAGAATTGCACGAAACTATGGGTTTTCTGTCAAAGAGAATGAGAACATATTTTTGAGGTCAAGACATGCCGATTACGAGCGTTTCAATTTAAACTGATGGTATTGTATACAAATCACCATCTCTTTCGGTTTGGTTTGGTTTCAAGTAATATTTAATGTTCTTTTTGTGAGAAAAAAAAGATACATAATTATAAACATTAAATTCTATACTTGTAAGCATATAAAAATAATCTGGTAATTATATGTGGGAGAATGTTGGCTGATGTTGATTTACGAACTATACTTATTATAGGAAAGAAATCTTTTTTCGGGAATCCCAGGCATTGCCAGTGGCAATCTATGGGAGAAAACTTCCATTGTTAAAATCATATTTTGATTTCTCTTAAATATTTGATTTTCAAAAGGAGAGAACATAAAAAGCCGCCATAATGAAATCAAAAATACTATTTTAGAAGATAGATATAGAGGAAAGGAAGTTAGGGTCAATGAGGGGAACTCTAACTATTCATTTTAGCAAACGGGAACATTTATACAAATTTAAATGGGATGGCTAGTAACTGATCAGTGCAATATGGGAATCAGTGGGAATGCTGGGGGATGATTGTTCCAATCCTTGTGGGATTCATTTAAGAGTACATGTTTTGTTGTGTGAAAATCATTTGCCTCAGAATGATCCCATATTCAAGTAATGTGCAGTTTAAGGCCCCGTCACTGTACAGGCATGCTAACCTCTGCCCCATTTCATAAAAGATGTTTGGATGACAACTCTTGCTAGAATGACAACTTCCAATAGCAACAGCCGATCGGGACGCTGGATTCTTGTATAGTTACTAATATGACAATTGCCATTCCAGCAAGAGTTGCTATCATATCAACTTTTTATGAAACGGGGCCCTGGAAACATTATAGTATAAAAATTATAAAAAATTAAGATGGAAGAATTAAACCCGGAGCCAGATGTCCACATGGAGTTATAGGGAGGTTTGGGTGGGGGAGGTAGAGAAAATGATGGGAAGGGTGGGGATGGGAGGGGAGGGGTAGAGAGAATATTATGGGGGCATTGGGTTTTTTTTTTTATCACCATTTGGGTGGGAGCGACAAAAGAGAAATAGGTTCCACTTAAGTGCTTTATCTATGATGTAACTATACCGTATTTTTTTCTTTATTGAATGAATTGTTCGCTGAGAATAAAGCTGGATTTGATTTCATTATGTGTATGTGTGTGTGTGTGTATTTTCCATATAATATATGAAATGAATATGAAATCAATAAATGATTATGGAAAAACACACAAAAAGTGATAATAACCGACGAAAATACTCGCGGTTTCGTCACCTGCAGGGAGTGCCACCTCCCTTCTTACAGTAATGTTACAGTGCAAAGTTTTAAACCCACCCATCCACCATCCACCATCACCCCCCCCCCCCCCCAAGCAGAGACGGTCTTCCATTTGACTTCATACCAGATAAACTTGTTTAAATCAGAGAACTGTCTGTAAGTTGGGATCGAGGATGTTGTCTTTCAGCACGACAAAAAAAAATAATAATAAAAATACACACGCACAATTTCATATATTTGCGTATAATTCAGAGGAATAGAAGGAACTTTGGCATTGAGTCGGCATTCAAAGAATCTTGACGTCAAAACTATTTGATACTATGAATATTCTTTGTAGATTTTTTTTTTATAGTGTGTATGTGATTCTCTGTGCATCATGAGATAAAAGAAAATGGGTGAATGTGTTGAAATCTAATGTCAGTTCATATCACTATATGCACGCCATTTCATCTCATGAATTTAAAGATATGGAATGAAGAACTGATTCTGCTGTCTAGTTCAGAAAGCATGCTCCTTAATTGGTCAGCAGAGAAATCTATCAGAACGAAATTCACATGACGAACTTCCGGCTTAACGTCAAAGAATTCTTGTTACATCAGATCAGATTGGAATGCGAATACTCGTGTGAATTGCCAACCACAGATAATTATCTACTTATGTGGATAGGCCCTATATATAATTTGTACAGTTACATGTATATCACAGTGCAGCTAGCAATCATCCGCATATCAGATGGCAAATCATTTTTTTCGCGGAACTCCCGAGTATTGGAAAACACCGTCTGCTCGATTTCAAGAACGCTAAAAGAACGGCAAAATGGTGACATTCAGGGAAACAACGTGCGTTCTTACAACGTTATACCGTATTGTCCTTAAAAAAAAAAAAAAAAAAAAAAAATTACAACGGGACCCTCCCCAATGATAACTTTAAAAATAGTGAATCAATCCAAATACAATTTCAGGTTACAAAACTGTAACTCATTGCCCACATCTTACAGAAAACCCCATTCGATTTGCTTCAGTGGTCAAAGAGAAATGAGGAATTTTGTAGAGCATGTCAGGAATCTCTTCCCTCCAAGTTATGTCTATTGTGTTCACACACAAGAGCATCCAAGTGCTACACTTGGAAGAATCAGACTCATGACATGCTTTACAACAATCCTTATTTCTTTGTGACCGCTTAACCAAATGGAATGGGGTTTTCTGCAAAATAGAGCTAAGATGTTATATTTTAAGACCCTGAAGTAGCATTTAGACAATTTAATCATATTGGGTGTTATTAATGCGAAAATCTGATTGTATTTTTTATTTTTTTTGCGATGGGGGGGGGGGACATGCATATTGTTTCCATGTCGTGTCTCTCTGCGGTTGCAGCTCGTTATTCCGACGGTTCGTTATTCCGAAGGTTCTTTAGTCCGAAGGTTCGTTATTCCGAAGGTTCGTTATTCCGAAGATTCGTTATTCCGAAGGTTCGTTAATCCGAAAGTGTGATAAGGTTTGTTATTCCGAAGGTTCATTAATCCGAAAATGAAATAAGGTTCGTTATTCCGAAGGTTCGTTAATCCGAAAATGAAACAAGTTCGTTATTCCAAAGGTTCGTTACGGACCCTATTTCATTACGGATCAACGAACCTTCGGAATAACGAACCCTATTTCATTTTCGGATTAACGAAACTTTGGAATAACGAACCCTATTTCATTTTCGGATAAACGAGCCTTCTGAATAGCGAACCTTATTTCATTTTCGGATTAACGAGCCTTCGGAATAACGAACCTTCGGAATAACGCCACAAATGTTCGGATTAACGAACCCTTTTTCATTTTCGGATTAACGAACCTCTAGGTATAGGGAATTTGTTTGTTTCAGATTAACGAACCTTCGGAATAACGAACAGCACCCCTCTCTGCAACCTTCCACTTTCCTGTTCTTTCCCCTTTCTGTGCCAATGAGACAGATTTGCACAAATTTCATATGGACAGGAAATTAACACACATCAGGTTAAAATGATGTGTCGCACTGCAGACAAGTTGGGTTAAAGTCAGGGAAACAGGCAGATGAAAATTTCATATAGAAATCAGCCATTCAATAGGAAAGTCATAGAACCAGTTACAATTTTGAATGCTTCCACCACATAACGAATTTTTCTCGCAACCAATGAGCTGAGGTGCAGATAACATCAACTCATAATTCTCCCAAAAATGTTATATATTTTTTGAAAGATAGATAATGTTTCCAGTGATGATTCATTGTAGTCCTCATACGATCACTCCCCAATAAAAGTCATCATTTCAAATGTTATTGCAACAAAAACAAATTGATGCCGATGGGTTTCATTTTCGCATTGGTACATTCGAAACAGGTAAATCCAGAGAAGATTCATGTGAGTTGTGTTATGCCATGTGCATGTGTGTGTATATGCACACACACACACAGACACACACACAGACACAGACACAGACACACACACACACACACACACACACACACACACACACACATATATATATATATATATGTTAATTGGAGACTACTGAAGCCGTGATTCAAATCAAATAAATTCAATTTTGTTTCAGAGTTGTTTCAGAGGTATAATCATCATTGGCTCCCATACATAGCATTTCCTTGGCACTAATCAGTTTGCTAATTTTTACTTATAACTCAGATTTTATACTTTAGTTTATTTTCAACAGTTAGTTTGAACTTTGTGTTGTAGCAGTAGTTTTTTAAATCTTGTACTTTTATTTTTTGAATATATTTATATTTTTTAATATATCTAAATAAAACTAAAAGTAGAAAGGAAATATTTTTATGCTGTTATAACTTAAATCGAAATGCACATTGAAAAGGGCGTGATTTTTTTTTCAATGGATGAAGATTTAAGAAAGTTGTAGTTTCGTTCTAGCCTGTACCAATCTGAGTAAAGATTTTATCAACCGGGTAGTTCTATTAAAAACAGAATCTTCTTCCATTTAAAGACTAAAACATGCTTTACGAGATTACCCTGAATAATGCCTTGTCATTCAGGGTTCCATCTTCCTCCCAGTCTGTTTTGTATATGTCTCTCTCTCTCTCTCTCTCTCTCTCTCTTAAAATAGTCAAAAATAACCAACTATCATGACAAGTCATAACTTGTCATGTAGCATAATGGCAATGAACAGGAACTATGGATTCACAACTGGACCTTAAAATCTTATTAGTAATAGACCTCCTTTACATTAAAAATGAATGGGTTAAACTAATACACTCCGCGAAAAATAGATACGAAACATTCTTGTGAAAAAAAAATTGAAATATAGGCAGTGGATTTTTAGAATTTGAGCCGTGTTGTAATACGTCATGATGTAAAAGTTGTGATGCGGAAATGTTCCCACGGGTTATTTTTGCACAAAATAAATAATGAAATCAACACGAATGGTGTTTCGACACTGGAGAATTATCTGATTATCATTCGGGGGGGGGGGAGATGAGGGTAGAGGTATAATGGGGAGGGGGAATGATCATTCAAATTCTTTAGAGATGATTCGTGTAGCTTGGATCCTTTTCAACATGTGCAGTTTTGAGTGAGATGGAAATTGGTTACATCTATACTATTGCACAGAAGTTCAGTCCGGCCGAGCAAATTCCTTGAACCGCACTTATCTCAATTTCCTTGGGTTGTATACGTCAATTCTCCTTATATAGGAGATCGGAAGAGAGTTCCTGCCATAGACACGTAGACCACATCCAATCAATGTGCCACATGGAATATCGAACGATTGGCAATAAACTGGAGGAGGAAATACGGTTCCCTTTGATTGCATATAGTATATTGTAGGGAGTCCATATTCACATTGTATATATTCAATGAAAATGCTGCAAAGAACAAGAGAACTAAATGGAAAGCATGGTAACAGCCGACAGTGAGTAAGTTGAGAATCCTTGACAATAAACTTTATGGTTTAGAAAAAAAAAAATCAAACAATCTGAAGCATAATATATGAAATTTCCCTCTCTCTCTCTCTCTCCCTCCCCCTCTCTCTCTTCTCTCGTACATAATCATTTTATATACTATATACATTATATATATATATAGACTTATTTTTTGCCTTGTTTTATCAGTTTTGTACCTAGATTTTTTTTAATGAGGGGACTGCAGACTATGAGTTTTGCGTTTCAGCAGTCCCCTCCATTTCCACCTTTTTTTTTCGGTATTTGTCATGAAATTTACAAAAGTGTACAGCTGTTCATAGTTTGTTTTTTATTGGATTATCATGCTATTATGTGTATTCAAATGTTGTAATCATGTGTTTAGGAAATGAAATAAAAAGAAACGAAATGAAATGAATATGTGTGTACAGCATACGATACGTTACATAGGCCTATCAGTTGATTTCCGTTTCGGGTATACTTTGTGCATGCTTCACCCCATTTATGCCAAATTCAAAACGATAATTAGGGACAGTTAAAACTTTAAAAAAGTAATTACTGTTGTAAAACTTTTATCGGATTACAGAGCGGATTCCTGATATTATATAGGAAATGTGTTATTTATTTTGTAAACACCCCATGATTTGAATCCCTCATTACTATACAAGCACCGGCAAATAAGATCAACTGGGATTTCAAGAGGGAAGTTCCCCTGATCATATTCCCGGATTCAGCTAACGCAGATTAATTAAACACTCAATGAAAATTTGAGGAAATTTGGACCCTCCTTCAGAAGAGCTATGACTCTTTTGTGTGCCTGTGTGTGCGATGTGTGCTTCCGTGTGCTTCCATTACTATTGCAAGTCCAATTCATTAAGTGGTCCACATCTCTGTATTACACGTTTGTCTTTTATGTGGGGCTCCCTTTTCCAATAAACACAATGATTTCAAACAAACAGTGGTAGGTATCAACTTTCTCTCTTTTTTATCCAAGTTCAAATGGTAACAACTTATGCGAGCAGACTGGATTTGAAGTATCGATAGAGACAAATAGCTTATTGACTAATAGGTCCACAGAGGAAAGTACCATGTAATTAAGATGATAACAAGGAATCTATTTTACTACCCTGCACAAGGTGACCGCTGCACACAGGTCAGGGTCTATAAGACGGGGGGGGGGGGGTGATAACGTTGTCAAGACATGTCTCTATAGCCTTCAATTATGTGTGTGAATTATGCCTTCTGTTGAACCATTACACCGTGAGAAAACACAAAAATGAGAATCTTCATCACGACACTGCTGTACTAGTAACCAGCAAGCTTATCTTTCTGACCTGTCGAGACTTTTAGCTCATTTCTTGTGGAGATTGTACAGTTTCGATCGGGGCAAATACCGGATTGATGCTGATAACAAAGAGGGAGAGAATAATACGACGGAATAAGCATGGAAACTTGACTTTACAGCCCCAAACCGAGACGGAAACCAGAAAGAAAGGGAAGAGCTGTTTTTTCCGCCTCCTCGAATCCAGGGATGTCGCACTGAATTGCTCGGTGACACTCGCGTGGCATGCATGCATACAGTGCAAAACGAAATCTCGAATATTCGATCTCTATATAGGTTTGGGGCTAATGACCTTGTAATTGGTAAGTCTTTTGTGCTATTTGTTATGGTTGCTCTGTCTTTGTTTGTCTGTTTGCTTTTGCGCAACATCTTCATCAATGGGTATTTTCCATCTTTTTTCTTGTTTGATGACAAACTTTAATGTTGTTGTTTAATGACAAATCAACATGCCTCTTTCGTTTGGAAATCAACTTGCAGTTTTTAATGATCATAAATATGAACAAAATGTTATGCTTGTTTAGTTTGTGTTTGTTTGTTTGTTTGTTTGTTTGTTTGTTTGTTTGTTTGTTTGTTTGTTTGGTTGGTTGGTTGGTTGGTTGGTTGGTTAAGATGGTTGAAGTATTACCATGAAACGCTCCTGGGTTAGCAGCGTGAGAATGAGATATTCTTTGCTTACTATTATTTTGTTGTTAAACCTTTCAGCATGTTGCATGTTTGCATAATGCCCTTTGAAAACCGTAAGGCTGATCTATTTCTACGGACATTGACCTATACAGCTAAACACGATTGTTTTCAGGTTCCAAACAGTTATCAAACGCATACATCACAAACTATCTCTCTCTCTCTCTTTCTCTCTGTCTGTTTATCTATCAATTTATCTATCACCCCATTTCAGCATCCGTTTATGAAGGATATTTCAGGCATGACTTAGTTACTGCATGTAGTTGGATCAACACATTTAAAACAAAAAATCAATAAACCATAGGTCACCTTTCATAATGGGGTGGGGGGGGGGGGGGTGAAATGACAGTTGGGCAGGGAAGCGTGCGGCAAAGAAAGAATGCATAGCAACACTTTCGTCCAATAGCATGACAGGAAGAGATGGCAACGCAAGCCAGGTTTTCAGACTCTTTGCACCCCACAGACCATCGCAGTGTTGATGGTGTCGCCAATCACGAACGAAGCCGAGCCCAGTACGGGGATTAGACTCGCTTTGGCCTGCCTGCATCTCGCGGATGGCATTTATAACCCCAGTTTCTCATGATAGTATGACCCTTTATACTCCCCTCTATTCTCTTGCAAGTACTATGAATACAGAAAAGGGTCTTTGACAAAGGTTAAACCTACC
The DNA here is from genome assembly GCF_964275005.1 of Diadema setosum. Lineage (NCBI taxonomy): Eukaryota > Metazoa > Echinodermata > Echinoidea > Diadematoida > Diadematidae > Diadema > Diadema setosum. The sequence continues at coordinate 36,160,608 of NC_092697.1, read as the reverse complement.
ACTCAACCTTCATGGTCCGGGTAACCAATTTATTCATTTTTTTTCTTCACATACAGAGTGTATTATGGACTATTTCTCAGTCAGAGAACTATTATCCTATCCATCCAAATGAATTTATTTCTGTTCGGGGAATAAAGTTGATGCCCTGTGTCCATAGCTGTTGCTATGTCCACCATCCCTTGAGTATGTTCACTGGTTGTCAGGCATGTCATTATCATATAGAGGGATAAATAGAATGGAATTCACAAATATTTGATAATTGATAAAAACATACTGTTCCCTTAATATCACCTGAAGGAATAGATCAGCACTTAAGTTTCATGTTTACCTCTTAATTTTACATCACTGAAATTCCATATTTGTATTAGGCCTATGCACAATTATTTGATCCGATTTGATTCGATTTGAATTGATTTGATTTATTGGTTGAACCATTATCGTTGTACATGCACATACATGAGACTGTATGTATTAATCATCACTATATAAAGAATGGTATAAATCAAGAATCGTGACAATGCAAAGCTTCGATTAGATTTCCATATACAGTGATATTTTGTCCTCAGTATATAACTTCCGTGTATTTGAATCTTTCACGTTAATTGATTGGTACCGAATTGTCATTCGCCAATAACTGACGCACGAATAGTAAGTTCAACTTTGAAGCCTTGACGACGAAGATTACCGGACAACTTAGATTAAGGATAAAGAGACAAAGCTATTCTTTCTTTGACCTTTTTACTTTATTTATTCCACCACAGTCAATGGCAATTCACTGGATGGGTCATGGAGTATAATTGTATGGTTGTGTTTAAATCCTTGACGAGCCCCATCAACAGGTATGATATTTTTACATCATATTGTGATATTACCTTCAGAATGACTTTGACCCCATATGAAGGACTTTTCAGCTTTGATCTAACATCAGCCAATTTCTGCCATTATGGAAATTTGCCGAGTTCAATTTCGCCATGGTGTCATTAACCGCTTAGTTATACACCTTGATTCGAACGCCTTTATAGTTTAGAAAAACAACAACAACAACAACAACAACAATCACAACAATCGTCGCGCACGTACTATAAAGTGTACGAGTTTGACATTGTGAAATTTCAGCATGTCAGTTGCCGGTACCTGCCATGCAGTTTGTAGCCTTGCTCCGTTTTGATGTCAACAAAGGAAATGGAAACTAACCTGTACAAGCACAAAAACAGGAAAAGCCTTGCAGCGGACCTTTCGGGAGATCTGGAAACTGGGCAATTTCGGATGTATTTCCTTGCTCCTATTTGGCGGGTTACCGGAGGCAACGCGAGGTTGTGGAGTCAAACAAAGGCTGAATAACATCGTTGCGATGATTGCCTGGTTGATCACAAAACCCCCGGGGATTTGTATCCAGGTGGGTAGGTCAAACATTAGCCGCTGCACCCTGTCCCTTCAGTTAAACACAAAGGTTAAAGTAGGTTTATGAAAATCTGTCCACGTTGCACTAATCTTATATTCATAATCCTAATACATCTTGATTATCCGTTTGACAAGTTAACTCCATCTCTCGCTCAGTTCAGATTCGTATGACATACATAAGTTCCAAAAAAAATTGCAATCGGATTTCTGCATTGATAACTTTCAAAATGATTAAACTGTCCAGATGATGTTTCAGGGTCTAAAAATAAAATATCTTCCCTATATTTTGCAGAAAATCCAATTCAATTTGGTTAGGTGGTCACAGAGAAATGTGGATCGTTGTAAAGCATGTCATGGGTCTGTTTCTTCTTCCAAATTAGCCCTTCATTTAATGCTCCTGGAACTGTATATTAATGTGTAAACAATGGACAGAACTTGGAGGGAAGGGATTCTGCCATGCTCTACAAAGATCCTTATTTCTCTTTGGCCACTGAAGTTTTCTGTAAGATGTAGGTAATAAGTTATAGTTTCATACCCTGAAATTGTATTTGGATTGATTTACCGTATCGTTAAGGTTATCGTTGCAGAGGGTGCTGGTGTAATTTTGGGGGGACATACGATATAACTTAATTAGAGTGTGAGAGATAATGTTACTCGGTATCATCTCAATTCATTTGACAGAATAATTTAATATCGCATTGTATGATATGGCTATTCTATCAAGGCACTTCATGCCACATTATGTTCTCTTGGTATAATACAGGTCCTGATAAAGGCTAAATATAGACAGGCTGAAAGCTTGATAATTGAAATGAGCATCGTTCGTCTCAAGTCTAATTTCTTCAACATGGCATTTTAATGCACGCTATAATGCATAATATTATTTTCTGAATTGTTTCTGTTTGATTTGTATATAGTAGGCCCTATATACATATACTCGTATGACTAATCGTCGCAGTGTTCAATATGGCACAAAGAGCAAAACCTATATATGGAGAACGTTTTTGGCTTTTTTGTTTTGAATTCGCACGATGAATACAAAATATAAAGCCATGGGCACAGCATGACCAAGACGGTTGAATTCAAATTATGGCAGCTCCGGAGCAAAGAAGTGCATGACGTATGGTTGACATTATCATGCTATACTTAAGTCTTAATATAGTAGTACAATTTCGTTCACGTTGTCACTTTCATATCCTGTATAACCGCCTTACGCCTTTGTAATGGAGACCTCCTGACCAGTAAGACTATACATTATGTTTCCCTGCAGAGTATTGACATGATGTAATAAAACAAAATAATGTCGCCCGTAAATGGGGACAGTTTTGTGTGGGGTTTTTTTTTTTCGTTATTCTCAGGCGTCATTTTGAAACAGGTTTTAATCGCAAATGTTTTTGTGTCTTTGATGATATAAAAACAAAAGAACTTTTTCTCGGGATTAACAAATATTTTCTCCTGTCGTTTATGCCTTTACAACTGTCAGGTGTGATATACGTGCTGTGAGAAGTGTATACGCTACAGGCAATGACAAAGTTTCAGCAACAGATCAATTCATTCCCTGTCATCCTGTCATGGAGATATTGCCTTTTTCATTCCATTCAATGATAACCTCTTAACCCTCATTCTGTCACGTACGCATCGATTTTCCTGTAAAATCACAATACAATTTTGGCGGACTTCCGGCCAGATCCGCTCTTTTGAGACGAACTTGTCGGAGGCGAGTGCGTTTTCCTGCTCATTGAAAGTACGTTCTGGGTACATCCGGGTACCTTATGCCCTTTGCGTGCGGTCACGACACCGATAGCGACAATGCCACCGTTCAACAAGTTGCACTGTCATGGAAATTGCCAACCAAAAATGACGATTACTGATTGATGAAATAGGCCATGAATCAGTTTCCAGAATCAACCATATTTACGGCATGACTTGGAATCTGATACCGAATTGGAGAGATACGGTCTTTTGATGGAAAAATAAAATCCTTGAAATTCTGTAAAATGACATCTACAATGACATGAACATTGAGACATTGTGTATTTTGATGTTTTTACGAGCCATCATTTGTCTTTCCGACGAGGCTTTTTTGTTTGTCAGAGAGAGAGAGAGAGAGAGAGAGAGAGAGGATGTGGCGGTTCCTCCACCCTCCACCTTCCTTCCCATATTATGACACACATACGCACAGACACTCGTATTACTATACACCCCCACATACATACACATTAGACACAATATGATATGTTTATGAGATACACACGTTGTTCCTGGACGGAACCGTGAATGTCACGTCCGATGTGTTTTCCCTTTTTGTAACCCTGCTGAGAAGATGAGGAAAAACAATGTACACTCCCTCTATACCAGACACGTATCTATTCCTACCACAGGCTCCGTCTAAATAGATTACTGGTCATCCATCTCACCAATAACATTTCACCCCGATTTTGTACCTTTCTATTAATTAAATGATCTTTTTCTTTTTTCTGCGAGAAAAGCAATGTTAAAATATCTTTCCTTTAGACGAAAAAGTCCAACAGGTAACAATTTTCCTAAATGCATCATCTGCAAAATATAAGGGACAGAGATAGATATACGACGAGTTTTAGTCTTTCATGTTTATCACTTTGTTGAATAAAGCAGGGAAAATTTAGCTTGCTGCGATCTTTATGTCACACGTCGAAATAATAAATTCACAGGGCACTTGCTATACATCATACATGCCAAGTTTCACTGCAGTGGCGTATGCAAAATCAAATGCAAAACAAAGAAGGCCTAAATATGCAAGTTAAACGACAAGGAGCTGATTTTGGATTCTCTATGCTTGTATCTGACGATGTATTCCTCTTCAACACCTGGGCAAAATACTACAATAGATGTGATACACGTCTACGATCTAACCAGGGAGGTAATCGTCTCACCTCCCTGATTTAACCATGCACCCTCATTCCAAACCTAACATTTTAGGGGCGGGGTGATTATTTCACCCCCTGCCGTCCTTCGCAATACTAACCGGCAATCCGAGAGTTAATGAATATTATACAAAATATTGCAGAATCACGCAGCCTCGCAATACTCAGAAACCGATGGATGACGTAGTTTTGAAATTTACACCTGCCGAAAGCATTATCCCTTTTTGATTTGTACCGCAGTATGATGACCTGAAATTCCTGTCCTGAATGAGAGTCAAAGATCAATACATTTCGCAGAAATTGGCATGGCGCCATCACTTGTTTGCCGGGTTATATGAAGAAACTTAGTCTTGATATCCCAGGCTCAATTATAAAGCCAAATGTACAGTAATGGATTAAAGCAGAATAACAATTGAATGTTTATAATACTTCCTTAGCAGTTAAAGATGATTCATGGACAGATTCTATATGTGGCATATTCTTCAATGGCATCATGTTCAAATTGTCACCCACTGAGGTAGATTGGAGATGTGAGCATTTTGCCCCCTACCCCAATCAAAATGAGAATAAGTACACTTGTATATACATGCATACTCCAGCCGTGCAGAATGATAATACTTTATCATATACGTACACCTCTAATGGCCTCATCCTTTATAGAAAAGGTTCTGCTCCCCCAGTCGTAAAGAAGTCAGAAAATTGACCAGGCTGAAAAAAAAAAGAGGAATATAAATCAGAGAGGAAAAATTTAAAAATCACTCTCTTTTTTTTTTTTCTTTTTAAATTCGATACGAGATGTATTGCTTTCGGGTCTTTTTTTCTGTTCACGAAATGAAAACTGCACTTCAGTCATGAGGAACTTGAACACCGGTCCTTTCTCTTATAGAATAATGAACAATTTGCAACAACAGAAAAAACGGAAGGACATAAGGAGGACAACAAAGGAGAAGGGTTAATCAGCTATACTTTTTATTGAAAGAACAGGAAAGATTCTCCGCCATGCCGGGTATTCGCGTTTCCGGTCAATCCTGGTTGTTCGCGAACCGGTTCCGTCTCATCGCGGGAGCGGCACTATAACCCCGCAGTCATATACTAAGCGACAACCGACAGGTAAAATGGCAGGTAAAATGACTTGCAAAATGACTGATAAAGTAATGACTGGTAATAGCAGGTAAATTTGCAGGTAAAAAGACAGCTCGTTGCTAAAGTATAATGGCACGAGAGCCCTAAATTCAGCTCTTTCTCCCCCATTTTTTAGTATATACCTCCACGTTCACCACTCTATCACCACATTCAGTAATTAATTTTGATGCATTTTTAACCCTATCCCGCTTAGCAGCATGGCTTTTTTCTATAACAGTGACTTTACTTCCACTCTCGTTGTCTCTCTTTAATATGAAATTAAAGAATCGGCGAAACAAAATACGCAACATATACACAAAAACAGACTAAATCACTGAGCAAAATGAACAACCCTGCGATGAATTTTACCGTTGGCAACATTCTGTATTATTATAGTGACAACAAAAGCCACGAAGTGATGTAACCTAGGAATAAACCTAATTTCCCTTTTCATATATAAGAGAGATAATTCTTTTAGATCAAGTGGATCTACAAAACAATGATGTTTCCGAGAAGATTTTACACATTATCTGTATAAAGTCTGACGATGACAGACTAGGGCTATATAGACCTTGGAGAGGGCGCCCAAAAGATACGATTGCGGAGATGGAACAATCGCATAACGATATATTTAGGGTAGAGAAATCGATACATGTGGACAGTGCTAAATGACAATAATACATGTAATGTCTGACGCGGTGACAGACAATACGTCGACAAACGATACTTTCGGCTTTGGTTTCTCTTTTCTAGAGAGGTCATAGCCCCATAATCTTGCTGCAAATTCTCAGAACCAATAATAGACCTTCGTGACGCAAGGCTTGCCTTTTTAGGTGATTTTGTTCCATACGACTGCACAGACGCACTGCACTGCACTGCTCATTGTCCCATAACAATGCAAGAGGCTGATTGTCCCATTAGCTTTCGCTCCACGGAGTAAACACGTCCGCACTAAACTAGCCACGACGGGAGTATACCTGCGTGGCTGCGTGCTTTCTATACACAATAAATAATGCCCGCGCAAATAGAAACAACAACGGAGCAACAATAATTAAACAACAAATTACTAGGAAGGGAACTTTGGTATCCTCCGGAAGTTACCTGTAACAATGTAACGGATCAGCATTTTTTTTTTTCAATACCAGGCGTGCCAGTCCGTGCTTGGAATGAACTTGATATCTACACAGGCGGTTGTTTCATTTAGAGTGTCACGCTAATTGAATATAGATTAATTTTAATAAAAGAAGAATAGGTATGAGAGCGTAAGCAGATGAATCAATTAATTTGGAAGTAAGATAAGAAGTTAAGTTGTTAAATGAACGTGAGAAAATACAATTTCTTAACCTCATAATGCTGATAATCTCTCTGATATTGATATGAAACTTTTATCATTCTATCTGTTTGATTTTCCTATTTTGGTAAAAGTCAACTTAACACGAGGTGGAATTGCGCTTAAACGCCTATATGAAGGGATTGAGGACTTTATCATGATACATTTTGCACAATATCCCACCAAGCAGGCACAACATCAATATCACTGACAAAATAATCTCTTACAATTCTTGAACACTGTTTTCGATGATATTTTGCATTATGAAATACGACAATAATACTATATAGGCCCATCGGCAAGTGAGGAATAGTGCATGCGCGGAATCATGTAGTGCATTCGCACATCCCCAACAACATAGTTGTCATGGTTACGACCAGCACACAATCTACACTTTCACCTCCCTCCCACTCTCTCTCTCCCTCTCTCTCTCTCCCATCATTGCCACTGTCACTGCCACTGTGCACAGTGAGTGCTTTGCCCTCCAATGTTACACAGTGTACACGGCTGCTGTTCAGGGACCAACCAAAATATTGTTTACTGTATTGTGGTTGCCACGCCGCCCGTGCACCATCAGCTCGTTTGCTTTCAAAAATATCACTGTTGCTGGCAGTTACATGGTC